>NW_027412686.1:3153387-3753387 GCF_025532065.1 Leptinotarsa decemlineata
GATTATCTTAACAGCTGAATATGAGTCACAGAGTTGTACTTGGATGTACTGGAAAATATTAAAAATGATTTTCTCCTCTATGAAGATAACTGCTTCGTCATTGCTGTCGATCATTTCAGAACCTGCTGACATATCACTGACATATCAACTCATGAGAATGATTTCCCAGTAATGATTTGTTTTTCGTCCCCAATGCACATAATGCTTCTCCAGAGCAAATAAGAATTGAGTTATTATATGAATGTTACAAAGGAATAGTTGAAAAGCACAGAAACTTGAGAATTTGAGTAGATGTTCCTAACAATGTTTTCGAACAAGATAATGAATGGAATCTTTTAGATTTTTATTTTTTGAGTGATGATGATGGAATTTTTCCCTATGCATTGAATTTTTCAAGTTGATTTTTCAAATATTTTGGAAGCATATAAAAAAAAGATAATTTACCTAGAAAAACTAGGAATCTACTAGTAATATGGCTTCGATAGTTTCACTTCAATTTGATTTCATTAGAGAAATTTTATGAAACACTCCACAGAAGTACAATATTTATTCATGTCATAAACATCAGATTATACAGCTTTCACTTCGAAAATATCTCTCATTCACAGAAATTTCTTGTATATATTCAAACCATGTGGTTGAAACAGTAACAATTTTTATGATGAAATTATAATAATGGAATACTTCAGTAGAAATTCATATATTTTGAAACAAACCAGTGCATTTGGACTAATCTAGTCTCCAGGAATGTCTCCCTTAAGCATTTGGTATTATCTATATCAAAGACTTAATGTTTCTGACGCTCCGCATATATTTATTTCAAAGCTGCTTTTTCAATTTGGAGAGTCAGGAGAACTACCTCGACGTTATACCATTGTCTAGTCTCAGTGTCTTTTCTGTTTTTACTCTTTCCCTTTATTATTCCAAACACTTTGTGCAAAACGAGTGAATGCGGTGAATGTTTCTGTGGTCGCGACTGGCTGCTATGGAATACTCGTAACATTTCGTAACGAAAGCTCAAAATGCCAACAAAATGTTGTGATTTCATACTGAGAACAATAGTCTCTGGAATCGTGCACCAATATTTTCCAATAATATGATCTCTTGTCTGAACTCAGTATATAACTTGAACTGAATGATATTTCAATTAGTAATATGTTATATCGATTAGTTTCTGGAAAAATATTTTTTTTCCAAAAAGCAATAATGAAGCAATTAATTTAAAAATGAACTCATCTCGTTATAGAGACGTGTAGATCATGCATATAAATTATTTTCAGATACAAACTGTGCATGATCTACCCATGATTTTAAAGAGTTCATTTTTCAATTGATTGCTTTCTTTCTTCCTTTGTAAAGATGGAGAAGGGAAAACCAAAAAGCATTTTCAACAAAAACGAATCTTTCCAGAAAAATACCCCTTGAATGTCTTGACAGTACTGTTACTTGTACTTGTACCAGTAACTGATGAAGCTACTGTGTAGCAGAACGTGTTTCAAATTAAATCTATTGTGAAAATTATCAACTCATTATCATTAATTTTCAAGTGATGGGTCAGAGTATTCAGAATGAAAACAAGTGATACGAAAGGATATTACTCTTATTTCCAATCTACAGAAATACCCAGCGTGAACCCCCGAATATTTTCCATCAATTTTGATCATCAGGCGAGATGTGAAACTTTTATAAGATTCTATAATACGAAAATAAGTATGCTCTAAGACGCCACGGCTGGCGTCAATGTTTTCGTTGGTTTCTGGGATTTGCCGTGGTAACAATCTCCAAACATTTCAACTGCAACTGCGGCAGTCATCTCTAGTGGCGTGGTTGAAGTACTCTTCTTGACGTATCCACAGGAAACTGAAGCATTCATTTCTGCCAGGTCGTTTATAGTGCTGAGCTGTTGTGGTTTTTTTTGTAATGGCGGGTTCGCGCATACATCCCGCGCGATTTGGGTGACATGGCCCCGTTTTGGCATTTTTCAATGCTGTGTGCCAGATCTTCGGTAGATATGTTCCCTCTTCCTTTCTGTTGAAGTTTTCTTAGTGTTCGTGCATTTCTATGATTTCTAAATACATTCCATTTGAATGATGATTCGACGTTGCTGACTTCTTGGTATTTTTGAAAAGGATCTTGTGTTCCCAGTCGGATAATGCATGTTCAGCGACTGCAGACTTCTCGGTCTGTCCCAATCGGCCATTCCGCTTGTGTTTGATTAGGCGGGTACAAATACTACTTTCCGTCTGACCGATGAAAACTTTACCACAGTCATATTAAATCCTCTGCTGTCTCCTGCGGATCACAGATACTCTGATATTTTTTTCGTTGGTTTGAAGACAGTGTAAATTTTCTCTTCCTTTATAATTTTTTCGATCCAGTTGGTGATATGTTCTATGTACGACAGATAGACAGTGCCTTGGAGTTGCTCTTCACTGTTGTTTCACTTCATCTCCCTCAGATGCGTAGCGCGAAATTACGATCTACAAAACGATGTTCAAACCTGTCATCATGTATGCTTCAGGCGTCTGGGGACAAGCGGCTCCGTTAAATATCTCCATTTTAGAGAGATTGCAAAATGAGCTAATAAGGATGATTGTGAATGCTCCTTGGTTCGTGCGGAATGAAGCCATTCGCAGAGATTTACAGCTGCCTTCCATTCAGCAGTCCATTCAGTCGAGGAATCGGCAAGTCCTTGAGTGTGCCGAAAACCATGAAAATCTGTCAGTCAGGGGAGCTATGTATCATACGAACGAATGTAGACGAACCCTCCCGATAAAGAAGGCTCAGACACTTTGTCGAATGAGGCCCTCATGTCCTCCGTTAGAAGATGAACAATATCTTCATCCAAATACCCCAGCCAGGTAGGGGTTCACCGTCAAGGGCGGTAACGATGTCTGAGGACTTTCATACCGCCACCAAATAATCAGTCTTGACCCGCTCATCCTTCTGACGAGCATCAGTCCTAAGGGTAAGGGAGCTGGGCTCCAACCTGCTTGAAACGAAGATGATGTTTTTTCTTCGTAGTCGTTTGCTTGGAACACAGTTGTTAGGTGTTTTATTTCATCGTCGATGTATCTTTATATTCTTAGAGCTCCTTTCACTAGAATGTTGATGACGGTTCTTTTCTGTTTTGAATCATGGTTGAAATTATTATGTAGATATCTGTCTCTGTGTGTTTTTCTTCTGTACAACTTATGGCCTAGTTGATTACCTTCTTTGTTGGCTATGACATCAAGGAATGGGATTTGGAGGTTCATTCCATGATAAACTGGAATTTTGTATAGAAGCTATTCAGATGATTCAGGAAGTTCTGAAATTCTTCTACATGGCTCCAACCGACGAACGTGTCATCTACATACCTCAATCAGTGTTTTGGTAGTTTTTCTGAAGTTTGAATGGCTCGTTATTCACAGAAAGAGTCCTTCAAACTTCCGAAGAAGGACCAAAGCACTGGTTGAGGTATGTAGATACACGTTCGTTGTTTGGAGCTATGGAAAAAAAGATCTTCATAACTTCCTGAATCATGTGGATAGCCTTCCTCCAAAAATCTACCATGAAATCAGAGGAAAACCTTCATTTCCCATTCTTTGATGTTTTTATCATCAAGGAAAGTAATCAACTAGGTCATAAGGTGTACAGGAAGAAAATACACATAGATCGATACCTGCATAATGGATCCAACCATCATCCAGAACGAATCCTCACAAATACCCCAGTGAACAGAGCTTTGAGAATATGTGTAAAAAGGTACGTCGACTATGAAATAAAATACTTTAGAACTGTGTTACAAGCGAACGGCTACGACTAGAAAAAAAATCTGCGCTACGCGTCCAAGGGAGAAGAAGGGGAACACCAGTGAAGAGCAACCCCATAGCACTGTTTATCGTGTTGTACATAGAAGGTGTCACCAACCAACACGGAAACATTCTAAAGGAGAAGAATATTAACACCGTTTTAAAACTAACGGGAAAAATATCTGAGTATCAGAAATCATCAAAAGACAGCGAAGATTGCCTTAAATCAGCAGGTTCAAAGGATTCCATGTAACTGTAGTAAAAAAGATCATTTTCGGAAATACCGAGCAACGTCGAATGATTATTCAACAATAATGTATCTAGAAGCCATAGAAATACACAAACAGCAAGAGAACTTTAATTGAAAGAAAGATAGAACATGCCTACCAAAGATCTGGCACATAGCTTCGAAAGGCACTGAAACGAAGCCATGTCACCCAAATCGCACGGGAAATCTGCGCCAACACGGCGTTGCAGGAAGTAAAGGAAAAATCAGCACTATGAATGACATGGCAGAAATGACAGCTTCAGTTCCACTTGATACGTCAAGAAGATACCATAGAAGATCCCAAAGAAGACCACAGCAAAAGCCAGAAACCAACGGAAACATAATCTGAGTTCATTCAAAAACTGCAAGAGTATTCAACAGTTCACTACAAGCAGACCACTCTTTGTGACTGATTACAAAGTTCATAAATCTAATACCTCGAATGTTAACACATGATATTATTAAAGAGTAATAATTCCATTCAGTTCTTCTGAAGGATCATATTTTCTAATTGAGCTATTTTCAACTCTAAGAGGTTTCGAAAAATAACAGAAGTGTCACACAATATCCATTGGAGTTAACTAGAAGTTTGATTTAAAAATGGAACACACATTTTGAAACATTTTTTCCATATGTCTAATCGACTGTGTTCTGGATCAGACTTTTTGAATTGTTCGAAGCTCTCTCAGTGTGTAATCAATCTCATGATGGACTTTACGTTTTAATTTTCACTACGAAAGAAGGAACAGCTGAATGCACTCCCAAGAGATAATAAACCTCCCACGTTTTTCAATAAAGACCCTCTCAAACGCATTTCATTCCAAGGGTCCGACCATAATTTTCGTCGAACTGATTTTTTCGTTTCATGGGCTGAGGCCATCATGCAAGCCAGATGACGAGATATTGCAATATTTGAATATATTGTGGGATTCTCGAAGGGCAATCTCCATAGTAACAATATTCCCAAAGACATTATATGGAGACGTTAATATGGATCGGGAGGTATTTGGTTGTTTCAAAAGTTTGGTCTGTTTTAATGTCATATGTTTTGTACCATATCTTAATGAATATTCATTGTAACGTGTCATACTATATACTGATCGATAGAGATTTGTGTACTTTATACAATGGGTCTGTTTATTTTTTCCAAATTTCAATATTTTCCGCTTTTCATCTCATTATTATATGATGTCTTTGAGCGATTTTTGCCAATTTTCCTATACGAATTCAAATTGAACCAAATCGCTGCGAAAATAAGCTGGAAAATCAACTAGGCATTTGGAAATGATATTTTTAATGAACGCACTCGTCGAAGTTGGTTGGCAACCTGGTGAAGATTGACCCATCACGAACGGTGCGTGGGATGGCAGAATAATTGGGCGTCGGCAACCATACGCTTTTTGATGTTTCGAAACGTATTGGAAAGGTCAAACATATTGGAAAGATGTTCCACAATTTGAATAATCGACAGTTATTGTCACGTTCCGAGTTTTTTTTGTTTATGCGCAATCAAAACCATCCTTATTTGGATCGAATCGTATCGTGCGAAGAAAAATAGATCCTCTACAACAACGGAAGACGTTTCTGTTCTGTAGTTGGGTGCAACCTGTAGAACAGTGTGTGAATAAATAAATGAATAAATAAATAGGGACAGTGAACGGACACTCATATGCCACCCAGGTACTTCCCAGGTACTTCCCAAAAAGATCATTGTTACTGTATGATGCTCAGCGGCTGGTGTGATTCACTATAACTTTCTGCAACAGGGCCAAACTATCACACCAGAGTCTTGTTGTGAGGAAATCGATGAAAGGTATCAAAAATTTCATCAGCAGCAGCCGGCCCTGGGCAGTAGAAAAAATCCGATTCTGCTCCACGACAACGCCCGTCCAAAAATTAAACGATTTAAGCTCCCCAGAACTCTGGCCAACCGACCATTATCTCTTCGATTACTCACCGGTAAGACCTTCGCCAATCAGGGTGTGGCAAAAACGGCCTTCTTCGACTTCAACGAATCCCGAACACACAATTCTCATGCTTACGGAATTAATCGACTGATTTGCAACAGTCCCCTTTTACTATTGGTTAAACAGCACCGATTCAAATGGTGCTCATTTGGATAAAATGGAATGAGTATTTAGTGAGATATGATAGGTAAAATAGACTCATAAAAACGTATGAAATTTTTGAAACAACCTGATATCATTCAGAAGATCTAAATAACTTTTGTTTGAATTCAATTCATTGTTACGAAACACTATGCATAAACAAATCAAATCACCTCGTTTGAAGATTATTTTCCGCATAACAATTTTCTATGTAATTTTCAACGTCGAAGCGAAAATTGTTTCAATTTGTTCGACGATGAGGAGGTGGAAAACTTCCTTTCTTCCTTCCTTTTTCGAAATTCAGCCTTTAAAATGGATGGAAGAAGCTTCTCAGCCAAAACATCCCGACAGATAATATCCAAACAATACGTGTCTTCATTTTTATAGAAATCTATAACTTTAAAAGAAGTCCGACTCTGCCCCAATACCATCACTCCTAGAACTAAGTGTTTCTTATAGTTTTATAGTGGTAACATAAAAGCTAGAACACATTAAAACTCTTGTTATTGATACCAAATTATTTTATAAAACGACGACATTTTAAAATGATAGTAATTCGGAATACTGCTCTTAGATGAGTTGAAAATATGAATTACTGCACATTTAGTGATATTTACAGATGAAAAGTATATAGATATTATATGATTATATTATTTAAAACAAACAGAGTTATCTTGCCACTAGAAAGTTAAAACGTCGACAGAGTGAATATTTGTATAATTGATAATTTTTTCCAAAAATTTCAATAAAATTGGCGCACTTGAATTTTACTAATAACAGGCCATATATTTGTCAATAAAATTCCATTCGCAGTTAAAATATTATTCTTCGAAGCATAAACAAACAGTTTTATAAGTAGGTACAGAAGTCAAATTATTAAAATGGCCCCAACGTTTCGATTTGTTAGTTTTTAGTTGGTCTATAATATTTTCCTGGTGTCCAATACAAAATTACTTCTTGCGCCTTCAAGAAAATATTTTTAACACTTTTTTATTTTATCGTTATCGTTTTAGACTGCATTATATTGTATAAAGCTTACTTGGATTTACTAAAAAACTGTTATAAAATTGTATTTAAATTATTTTATAGTAACTACCAAAATGTTTATAAAACTGTGTTGTAGTGTTCGTGAAAGGCCTTACAAAATATTGATAAAGACTATAATGTTCTATAAAACGATGCCAATTTCCTATTTATAGCTGTTTTATAAACACATTGAAAACATTTCTGGGACAAATTCAGTTTTATAATTTGTTTCTCCGAAACGTTTTCACAACCACTATGAAATATAAAATTGCTAGTTGGGCGGATAGCTTTTCTTGATGTACTCGTGGAAAGGCGTGGCACACGACTGACACATAAAATGTACCGAAAACCGACACACACGCACAGTAATCTGCATGCACTTTCGAACCTCCATGCAACTCTAACGGAAAGTGTCCATAGAAGATGTGAACCGGAACATCTGCAAAAGTAATTGGATCATCTTCTAGTGGCTTTAAGATCGAATGGATACAGTATAACCGAAATGAACAAGACTATGAAACTGAAGACTTCCACAAGTCAAAATAGGGAGCAAACTCAAACGGTTGCACGTGCATTTCTACCGTACATCCCTAGGGTTACAGACAGCATCGGAAAAAGCTTAGGAAAACATAAAATGAAAACAATGTTGAAGCCCACCGAGAAAATACAATAAAGCCTTAGATCTGCGAAAATCAAAATAGATCCACTATCAGCTGTGGGGCTGTATCGTATACCATATGCACTTGCGGAAAAGTTTAAATCGGTACCACCAAAAATGCTGAGGTACAAGGCTGAATGAATATCGGAGAAACTGTATATTAGGTTAAATAGACAAATCGGCAGCAGCGAAATACGCACTTACTGAAGAAAATCACACGATACTGTTTGAAGATGTGAAACTACTTGCCCCCGATCATGGATACCACAGTCAGCTTGTACGTGAAGCCATAGGAATTTATAAGCATAAGGAAAACTACAAAAGAGAAGAGGAGGCGGTAATGCTTAACCGGATTGGGAATCCTATACTAGAAAATGGTAAAATGACAACAGCGCAATGCAACAGGTAATAACACTTCGGCCAATAGCAACACTTCAACAAGAGAGGCGAACTGCCTGAGTCAACATAAATACAACCTACGAACTAGAAATACTAGAAATCAGCAGTCATCGGTGAATCATCAAGATGAATAAATCTCTGAAGAAGCCAGCCACTCGTGCAAGCGAAACGTTAGAATGCAGTTCCAAACGACGGCCTTCAGACCTGAATGTATGTAGTAACACTCGGTCGCTAAAGCCTTAACTAATTTATTCTACCTAGTAGACACCTTTTCTTGAAAGCATGTGGAAATGGGATATATTATGAATTTTCATATACCGTTTGTACAAAACGGCATCCTGGCAGGAAAGGTTGACAAATCATACATGGAAAAGTAATATCGATACTTCGAGGCATTCTATCCATTTGTTTGAGAATAGATGTGAAAAATAAAAAGAGACTCGATAAATGAAGCAGTAGACATTGTTTTCATGAAGTAATGAATGTTTGGGTGTCGAGTCCATCAAAGCAAACATAATTCCACTGTAGGATACCTAATATTCCAACAAATTTTCACCAGAAAAAAAGTGGTGGTACGAAATTCAAAGAAGTTGGCGGTTTCACACTTACACTAGGGGTAAGCAATCCAATTTCAGGCACTGATATGAGTAGTGGAAAAAAGTTGTGTTTTCTGAATACGTGTCGGCCAGTTCTATCATATATCTTGAACTTTTTTTTTCGAATTCTTTGAGAAAACAGATACAACTTTGCCTTTTACTATAGAATTGCAAGTAACTAGCAGTAAGAAAACGATGTTTGAATCACGTGACATTGGCAGTCTGATAATGAAGAAGAATTGAAAAATATAAATATATCTGTAACGACACCCATCCAAGGTGGAGTCAGCTAAATCAGAAAATATTTTATTTTGAGGAAAATCATTGTGGTTTTTGCACCACTCGGAATCGAAATACTGAGAACAATGGATTCGTACATATGCAAATTGAATATATCAGTAGAATTTAATGTTAATTCGACTATTTTCTATAAATATTATCGCAAAACATTCTACCCATGACTGTATTCCCAGAAGTTCAAATAATTTTGGATCATCACACGTCCATGATAGAAAATATTATGTTCATTCATTCTGATAACTCAGACAATTTCGAAATATTTTCGATAAGATTAATCTAGTTTATGATGATCGAGATTTTTGTAATGATACTAATCTATACCGATAAAATTTTGCCTGTTACTGGAAAATGAAGGAAAAATATTTGGAATGTGAAGAGAATATGCTAAGAAAAAAATGTGTACTGTTATATGTTCAGTGAACCCAAATTTGAATCGTATGCTCAGAATATATATTCAGTTCAGTATATTTATCAGTCTTCAATGCCACCGAAAAACTTGAAGTACTGTCATTGAACAGATGTCGAGTAAGGAAAGTAATATTGAAAGTTTTCAATAGAAAAACAGTTAATTTCAAAACTGAATTATATGTGAAATATGGAATACCCGATAAATGTGGTGTTCCATATATTCATATATTTCCACATATCGTAAATTATAAATATGCACAGCTCTTCAATGAACTCGCAAATAAGTTATGAGACTCATTTATAACCTGACATCGGAATATTCTTGTAGGGATAATTTTAAAAAATTCAATACATTCACCTATCGCAAACTCGTGCATTAGGTTTTTTATTATTCACATCCATTTCATCAGAAAATATTTTTAGAAATATGTTCACCAAGTAAAAGAACGAATAAAAATCGAAATATCTCATTTTGAATCATATTCTTACTGATTTGAAAACTATGTTTACATTATCGAATTTTTGAAATTGAATCGGACAATGATCTATGTATACAATGCTATATGAATTTCAAGATGCTCGTTCTGAATGTACCCAATTCCTGAAATACTACTACGTTTTTGTAAGAATGTGGATATATTTTGTGTATCATGATGTATAGTGTAATCAAGTTTTCGTTTATTGAACTTTGAATTGTTGATGGAAATACCACATTACTTCATAGTATTCATATTTCATCATTTATTGAAAGAGACTCAAGTATTTGAGGAACCGTGTTGGGTAGCAGACTTGAGTCTTTGAGAAACCTTTCTGATTTTGTTTCTACTTCTGTGTCAATATATAGAAAGAAAACAACTTCCATAGGTCATGTTTCTTTCAGTTAAAAACCGGAGAAAATAATCCATTCGAAAAAATATTATACTGCAAAACAGTTTTTCTTATCCAGTTTTTACATCGAAATCTCAGTGTAAATGAGTCAAATAATATACAGGAATACCTCCAGAAGTCCAGTCGATAACTTGAAGGATTTTTTTTGATGATCAACACATCTTTATGGAGAGTTTTCAATGATATAATCAATTTTTTCATGCCATGGATGTTTCACACTTTCTTCGTGTACGTTGAGGGAATATAACTCGAAAATTCTGTCATTCATCTCATATATGATTTATCAATTCAATAACATTTCTGAATCCCACTACTAAATTCAGTGCCGGCACCGTAATTCATTTCATGAATAGACACATATGATTTCCCCAATGTTTGATTGCACGCAAAGTTAAATACGTTTGTGACATCAGTGGTTACACTAATTGCAACTCTAGTAATCCGGACAGGTCGGCGTAATTTTCGACTATTGAAAATGAAACGGGCACTCGAATGTTGAAACGCTGATTTGTCCAACCGGAAAGACTGACATTCAGATTTTTATTGTATGAGTTCAATTCCAAATTTTCTTTGAAAGTGGTTGGAATAAAGAAATTCAAGCAAACCACCACAGAGCCAAATATATGATAAGGAGTGCGTTTCAGTTTTGGAGGATTGGAAGCTTTATAAATCTGAAATTATTTCGATGTGACTTGCAATTATAACAGTTGAAACTGTGAATATATGTTCAAAACTTTACCTTACAGTTCACAATAAGTGACCATCTAATGCATATGTCTTAATATTAAGGATACTCTGTTACCTACCTATGGGGAATCGGGGTGGGTCGCTAGTATGATATAAATATTTGTTCGTAAAGTTCAGGCGGATATATCGGAGTATATGTCAAAACAATGATGATGGGAGGTTTTTTGGCATATGAACGAAAATAGTACCAGTTGCAAGTAGTTTGACGAAGGCTTGGAGAACTTTTGTGATATCGTAAAGAGCACAATAAACCAGTTTAGGCCAAGTGTCGTTTTGAGATTCGTTGAAGAAGACAAAGTCAGGTTAGCCTCTCATATCAGTCGATTTTTCAAAGAAATGTCTGATAGGGCAAGGATGTGACGAACTTTAATTAAACTGTCCGTTGTGCACTCAATCCTCTTAGAATGTTAACGTATTCTTCAATACTTTTTTCGGAGTTTCTATCTTTTGAGAAAAATTAACAATGTTAATTTTTCTGAGGAATGAAATATTAATCAAATTGTTCGATAATATATTCGTGAGGGTGTTTTTTCGTATGCTCAAGCCACTGAAAATCATTATATATTCGCACTGCTCTGTCCCCAATGGTGTTCAAAAGAAGGGACCCTTTGTACTCAGAATTGCATTCCTCTTGACGAGATGCCGCCGAATATATTTCAAATGTTTGGTTGAAAAAGTTATAATTTCCATTCAAGTCCATTCCATTTGGAATTTTTACATTTACATCGACAACAGACATATTTCCTTGCTATTAATTTTACTACTGTCAATTCGACTGCACCATGTTATGATAGGGACACCTTAATCAAAACGACACTTGTCATAAACTGGTTTATTGTGCTCTTTCCGATATTGCAATGAAGTGCGCTTGCGCATTATTCATGACAATTGAGACAGATTTTCAGAAATTCTCCAGGATATAAAAAACGGTAATAGTGTACGCATCAAGATTTACATGTTTCTGATGAGCTATTACGTAATTCTACACATAAGAGAAGAGCTTCTAACTGATTGGAACTCGATGAGTGATTTAATTCATTGATAACTCCCTGTAAATTAATGTTTTTTTTTCTGTTTTGAACGTATACATCTGAAAGTCGAATACTTGATAAATCATCCATGAAATCAAAAATCTTGTCATTCGTGTGAAATTTGATAATGCATATTTTTATTAGAATGTCCCTTCAATGTTTCATCACCTCTCAATATATTCTGACATTTCCTCCATCATTTATATTTCAGTCAGACATTACTGCAGTTACTCATAATCAAAAGAAAATAAAAAATTTTCGTTCAGGTATTTCTCCATTACGTTCACCTACATTGCCAAAGTTATTCAGAATTATTTAAATATGTGACCCATGCAAAATTGGCCTTCTGAATTCTGGGAAACTGTATTTCGTGCTTTAATCGTAGATGACCCTCGTCAACAAGATGACGTGGTATAAAAAAGTTTTAACTAGTTGCGGAACACGATTACCTGGGCATTTTTCATTAATTTCTCTCTGGTTTTGTTTGGATAATGAAAGAAACTAAAATTGTCTTTCTGAATAGGTATATTTCATTACCATTAATGAAAAAAATCGGTGTACGAGTTGATACCATATTGAGTTGAAACTATGTTGAACATCATTTTTCATTCTCTATATTTATCTGTAGGTATATATTCAGTATGTTATCTTTGATACTATTCTAAAACTGAAAAAAATCACCACAGTGACATAAAAATAACAGATATGACTCAGAAGAGAATTTTATATTTTGCTTTCATTGAAAGTGCCTCTATATCTAAAATTTGTATACAAATCATGTATACAAATTATAATTTTTGAAAAAAAAATTAGTAATCTATTGGAGAAATCATATTAGACAAAAATATTTCTAAGATGAATAAAATAATAATGCTTATGAGATGAAATATCTGTAATGTGTTTCAAACGCAATATTGAATAATTTTTCATCCAATTTAATTGTCTTGATAAAAAACCTAGCTGAGCTTTCGTTGTACCTATCAAATGAAATAGCTCAAGTCACAGGTAGTGTTATATATGATAAGCTTTCCTGTAACGGTAAGTATACTTCTTGGATGGATGAAATCATATTTGAGTTATGTTACCAGAAATGAAAGATCTCTGGGGTGTAGGAAAAATAAATTAGGTATCGCTCAAGGATTCGTTCTTGGTCTGATGTTGTTTTTGATCTATATCAATGGGATAGAAAACCTACAAGTAATGACATCTTCAATGATCTATGCGGAGGATATATCTTTTATCACAAAAAATTCTAATCGAAAAAAAAATGTAACAACGGTCTGACAAGAATTTATGATTGATTTTCAACAAACCGTCCCTATCTCGGTATCAGAAAAAATAACTCCGTGCTCAAGAATCCGAAATATTCAAAAATTTTGTGAAAATATTTCGTTTGGTTATTACCATAGAAGGTGAAAAAAAGTGTGACATTTCTGGGGCTACACACAAATGAATGTCTGAACTGAAAACACCATTGTGAAACCATCATTTTCGGAGCTGATTAAAATAGCTTTTCAATATAGAAATATATAAGGGATTTTGAATGTTAGTCAGTTATTGCAGCTCTATTACGCACAGGTTGAAAGTAAATTGAGATATATTTTTTGGGAGCAATAAGCCTTAGCGCACATGGTTTTATTGCGCAGTAACGCATTATTCGTTCCATTGTGGCTCATAACTATAACACCACATGTGAAGATTCATTCAAAAGTCTGAAAATTTCAACCGTCCTCGATATATTAGACATTCTTTCGTATTTGTTCAGAAACAGAAACAGAAACATTTGACAGCAAGCCATGATGGTTAAACCTCTGAAGAAGCTAGCCACACGCGCCAGCAAAACGTCAGGAAACAATTTCAAAAATACACGACTTTCAAACTCGAAAAATAATGACACTGAAAACCTCAGCTGCGAAAGTCTAAACCATTTTGTCATTATTATTCAGTTATGATTTACTTAGATTAACGATTAGAATTTCAAACTACAGATGTTTTGCAAATAGTCAACGAGCCCTCGATATAAAATAATATTTCTAATCATGTGAGATACTTCAATTTGATGAATTCATCCAACAGTTCGAATGGTAAATGGAATTACGGTTAACTTACTCATTGTGTCGAACGAAATAAAAACTTGTTTCCGCTTGGAACTTTTCCCCAACGTTTATTTTCAGGATTGCGTAGACTGCTGCACTTCAAATCCTGTTTTTGGAAATGATTTATGTAAAGATATTCTCCAAGGCAACGGTTCCCCCAAAATATATCACCTTATGACTATTTGATGAGAACAAATTGCCTTCAAAACAAAATCTAATTTGAGGCAAGTTCCGTTGAATTATTTTTTCGTCTATCTGCGAGCGTCTTTCTTTTTCAGGGGATTAAACAATCGTCTAAATGATGGATTTAATTTTCACTGTCAGTAAACAACGTGAAGACTGGGAAAAAAATCGAGGGATTTTCAAGTAGATGCTTTTCCAGAGATGGATTCAACGAGGCGGCATTGGATTAGAATAAGTGTTTTTTTTAATAATTTCAAGATAACTGTTGTGTTTGAAATTGAAATCAGTTTTTTTCCTCGGTTGGTTGAAACGTTATGATATATTTTCATAAGAATGATTCCATCGGTTCAATAGGCGTTGTTTGATATTGCGTTTTATTGCTGTTAATGTGCTTCACATATACTTGAAGACTGGATGTAAATCAAATTATCAGGTCAGTCTCAACTCCCTATACTGTAGGTTAATGGACTGACACCTATCAAACAACAAGTACTGCCCTGGCTCATAATTATAATAACCACTTTTCCATTTTCCGTATAGTAGAACGCCTGACTTTCAATTTTCTAGCATCATTTGTTTGAAGGTGATTGACAATGTTTCGTGATGAATTTCACTAGTTCGGACTTCCATTGTCTATTATATAAAATGATTTGAAATCCCTGAAACAAGTAAAAAAGAATGATTAAAAAAGAATAGTTGAAAATAACAATTATATTAAGCAACAATAAACCTGAAATGAAATGATAGTAAAATAACCTACAAGTAAAAATATAATAATTGAATAAATAAAAATTAAAGGAATGCAAAAAAGAAAATAATAAAAATAAAAAAGTGTAGAGATTCCAAGTCACGTTAGTTCACGACGTTTCAATTGTTGGTATCTACAATCGTCTTCTACAATCGACATGACAGTCATGACAGTCATCACCCGAAGACGATTGTAGATACCAACAATCGAAACGTCGTGAACTAACGTGACTTGGAATCTCTACACTTTTTTATTTTTATTATTTTCTTTTTTGCATTCCTTTAATTTTTATTTATTCAATTATTTTATTTTTACTTGTAGGTTATTTTACTATCATTTCATTTCAGGTTTATTGTTGCTTAATATAATTGTTATTTTCAACTATTCTTTTTTAATCATTCTTTTTTACTTGTTTCAGGGATTTCAAATCATTTTATATAATAGACAATGGAAGTCCGAACTAGTGAAATTTCTAGCATCATATTGATATCTTCGTTTCTCTAACGAAATAGTTGATGCAGCAGTCTTCCTTACTCGAAATGTTTGTTTAAGCGAATGAAACCCAACAACGGACATGTTATTTATACAATACGCACGTGAATTTCTCCCCCTTCTTCATTTTTTAAACGAGCAAGATATCAAAGTCGGACAAAACTGGTATCGAAAGGAATCAGTTTTAGAACTGATGTGACATCCCTCGCTATCAACTTTATTTTTCAAACAGAAAAGGGGAGTTTTGTGATCTTTCGGTAGAAAGATGATTCAATTTTGTACACAATGACCTTGTACAATGATTTGTAATTGGTGTTGGAATGTGACTTTGAAGAAAATTATATAAAAAACATTACCTGAATTGTTTGAATGAACAATTCCTTCAGGCCAGTCTCAACTCACCTACACTATAAATTATTGTTCTGACAGCTATCGGTAAACAACTACTTCTCTGGCTAATACCACGAAGGGCGTTGGATTATATCAGTGCAGGACTTGTCATAGAAGTAATTCCTGCATATGCTGTTGGCGATACAACTGCTGAAATAGATTTTCAAATATTGGAACGAGCACACTTGCAGACCAGTTTCAGGCTTGTTCGAAGGTGGTTGACAATGGTTCGTGGTGCATTTCGTTAGTTAGGACATTGTCTTATATGATATAAATTGATTCAAAATCCCTAAAAGAATCTGTGAAAAAAATTAAAAAAAGATTGGCTGAAAAATAAAATTCTATTAAGCAAAAAAAAACTGAAATTATAATGAAATAAAATACTAGCAACTATCAAAACATTAAAATAATAAAACGAGATGAAAATTACAAATTATTAACAAGAAATGAAAATTGAAAATTAAAAGATTTCAAGCCAAGTTACTTCCCGACGTTTCGATTGTTAGTATCCACTATCGTCTGGATGATAACTTTCTTCGAGATCTGACGATTTATAGGTCATTCAAGTGCTTTCACCTATCTCCTCTTCTCTTTCTGTGCTTCATCGGTTTTAGCGGAAGCTGACCGTTTGGCGGGAGTTGGTCGTGTTTCGCTTGATTATAGGTTTCCATATGATGCCTATGTCTACGCTAGCTTGGCTTAATGCGTTGTTGGACAACATTTATGCGGCTTCTTTGATTATCCTTCCAAACCAGTGTTCCTCCTTGGTGATGATTTCCGCTTGAGACCACTTGATGTTATGTTAATGAGTCCAAACATGCTCTGCTATTTCTGATTTTCTGGTTTCTCCTCGCTGTGTGTGTTTGTTATACTCGGCAATGCGAACTTTCCGTGGCCTCTCAGTTTCACCGATGTATGATTCTCCACACTCGCAGGATATCCGATGAATGCAATTCTTATTATCGCAGTCTAAGTTTGGTGTTCTGGTTTTCGTGAGGCTGCTACGGATAGTGTTCTCAGATCTGAAGCAGATTCTGATGTTATACTTGGACCTAATTCTTCTTATCCTTTCCAACAATCCACTGATGTAGAGAAGTACAAGTACTGGTTGTGGTGGCTTCTCTTCCGTTTGAGGCTCTTGTTGTCTGCTAGCCAAAGTCTGTTTCACCATCACTTTGGAGTAACGATTTCTTTGAAGGTCATTTTTTATTTTTGATGACGTCTATTTCCTTTTCGAAACCTTCCTTTGTACTACAGAGCCCGAAAGCACGGTCTACTAGAGTGTTGATGATTCCTCTCTTAGTCGATTGAAGGTGGTTGGATTCCTAGTTAAGATACTGTTCCATAAGAGTGGGTTCTCGGTATACATATGTTTTTCATTTAGTGTCGGTCCACTTCACCAATACGTCTTGGAATGGCAATTCGTTGTGGACGTTTTATAAATTCTTTCAGGGGTTTCAAATCTATTCATATCATATTAAACAATGGAAATCCGAACTAATGAAGTGCAGTTTCAGGCTATTGTGCCTGTCGTCAAGGTAAGGTAGTGTCCATCATCAATATGAAGTGGATGATTTCCCATAATTGAAAATTGAATTCCTTTCAGAGTATCATTTCTCGGACTAGGTTGAAGCGAACGGCAAACAACATATTTGCTCTCGTACCATACTCTAGGTAATTATGATCGATGAAGTACCTGAGTAGGTTTATTTCACTTATGATTACGGTTGGTATATGAAAATCAGAGTATATAATAGAATTAACTTTCAGTGTGTCATTCACTATATAAAGCTACTGTGATAACGAAACATATATTTTTGAAAATTAAATTTTTGAAGATCAAATTTTGAGTAGTTTATGAAAATAATTGTATAGAATGTCCCGCAAATAATTTCACATAACCATTTTTGTTTACGTTGGTACTCTTTCCATTCAAAACATAATCAATGCCGTTTTCCTGAATATTTTGAAATTTCAATTTTTCCAGGGGAATTTTATTAGAAACTTCACAACATCATAATGATATTTTCGAAACCTGTTGTCTGAAGTATTCAGTTTTATCAGAAAAAATCACTCATTGCCAATTTTCAACCCCGAGAAACAAGTTGATTATTTTTTCCATCAATATTCATTCAAATTCTTGAAGATAATTTGTCAGATATGAAGAAAGTCCACAAAAGAGTTATTCAAAGCAGATTTCAAATAAAATCACTGGAGTTTTATCCAAACACCAAACACTTCGTCACGTGTTTCGATCACCAAGTGATTATCTTCAAGAGGAAGATTAAACCGACTTCCAAAAATGTAGCATAATATTTGAATGGGGATATTAGGAGGAAGTTCAAAATCCGTCACTGCCTGATAACACAATACAAAAATTGATTTTATTCGCTTCCTTTTCTGCCTCGGAATCTATCAGTCTTTCAGAATGGTGAAGAACGCTCATTAAGAATTTGTATGGAAGCTCGAAGCGATCGATAAGCCAAATATACATTATTAATTTTGGTAGTGAGCAATCACTTTACGCATAATTTATATCAGAAGTTTTTTTTGGGTGTCTGCTTAGCTGGGATAAATTCGAGAGATGCAGTGAATATTCATGTTGAAGCGATACAAGGAAAATAGGAATTTGCTATGATAATTATGAATATAGCCACCATATTTGGATACTATTCCATGAATGTGGATTTTTAATAAAAGTTTTGTGAATACAGTGCGAGTCTGTAACATAGAACAAATTCACTAAATCAAAGCTGTTGTTTCTTTCGGAAATGTGATCGGACACGTCGATTAGTATTTTAAAGTGCCCTTATTTTCATGAAAAAAAAATTATACAGTGTGTCTCAAATATGAGATATGACTTCATCGATAAATTTTTCAAATTACAACTTTGTTTTTTTTAATTTTATTAAAGGGTTCAACAAGTAGCACATGTCTGCCAAATTTCAATTTTTCACTCCTTGTCCCTTGAAAGATATTCAACAAACATCATCTAATTCAAAAAATGAATTCAATTCAATAGTCTTCCTTCAATAAATGCTTACAATGTCAGGCATACATGACAGTGACATTGTCATAAAAAAGTTAACCAAAAAAAGTAAGGAGAGTAGTATCGCATTCCAATCATATTTGTGCACAATAACTGTTAGTCGTTTCATAGTTTGTTTTTCGCCATTAGTAGAATGCCGTACTTAACACATAACATAACACATAAGATTGAAATTCTAATGATAATAGGCTACGGAGATAGGACAAGAACACAAAATGAAGGTACCCATTTATTCAGAGAGAGGTATCTTGATTTACCACCCGTATCGCGAATTCGCGATATGGGTGGTAAATCTGGACACTTACGGTACTTAAGTCCGTAAGTAAGATCAAAAAACAGTTCCGGGAAAATGGGCATTTAAGAAAAACAAATAATCATCATCGGAGTGCGCTCAGTGAAGAGGTCAAAATGAATGTTCTTCTCTGATGGATCTACTAGACAGAAATGTTGTACAAGAAGAAAACGTTCTATTTTCTGACGAATCAACGTTTATGTTGTATGGTGTGGTAAATCGTCAAAATTGTCGTTATTGGGCAGACAAAAACCCACACTGGATGAGCGAAGGCCACACTCAACATCCAGAAAAAGTCAATGTTTGGGCAGAGATTGTTGGTGATCGAGTTATAGGACCGATTTTTTTCCAAGCAAATCTTACTGGAGCAAGATATTTGGCTATTTTGTTTCCTTGTCCTATAGAAGCTGACGTCCCGAATGGAAACATCTGGTTTCAACAGGACGGCGTGACTCCTCATTTTGCAAGACCTGTCCGTGAGTACCTGAATGATGTATTTCCAGGCAGATGGATTGGCAAAAGAGGACCCTATGAATGGCCACCTAAGTCTCCAGATTTAACAACTTTCGACTTTTTCTTATGGGGTCACTTGAAGAGCGAAGTTTTTAAGACCGAACCGGCAAATATTGAGGAAATATTGACAGAAAAAAGAAATTATGCAATATTTCGAACTGTTTCATGTTTCTTGGTGAATGTTCAGACTTTCATTGTCTGAAAAAGTTCAATAGTAGTTGTTACTCACTATTTTTTTGTGTATAACCGTTTACAATCTGA
The DNA here is from genome assembly GCF_025532065.1 of Leptinotarsa decemlineata. NCBI lineage: Eukaryota > Metazoa > Arthropoda > Insecta > Coleoptera > Chrysomelidae > Leptinotarsa > Leptinotarsa decemlineata. The sequence goes on from NW_027412686.1 coordinate 3,173,635, forward strand.
AAAATAGTTGAACTAAATCAGTAGAGAAACTGCAGAATTATAATAATTGAACTGAGAAATTTACCCCAAAATGTTACATTGTAATATGAACCACTGAAGAGTCCAATTAGTAACTTGTTGTGTTCATAAATTTCTTCTACAAATGAGAAAAAATATGTCTATACTTGGCTTTCGTTAAATGGTTGGATATTTTTGGATATTTTCATGGGAACTCTTTCTGAACCTACCCAGATCTATCAATATTGAAATATGTAGATGAATAACTATATATACATAATATATGATGTCATTGTATGTTACTCTGAAGAGCCACATTTTATTGAGAAAATTATGTCATTCTGAAATACTGGCTTCATTATAACATATAGTAGGGATATAATCCGAAGAAAGTAGTGCGCGTTCAGGAAGGAACTTTTTATAGAGTGACTGCCTCAGCCCCCTTCTTTCCTGAATCTAATGAAAAAACGATGCAACGATCATGGAAAGAACATGCAGCTCAGAATGAAACACTACTGATCACAGATAAGTATCAGATCGAAACTTTCGCAGAAGGTTACTGATTGTGTATCGATCTTACTGTAGTACTTCTTTCCAACTCAATGTGGAAACTTGCAGCTTCCCTTGCAAAGAATAATTGATCTGTCGTGGTAACTGAACAAAACCAAGTTTATTGAATGTATTCATTTTACAACCTTGTCCTGATATGTCATTGAAGTAAAGAGAAAATTCGCCCCTGAACTCCACAGACTTTGTATAACACATTATGTGAAAATGATTGACTTGATTAAGGGTCCCTCATTTCCTTCATGAATTGAAACCTTTCTTAGTTTCGAATGTTATCACATATTAGATATTACCAGTTAACTTCAGTTGGCAGATATATGGGTCGGACGAATATAGAAAACTGAAATGCTCTCTTCACCGTACCCACGATGTGAGGTGTTGTTACTCACACCACTACACCTTATATGATAAATGGTTATTGATTATTGATGTTGAATCCCAACTGATTTGAAGTTTATGGTAAAAGGTCTGATGATTTATCTGTTTGTTAGGTTAAAGCCAATGAAAATGAGTCTTTATAATTAATTCATCATCCTATGCAACTTTAAGAAAAAAACTCTATGCTGAAAGACAAAAAAATTGATTATATACACTCATTGCTGAATAATACTTGGCGAAAACTAAATTTTTTGAGTTTATTTTACAAATCCCATACAATTTCAATTATATTCGAGTCTATTTTAATTTTTATAACGTTTATCACCAATACCGCTGAGAATGTCAAATATTCTATTCTATGTTTTGATGGGGGTTGAAAATTTCCAAAAAACATATGCGACATCTCATCCAATTATCGCTGTTATTCATATAATTAGTACATATAAATTATTGTTTGCTGAATTTTGCGGTAGACCTCTCAAATAGATGAATAATTTATGAATTCACGTGAAACCTCTATTTGTTTTTTCAGTTATTTGCTAAGCCTTCGAACAATTCATATTCAATGAATACATTCATTGTTTTCGATTTTCTGTGATATCCAATGAACGCTAATTTTGAAACCGTGGAATTATAATTTATGAAAATACTTCAAACTTCAAATCGATTCGTTAATTTGCTTATTCAAGGTTTTGATATGTAATAATGTCAATGTTATTAAGTACTATTATGAAATATTTGACGGTGCTATTCTTATCAAAATTCCAAATGAAATTGAACGATAATGGATGAAACTAGCTCATAAAAGACTTTTCTGAATTTATTGACACTCATCAAACATAGGATAGAAATGACTGAGACTTTTCTTCTCTTAGTATTCATTTAAGTTAATCATACGTTGATAAAATCTTCCCGATACTTTATGATGTATTCATTTTATTTTTTTTTTGTTTTATCCTTATCGGTATAAGCAGCTCAATATTCCAATGAGAATACCATTCATGGGTTTTCAGCTCACAAAAAATTGATTTACGTTTTGCGACAATGTTATCCTGAATGCATTATTTTTTTTTTGGTCAAAAATGAATTTATCGATGAAATTTCGAAACCACAGGTGAGAGATTTCATCTCAAATAAGTATACATGTAATTGAGTTTTCAGAATATAGGATGGTACTCATTTTGATCGATTGAGCTTGAGATACAACTTTACAATTACACGCTTTCTCACGGTTCGTTAAATTTTTGTAAATAACCAACATTCTTCTTCAATTTTCATATTATTAGATATTTATGGGGTTTCTGACTATTACGATATAAAATAACTAGGGGGCGAAACTTTTGCGAAATAACGTTGTCTCACCTCCAATTGATAGTAACTGGTTTAGAACACGTGCAGAATAATCACCGATTTTCTTTTGCATACAAACGAGAAGGAAGAGTTTATCCAAAATTGAGAATTGAAAGCTCATTTGCATGAGTAATTCCATTCAAAACTAGTTTGCACAGTTTGAACTCTCCGATTATTTGACAAATTCATGAATATTCACCACTTTCCTGGTTATTCACCAAATCGATACTACTTAACACGGTAGCAGAACATATCTGCCTACATTTCTTTTTCTGAGACATCAGCTTGTCCATGAATGAGGTTCCATTTTTACCTGAAGGTTTTGGTTTTTAAGATATATGATTTTTGCCCTCTATAAAGTTCTAGAATAATTCAGAATATTTGACAGTATTTCAAAAGTTTCCAGAATATCCTGGAACATTCCGAATCATTCCGGAATGTGGTGTAATATTGAGGATCTGAAATTCATTGTGGAGCGATCAAAGAAGTTATATGGTGTCGTAGCTATCTATCTTCGATTTATGATGAAGGTTTTCGTTCTTTTTCTGAAAGTTGTGCCTTTAAAAATGATTCCAGAATACTCTAGAACATTCTGTACCATTCTAGAATGTAGTGGAATATTCAGAAGCATTTTACATCATTCTGTAGTGATGAAAGAAGTTATATGGTGTGGCAGCTATCTATCTCCCATCTATGACGAAGGTTTTCCTTCTTAATCTGAAACGTGTGCTTTCAAAAACATGTGGTCAAAAAGTTTCAATGATCTTCGTGATTTGGGAGAAAAAACGAAAAATCGCTTTTCTGAATATATTAGTGAAAAGATGAGACAGTGGCAGACTGAAGCATAAAGTATACAGAAAACTAAATCATACAGACCGACACTTGAACAAGCACTCCAACCATCATTCGCAATAGAAAGGAGAGGTTATTGAGACTCTGGTAGAGAGGGAAAGACAAATCTGCGAAGCAAAAGGAATTCAAAAGAAAATGTGTCATCCGATAAATGCGTTTCTGGGTTATAAATAAAACCAGGCCTCACGACCCAAACAGAAACACTTTTACTGAAGTGAACTGCCAACGGCCAACTTTCCTCTCATCCATATTTGGTGTGACGAATTAGATTGGAACCCATGGAGTAAGGGTCATTTTCGACTTCACAAGAACGATAGAAAAGACCCCAGGAATTCATTAGAAATTCCAGGGGTGAATCAAAATTTGAAGTTGTAGCTCTTTCCGCAGCAGCAGCACGAAAAGGAGCATCAAAACGCACAGAAAAGGTTGCTGATATGACGAATCAAATGAATCCGCAGGTATGGAAGCAGTCGGTCGTCTGACACTCAGTAACGTGAATAATACGAAAGCATCAGGGTCATATTCAAGGTTGATTATCTATCGTTGCTGCATCGCCGTCAATAGTGTTCGCCGCGGTAACAGACGAAACGTCATATATAAAACCTGGAGAACACGGCTAATAAACACGGAAACAATTTTCAAGACATTGGGCACAAAAGCCTACACACCATGATTTATTTGAAGTTTATACTTCTATTCCAACTCCCACACAATCTCATATCAACTCCCTGAGTGAAGTTTGGTACCCCAGCTAGTGAGTAACTGATAATAATGACGTTGGATGGAATACAACCAAAGAAGAATATACACAACAGTCACTTTTGATATAGGTAAGAACATATCTATCTGAAAGCAAAACCAAACAAAAGTAATATATTGTGACATCAGCTTGTTAGGCTACTTCAATCTATTTTCTCACGCGGAAGTTTTGATACTGCGATGAGTACTAAGATATCAATTTGATGATGCAGAGGGCAATGATGTATATAAAGGGCAATTCTTATATGACCATTATTTTAAACTAGTGTACTATCTTCAAAAGATGAATATTTGCATTCGTTGATTTTCCTTTCGACCTATGAAAAAATAATAATATGCACTGAAATATTTAATTGTTTTGTTTCATTTCAATGAAAGTGTCATTCAAAGTTTTCCAGTCTCTCACAGATACCAGCGTCATATTTCAACTAATTCATCCGAAACTCAAACTAAAATTACACTCATAAACATTATTTTTGAATAACATGAATTCGTGAAAATTCGATTGTTTTTGGGTTTTTGGCATTCAGTCAGACAGACGCATTGGGAGAACTCCATAGGTGTACCGTAGAACTGAAACATCTGGCGTGAAATCAAGCGCTCCTCCCAAATTATTGAGTTCACCTGCTGAAGATGCCGCCAACTCAGTTAGTGAAACATTTATCGAGAAAAGTGTGGCAGTTGGGGTATTTGGGTTCTTGTTTTGAGTTAATAATATAAATTGATTTGTATTCGAAAGTGATTGACATGTTTCGTAATTAATTTTACTAGTTCGGACTTCCCTTGTCTAATATTTTACTTATTTATTTATACACTGTTCTACAAGTTACACCCAACTACAGAATATGATTGGAAATCCCTGAAAGAATGAATAAAATCAAAAATTGAAGTAACTAGCTAGAAATAACAATTGTATTAAGCAGTAAACTGTGAAATGAAATAACAATAGAATAGAAGTAAGCTAGAAATTACCTGAATACGATTGTGGCTACTACCAATCGAAACGTCGTGAAGTCACTTGGTTTGAAATCTTTCAATTTTCATTCCATTTTCAATTGTTCAATTTTCAATTCTTCAATTTCTTGTTTACTTTCATTTTATTGTGAATCCATTTCAGGGTTTATTGCGTAATATAATTGTTATTTTCAACTATTCATTTAAATTTTTAATTTTATTTGTTCGTTCAAGGATTTCAAATCATATAATATCATATTAGACAATGGAAGTCCGACTTGTGAAATTCCCGTATTGATATAATGGAATAATAATAATGGAATTGGCTGATACTTCATGAAAATCCATAAGTAACGTATTCAAAAAACGCTTTGTTCATTTATTTATTGAACAGAAAATGTATCGTCAAACGCAAGCCCTTAACGATATCTAGTCCGTGGTTGTAACTACATTGTTGCTTCAGTTTAATTTCAAAGTTGAATGATATGGGTTTCAGTGTTGATTACCGAAAAATCCAAAAAAAAGATTCTCACGTTCAATTCAATATCTGCATGGTATAGTAGTTGTTAATGTTACAAAGTAGTATCTGTTAATAACTTATGCAGTGTGAAATTTTTCAAAATCTGAAGGCGTAGAGAGATATTCGTTGGAAAATAATCCCTTCGCAAAATATATTTTCCATATACGAGTAACACAATCACCATACGATCTCCCCATTCTCTACTTAAATTTCACAATCAGAAATGAATTCTCATCATTTTCCTTAGAAGGATTTTTTCGCACCAATAACGGCTTCTTTCAATCACGAAATTGCGAATTTTGTTGTCAACCTCAGGTTTCCCAAGTCATTTATCTGAATTTTCTTTATAATTGACCCTCAGAGCGTGTTCGTCATACTAAAGTTTGAAGAAAGTAGGGAAACCGGTGAAATATGACTTGAAAAAGATAAATCCCTTTTCTGGAAGGAAAAATATGATTATCAAAAGTTATTGCACTGAATTATTATCTAATAAATTCCCATGGGGTTATTATTACTACAAATTGAGTTACATTGAGCGCAATACTGTGTGTTTGATGATATTTTTGAACACTGTAAGTGCAGTCAACTAAGTTAGCTCCATCAGGTGACAAATAAATTCCAATTAACAACTTATTTATATCATGGTACTAAACCTGCACGAAGAAAAGCACTCCGTAGTTTAGGTTGGGGAATATTTATCATACTTGTCTAATACGATATAAATATAGTGGAAAACAACAGGCAACGATGTAATAACAGTTCCAAAATACAAATCATGAAATTATAAAACAACAACAAAAATTAATTGGCGCTCCGGGGCGATTTCATTGATTCCAGTGGCGCATTTGCTTTTTCAGCTGCAGGAAAACCCTGAAAAACCTGCAGCACCACATCATCTGAAGATCTTGATATGCCAATGTCCTCTCTCTTATTAAACAATAAAACTGATTTGAAATCCCTGAAAGAATCTGTAAAAAATTAAAAAGATTACCTAAAAAATAAGAATTATATTAAGCAAATAAAAAAACGAAATTACAATGAAATATAATACTAGCAACAACCAGAAAAATTGAAAAAATTTAAATATCAACACGAGATGAAAATTAAAAAAATATTAACAAGAAGTGAAAATGAAAATTGAAAGATTCCAAGCCAAGTTACTTCAAGACGTTTCGATTGTTAGTATCCACAATCGTCTTCGGGTGATAACTGTGGATTGTGGAAAGTAATTTGTCTTGGAATCTTTCCATTTTCAATTTTCATATCTCATTAATATTGTTTTAATTTTCATCTTACATCAATTTTTTGTTTTTTTTGGTCGCTACTTGTATTTTATTTCATTGTAATTTCAGTTTTTTTGACTTACTATAATTGTTATTTTTTGAGCTAATCTTTTTAATTTACTACAGATTCTTTTAGGGATTTCAAATCAATTTATATCATATTAGACAATGGAAGTCCGAACTAATGAACTAATCAGACCGATTTTGCGTTGCTGAAACTACATATTTTAAATAATTTCCAGGGATTGTTTTGAAAACCAGCAAAATTCAGAAACAAATTTCGTGACTAATATCGAAAAGAGGATAACATTCTATGATAGATTTCCTTCTCTCAAATTTGTTTCGGGAAGTCATTCTACAAATCTCAATATAGTTAGCGTCATCCTTGAACTGATAGTAGATATCACAAAGGATATATTGATTAAATTTCAATCTACATATCTGAGGCTTGAAATAATAACTATCCAATATATTTGTTATGATCAATAGATTTCCTAATTACGGAATCCTAGTCCTCATTTATCAGTAAGATTCCGCAGTGTGCATTTCGATACATATTTGCTGATCCACTCAGGCAAATAACTAGAGAATGTCAACAAATATAGCCTGATCTGAAAATCCCAATGGCAATTTATGTACGTTGACTTGCATATTGCAGTTTTATCACATCAAAGCCAACAACGTGTTCTAACTAATGAGTCTAAACGTATATTGATATCAACCATTCATAGCATGTGACCACATGACCATCTTAGATCAGTTAGACGAAACTCATATGGCTATTGATAGAAAACTTTTGTGAATGTTCGGAATTTCTATTCATGTACAGCGTGTATCAATCCTAGGAGAAACGTTTCCGAAATATTGTTCATCTATGATTTTGTTACTACGAAAAACATATCAGCGATTTAAATTCTACAAACATCCAACAAAAATACTGCTCCAACACACCTGAACTGATGCGCCTTCAACCAACCAGTTTTGTGTTTTCAGGAGAGGTTATATACTTATGAAATCTAACTTCATTTATGTTTTTTTTTCCAAAATGAGTTTCGAAAGCACTTCTATACAAACATTATTCGGAAAGAAAAATCATTGGACGCACCATTTAGAAAGAGCAAACCATAAACATCAAAAATAGTCGGCCCTTCACTATTATATGTAGCTCAATATGAGAATGGGCAACTCTTGGTTGTAGAAAGTCATCAAACAGAAGGTAACTGCATATTTGTGCTCTCGTTAGAATATCTTGCGGTCAAAAAACCAAAGTCACATTGAAGTTAGTTATAGAAATGTTACATCCCAATTAGAAAAATCATGTATCGCGTGTCTTGATATAAATCAAAAGAGATTTTTTTCGGATATAACAATGTGAAAAAATAGAGACTCTAGACTACTAGTCCATGGTTTGAAGTGCTTTGTCCAATAATATTTTTTCATGGATTCACATCAAGATCCTCAATAAACGTTCATATTTGTAAATATTCATCAATACTTTTTTGAGTAGATGGATCCAGAGCCTGAAAACGAAGTATTTGTGATCCATCACCATACAACATTATTTCGGGCTATCAGTAGTGGGTAGTCTGAACCCCGAATTCATCGCTGGACTCAACAGTCTAGTCCTCAAAAGACTTAGAAACTGATAATGTTACAAAAATGCCAATTTTGGTATCGAAAGATGACTCAATTCATGAATAACAAAAATAAACGAGATTCATCAAAATGGTCATGGCTTAGCCTAACCCTACTGACGAAACTTATGACAGCAAGAAACAGCCCTGCCTGAAGTTGGATCATGAACGTACAGTCTTTGAGTCCTGGTTTCATCTAATGGACTTGCAAAGGAAGTGTAGTGAAAGACAAAGGACGAATCTGTTTCGACAGAGCTTGGCTTTGTAACGGAACGCCTTTTTTGAGTATTGGATGGTATTGTTGAAGGCGTTGAATACGTATTACGATTTTGCAAAGTGTAATATAAAACTATTATGGTTAACAATATAATGTTCCAAGTGAAATTATCAATGTAATCTCCAAGTTGAGACATCAGACATCGTACTTTTTCTCGAGAATTAAGAGTAAAAACTCAAATCAATAATCGAACTTGAATGATTGCGATTCATGTATTTGAAACTCACGTTAATACTGGATGACGCGAATTAATTTCTTGTAAGTAATAAAAATGGATTTATGGTTTTTCGATAGTGAATCATACTCTTCAGTTTTGTTTAGAACGAAACACAAGCACTACAGGAAAATCCTTAAGGCGCTCTCAAAGCGGTGCCTGTGTGAAAGTAGCGATTCATATTGGATTTGAACCCTGGAGGTTAAATCCATTTGAAAAATCATTGTCAGGAAGTTTATTTCACATAAACGCAGTTCTCCAGATGAAAGAGTTCCTGAACAGTGAAGTTCGAGGTGTACTGAGTTGAACCTCAAAACGATGAGCAGTCACAGTCCGTCGGGTATTTCTGATATGGACCGCTGTTGGTGGAATTCAATGTGCCACGTTAACTTCTCGTGAAAGTATCTATAGAAGGAAGACAAATCTCCAACCTTTTTTTCGATATTCCAGACTATCAAGGTTGCAGGTAATGTTCACGTCTCCAATCAGGCGGATAGCTCTTTTCTCGCTGGATTCCAGCAACTTCAGGGTATGTTTGCAGACAGAACTCCAAAGAAGATCTGATCTGAGCTTCTTAAAGCATAAGAAGCATAAGAGATGTGTACAGTTTCCTGGTTCGGAATAGTGTTCCAAGCTTTCGAGAAGCAGCCTCTGCAATTTCAGCGACATGATTTGGTAAGACATATTGTATCCATTTTCACACTCAACAAATGCCTGCGTTTTTGTGATATTAAACTGAATCTGGTTACTTTCACCCCGATTCAAAATCACTTATTGATCCTCATTGAGATATGCAACCTCCTGCTGCCGGTGAAGATGTGCCTCCGTAGCCGATGACCTGGAGTCCAAATGGATTGACAAGTGTGATGTCGTGAGCAAAGCAATTGCATTGATGATAAAAGTATTTGAGCGATATCTATCGACGACCACTTGTAGGGAACGTCCTTTCAGGAAGCTGAAAAGCCATACACAGAAATGATCCGACAGATGAATCTTTACTTCGGATATGTATAATAGTCGTGATAAGATACTAGAAGTGCTTCTCATTCGCATACTTTTTTATATTTTGAATATTTTCCCGTAAATGATGTTTGCCTCAATTTCCAATTATGATTCAAAGAAAAAAGTAATTGTTTCAGGTGACCTTCTCTTTTTTATGCCATTCTGTTATTTGATATTCAATGCTTCGTCATTTCATTTGGATTTCAGGACATCGGCTACAGAGGGACATTTTCTTTTTCTGCTTCGATAAGTTAGTTGGGGGTAAAATGGACACCAATATGTCTTGGCACAATTATGTCGCTGAAATTGCAAAGGATGTTTCTCAGAAGCTTGGAACACTGTTCCGAATCAGAAAACTATTCACACCTCAGCAACTTTTGACGCAGTGTCACTTATGAATAGATATCTCTCCGGAAGGTCTCAATCAGCTTATCTTGATGGTAACCAATCAACAATAATATCAAAACAATTTGGTGTACCGCAAGGTTCAGTCCTGGGACCTCTCATTTTTGCAATTTATATTAGTGAATTCCATGAATTTCTTAGTTTTGGTAAAATACATCACTGCGCCGATAATACTTGATTGTATATTTCATTCAGATTTGAAGATATTACAGCTGCTAATGAAAATATTAACAGAAACCTCAAAACTCTATATGATGTATCCTGTGCACATAATCTTACTATCAATCCAAAGAAATCCCAGGTCATGTTATTTGGTCCCAAAAGTAAAAAAAATATTCTGTGTGAGTCATTATCGATCCGTGTCAACAATAACATAACACCTTTTGTAAATGAATGTGAAAATCTGGGCTTGTGGTTAGATACAGACATGAGATTCACGAAGCATGTAAGTCATCTGTGTAAAACGTCATTCAATGTTTTATTAATAATAATAATAATAGTAATAATAAGTTTATTGCCCATCAAAATACAAGATAATAACAAAAAACAAAATACAAGAGAGAGAAAAATAACAACACTTTGTATTTGATTGCAAATTGCTTTTGGTTCAGACTGCGAATTTGCGTTCGCGTCTGCTCTTCCACCAATGCCGAAAATGTATAAAAATAAATAAATGAGGGCTTGAAGAGAAGAAAAGATGAAAGCAAAGAAAAAAAAGAGAAGGTAATATAAAGATATAGATATGTGAATAGCTAAAACCTGTTTCAGCATTCTCGCCGCGGACCTAGTTATTCAGAATGCTGAACAAATGCTGTTTAAACCTGCTTTTGAAAATTGTTCCTGACATGTTAAAACAATTGTTTTCCCATTTATGGAGATAATTTATTGTGGAGGAGATATCATAGGAAAAGGATCGTTTGAATATTTCCTTTTTATGTACAGGAATGTTCAGCACTGTCTTTTTACGCAAATTCAGGTTATGGATATCTGTTCTATAAGACAAATGTTCATATAAGTAGGGAGGATTCCAATATTTGAATATTTTGAAAAATATGCATGTTGCATGAAGACGTCTACCATTAAACATAGCATTTTCTTGACATCTACATCCAAATATTGTCTATGGGGATATATGAGTTTCAATGATGAATAAGCAATTTTAAGTTTGTAGGTTATATGTTCATGAAATCTTAGTTTATGATCTAAAATCAATCCCAAATTTTTTGAATACAGTCTGAATTGTATCTCAGAGTTTCCCATTTTCAAGCTGTAGTTTTTTACTTCTTCCCTGATGCTATCACTCCCAAAAATAATAGCTACTGATTTGTTTGGATTGATTTTCAACATATGGTCAGTGGACACTTTTAGAATCGTATTTAAATCAAAATTTATATCGGTTACTGCTTGACCTATATCTGAAGATTTGAAAGATAAATATAATTGGGAGTCATCTGCATAAAGGTGATATTTACAAGACTTCATCTTATTGACGAATGTGGCAGTATAGAGGGTATAAAACAGTGGGCCTAAAATGCTGCCTTGGGGTACTCCTGTTTTAACTCCTCTCCAAGTAGAAGGAATATCATGAATCTGTACTTTCTGTAATCTATTATCTAGATAAGATGATATCAACATCACTGATCCATAACTGAACCCAAAAAAATGTAATATAGCACAAAGTATTTTATGATTGATGATTTTATGAAATGCTTTCGAATAATCCAACAGAATCAAAATGGTGGCTTCATTTTTATCTATAGCTTCAATTATGTCATCTACGATCCCTAATAATGCTGTTGCACAACTATAATCTGTTCTGAAACCTGACTGTTCATGTGGCAAAATACTGTAACGATTAATGAAATGGCGCATTTGATTTTCCATTACTTTCTCTATAATTTTGGAATTTTGAATCATTGAAATTTTGTGGCTGATTATTTTTTTGGTGGGGGTATAATTTTTGCACATTTCCAAGCATCAGGAAAATAACTTTGTTTATTATGTGAGTTAGTACCGTTATAATGAAAGGACAACAAAATTTTATAATACTTTCATCTACCCCGTATGCTTCTGATTTTATGCTATTTATGATACTAAAGATTTCATCTTCAGTAGGTGAAAAAATGAATTGATTACATATACCTTCTTTTTTGTTCGTGCCATAAAAGCGCAGTAAATCTTCATCCGGTGGGATATCTCTTTGAGACATAGTTGAAATAAAATCGCTAATTGCTTCTACATTTTTCAAGTTTTCAGGAAGTTCTTTATTTTTACTTTTCGCAACTTTTAATTTCTTAAGTTCCTGCCATCTACCCTTACTATCAGTATTACGTAGTTTGTAGTTTAAGTATGCCCTTTTCTCGTAATGTATAACTGTATTAGTATAATTCGTCAGTTGTTTATAGTAATCCCAATGGTGTGCTAGTTTTGACTTCTTGAATCGAGTTGATGTTTTGTTTCTCAATTTCTGCATCAGTCTTATGTTCTCGGTGATCCAAGTAGTGTAATTTTGTTTCTTGAAAAAGATAGTTTTTTGTGGTGAATGATAATCAAGAGTCTTTGTAATGAAATCATTCATGATATTCTATTTAACACCTATATCTACAGTTTCAAATAGTAAATGCCAAGGTTGGTTAATTAAATCATCACTGAATCGATCAATATCAATATGACTGATGTTTCTATAAGTTATCTTTTGATTTTTTATCTTGGGTTCAATTTCAAAGGAAAATTGAGCCTCTGTCAATGCATTATCTGAAAGATCATTGTGTATAACATTAATTTCATAAATTTTATCAATATTTTTAATTATTAAATTTAGCAGTGAAGATGTTCCCGTAATTCATGTCGGTTCCTAAACAACCTGCCTGAAATTAAAAATTTTTAATAGTGTCTGAAACCTCTCTGAGTTATTTGAACTGGGATCTAACATATTGACATTAAAATTACATAAACATATTATATCACTGTAATTTGAATATATATTGATGGAAATTTCTTCAATTTCGTCTAAAAATAATGTTGAGTTCGAATTAGGTGGCCTATAAACAATACCGATAGCTATAAAGTTATTCCTACTCACGTTCAATTTTATCCAAATACATTCCACCTGTTCGCTGCATTGACTCAAAATAATTTCATATTTGAAAGTATTTCTCAAAAAAATACCTACCCCTCCGCCTCCGGATAACCTATCTTTGCGTAAAAATATACAAGGAGCAGAATTTTGATAGTAAGGATCTGACATTCATATGACATATATTCAACATGACCTGAAAGAAATGTAATTAAGTAACTTTCAAAGAGAAGGAAAAGAAAGAAGTTAGAGAAAAACGAGATAAAAATGCAGAGTGAAGCAAAAGAAATAAAGTGATGTAGCAAATCTGCCTCTTGAAATTTCGACAAAAATTGACAATTTAACAAAAAGAAAACCTCCATTTTATAAATATGTAGGTAATGGGTTACATTTTTGACAGGAAAAAAACATAATTCTATCGAAATCATGAAGTGTAGTAAATAATTCATCAATAAATATAATGTTAAGCTTGAGAAGGCTCTGAGAAAAAAGATAAATAATACTGAAAATCACAAAATACTTACTAACATAATAACTTCAACATGAACACCAAAATAGGCTAATGAAAAGTAGTAGTTTATCAAAAGCATAATTCTAAGCTTAAGAAGACTACAAAATAAGAAAATGAATATTAATCAAAATTACATAATAATAACTATAAGTTAAACCCAAATTTAGTTAATCGGTTACATGACTTAAAATTGTTCAGATACAAATAACGTGTCAATCATGTTACAGATGTTGTTTTACGAAGTATTTCCAGTTGTGTTCCAGTTTTAAGACGATGTAATTTATTATTAATTGTCACGAAGATATTTCCATTGGAGGTCTACACATTTTTTCTTGGAACATTCTCTAACTCTTTCTTCATCAAAGTCACCCTCATTTTGGAAAGGTCTTCTTGGATAGATATACCAGAAGATTTCAAATATTTTCGATTCTCCAAAACTTTCATACGAATGGCAGCGTCGCTAAATCGCACTAGTACACCAGATGGTTTGCCATTATTTATGCCGATGTTTTTATTTGGAATACGATAACATGTTTTTATGATTTCTTCTTTGAAGTTTCTTATCTGCATTCTATCTACGATTATTTTGCTGATAATGGTACTAAGAGATTCGTTTTCTATTTCTGTAACTCCAAAAAAACGAAAATTTTTGGCCCTTGACATTTGTTCAAGTTCATCTGAATTAATATTTAGTTGAGCGTTTTTTTCTTTCAACTCCACAATCTGCTGATGTAATGAGGAAACAGTTGTATCGTACTCATCTGATATTTTTTTCATTACTCGTTCAACAACACCTTGGAGATATTCCTCATCAAGGAGGTTTTCAGTTTTAGATTTCACTATACAACCAATTTCTTCAAGATCTTTCTTTGTTAGAACCATACTTTTTGAGTTATTAATCACTATTCCACTCAACTTGAAGAAATTTCATTTCACTTTTCACTGGTGACTTAGAACTGCCTTCCTCTATAGCTATCACGATTTCGAACAATTTTCAATTTTTGCTTTTAGTTTAAATTTAATTATTTTACGGCAGACGTACACTTCTACCCACTTGCCATGTTGCCAGCAAAAAAAACAACTTTATCCAAGAAGACACCTTTTATCAAGAAGTATGAAGTTGAGTCTCTGTGAAACACTTATTTTTTCAAGATTAGCTTACTGCGATTGTATACGAAATAGTTGTGTCATATTTTCCTACGGTATCCGAAAGTATGATCACATAAGTCCGTCCTTTCGAGATTCTGGCTGACTTTCACACAAATATCTAAGAGAAATCCATTTGCTTAGTTTCACGCATAGAATTCTTGTTTCGGGATATCCGCCTTACTTACGTGCTCATTCCCAGGCATTCCACAGCAATATTTACTCGAAGTTTCTCCTACAAAGCGGCAAAGTAGTATAACACCATCCCTACAGACTTTAAAGAAAGTTCATTGAGAAACTTCAAGAAAAGGTTGAAAAACATGTTTCTTACACGACAGTGATAGGGAATGACATATGCAAAAAGATTTTGGCAATTTCTCACATATCCGAATATTATAAAGAATAATGGAAATTCATACCAATCGAGGTTGGGTTTAAAGGCAGCTCTCATAGCTGAACTCCGCCTATTCATCATTTCTTTGAATTTTTTTTAATTTGTACTTCTTATTGTGATGAATAAATACATAGTACTATTATAATTATTATTAAAGCTCAGATCAGACCTTCTGTGGAGTATTGTTCTCATGTATGGAGCTGTGCCCTCGAACATACCTCGAACTTCACAGTTTAAAAACTCTTTCATCTGGATAACTGCGTTTGTGAGGAATAAACTTCCTGAGAAGGTTTTTTCGAATTCATTTATTCTCCAGCGATTCAAATCCAATGTAAATCACTAGGTACTTCCGCACAGGCACCGCTGTGAGAGCGCCTTCAGGATTTTTTTGTACTGCTTGTGGTAAACTTGTTCAAATACGTGTCCAAACGGTCACCCCCTACTGAGTTTTTGAATGATTCGTTTTCGCATATGGAATAAAAACAAAACTAAATGAATGGGTTCAATTCATTCAGTAGAGAGGAAAATATGGTATACATTTCGTGAATTTTGTTTCGTATATTCATGAATATGAGATGTGAATGATTTTGTTCATGATTTGAATTATTGAGTTTGTTTCCACAGTATCAATTATTAGTATGTTTGCATTCTGAACACTATGGCGGTATATAAAAATATCACCACATGCTATGCAATGATCATCAAATGAAATTCTCAGTATTTCATGTTCCGCATATCTGTTGATTTTGGTGGATCGTTTGAAATTTAAACTGCAAAAAGGATAAAAACAAACCACTGAAATCTTTCGGTTATTACATTCGATTAAAATTGAATAAAAGAAAATTACAACTTTTGAGTAACATCCTCCAGAAAGATTTGGAAATGAAATAACACCTATTTTTGGTTAATTTCGAGCCAAATCTTATCTCAGTCATCTTTTGATTTCGTTCGAATGGTCATCAGCGTGTTCTATGATTTAGTTCACACAAAATCTGAATGTAAATATAATCACACACGAACAATGATTCCCTGAACAAAGGACTAATGTTATTGGGTTGCAGAATTTATTTTCAATGTTTTTCAATATCGATAATGTTCGGAATATAAAGTACTACTTAAAGCTGAAACATTATCAAATAGGGATCTGATGTGATAACTTACAAAAATTCAGTTTTCCTTTTCAGGAAACAGTTACTGGTTTTCAAGTTTTATTTCATCATAAACTAATCACCCGATGCTTGCTGATGCAATTTATGGTCGTAATACAATAAGCCCTGTTTCATAACATTGATCTCTGCACCGACTAGTACCTACCGAGTTCGAAAACTCAATATTGGACTTCCATTAAAATTCAAGCCTCAACGAAATTAATTAATATGAAATATATATTAATTCTTGTCGCTGAAACGGCCGTGATTCTGTGATTTATCCGCTAGTTCTTCAAGTAAATTAATTGTTGCTTGACTAATTTATACGACGGTTTTATCGGGAGGAATTGCTTCACTACGAATATAAATTGTTTGGAAAAAAATGGGGTTTCATTAAATTTTAATACTTTTATGTAACAGCAAAACAGTTTCGTAAATGTTATTGCATGCTGTGAATTGTATTTCTCAGATAATTCATGGAATATTATGGAATAAAAATGCTTGGAATGTTCATTTGTCATTGTAAATCATTTTTTTTATTCCGTGTCTCAAGTACACATGGTGAACATGTATTCCGTAATATGAGTTTTATTATTTCGAGTATTATTCATTTAACCGTTTTAACTCAGGTGAGAAAAATATTTGAAGAACCTAATATATGAACATGTTGAATAAGATTTTAGTTACACATTTTTCATTCTCATTTTTCAAAAGTATATATCACTCAAATGTTATTCAATTGTGCACAGAAATGCTCACTTGATATTTAGTTCTTTCCTTTCGAACCATTTTATGTTTTGTATCAGCGAATTGGCGTTGTTATTTAATATTATTTTGTTTCAAAATTTTTGTTTGTTTTGTTATTTGTTTCTGTAGCCCATATCTCGATAAATATTCATTATATTGTGTCGTGGTATATATTGATCTATGGAGAATTTTGTATTTTATACATTGTGTAAAAGCCAAATGGAATAAATTCACTATTTCGGTTACGGTACAAATTTTAACAAAATTGTAAATGGGAAGTATAATGAGAAATATATCTTCATTCTCTATTCAAAAATGTTATCGCATTCAAGTTCATTGCAACGATCAAAATGAAATAATTTAAAATCATGTGGTTACCGAAATTTCTGTAAACTACACTCAAAACTCATTGCAATATACTCAAAACTTATTTCATGTTGAGGTATTGATAATTATCAATACTCATCAATAATTATCAATAATAAGGAAGTAAGCAATGACTAGAAGAATGTTCTTCTTAGATGGTATCTTTTAAAAATCTGAATAATTTCCGTGACAACGTTAGTTTGAAACGCCTTGTCAACTTGTTTTGTATGTTAGTGGTCAGTATTTATTATTAGTATTAATTTAAGTTCAAAGTTCGTTAACTCCAAGTCTGACAAATGGTTAGATTTACGGAAATGCATAAAATAACAGTTTTACAAATGATTGGTTACGGAGATAACACCTGAACACAACAGAAAGTAGCTCGCTTATTTCATGAGAAATTTCCTAATTTATCACTCATATCTCAAGGAACAATAAGCAAAATAGAGTAGCAGTTTCGCTTCTTGGTCATGTGAGATAGATAAAAAAAGCAGATGCCAATGCAATGAGTGATGAACTCAAATTAGATGTGATGCTTGAGTATAAGGAATACCCATATACATCGAGTGGACAGGCATCCACGACATTCAATATTAGCCATACATCGATAGTGAACATATCAAAAGAAAAGAAAATGCATTCCTATAAAATGATACCTATTCAGGGACTCATGGGAGAAGATTTTGATAAAAGAACTTATTTTTGTAAGCAAATGATGGACATGTTGGATAGCAATATCATCCCATTGAAAGACGTTATGTTTTCTGATGAGTGTTCTTTGTCTCTTAACGGTCATGCTAATCAGCAAAATTGCCGATACTGGTCAACGGAAAATCTTCACTTGATGAGAGAAGAACACCCTCTCAAAAGGTTCATGTTTGGGCAGTGATTATAGGAAACTAAATCATTAGACCATTTTTCATTGAGAGTAACTTGAATGGCGATAATTATCTGGCACTTCTTCAATATGATGTCATTCCAAGTTTAGCAGATTTATATCCTTATCCAGGAAACCCTCAAGTTCCAGTGAATACGATATGGTTTCAGTAGGATGGAGCACCATCACATTATCAAGTTAATGTCCGGCAATACCTCGATACAACATTTCCCAATCGGTGGATAGGGAGGCGAGGATCGATTGAATGGCCAGTGCGATCACCTGATCTTCCATCATTAGACTTATTTTCATGGGGATATGTGAAGAACAATGTGTACAAAAACAAATCTTCACATTTGAATGATTTAAAAGAACGTATAAAGCTTGCGATTAGGTCGGTCACACCTGATATGTAAAATAATGTTAGAAGATAGTTTTTTTGAGATTAGAATGTTGCTAAGACGTTCGCGGTGAAATTTGAACATTTACTTCGTTGACATCCAAAGTTTTTTTTGTATGCTACATTCCATTACGTTTTGCATTACAGTTTAGTTTTTGATTGTATTTTATCGAATTTTGCTAACCACATGATTTCAATTTATTTTATGTTAATTGTTGCAATAAATTCAAATGCGATAACATTTTTGAATAGAGAATGAAGAGACATTTCAAAGGATTTATCACAATTCTATAATTACCATTTAAAAAAATGGGGTTGTAGGTTGTAGGTCGAAGGTAGGGGTGGCATTTTCACGTTGAAGAATCTTAAATTATAATTTATATTTGATGTGTTCCGGGATTTTTCCTAAATATGTACCGTAACCGAAATAATGAATTTATTCCATTTGGCATTTACACACTGTATATTGATGATGTTCATGTCTTTCCAAATTTCAATTTTTCGCCTCTTATCAGGAAGAAATCACCCAGGCGATTGGAAATGATAGTGTTATTCAACTCACTCTTCGATGTTGGTTTGCGAAATTCCGATCAGGAGATTCAACCAGATTTAACCCGATTCAACCAGATTTAACCCGAAGTGGTGGACCTTCAGCACTCCAAATCGAGAATTTGAGGTCCCTGGTGGAGACTGACCCATCAAAAACTGTGCGTGGGATGGCGCACGATTTGATCGATCGACGAAAATTGTCACGTTTCGAAGTATATTCTTTGCTTTTGCGCAACCACGACACTTTTTGCTCGGATCGTCACGTGATAATGGATCCTCTTCAACAGGAGACATTTAGGAAATGGACATCGATACCATCCAGGCACTTCCCGAAGGCGAAAACCCAGCAGAAACGACCATAGTTACTGTATGTTGGTCAGCGGCTGGTGTGATTCATTATAACTTTCCGCAACTGGGTTACAGTAAAGTCCTATTGTGAGTAAATCGATGAAATGTACCGAAAATTGCGTTAGCAGCAGCCGGCACAGGCTAACAGAAGAGGTCCGATTCTGCTCCACGACAACGCCCGTCTACGTTACATAAATCTCCGCCGAAAAAATAAATGAATTGAGCTACTGCCTTACCCACCATACTCCCCAGAACTGTACTCAACTGAATACTATCTTTTCAAGCATTTCGATAACTTTCCCACCGGTGGAACCATAGCCAATCAGGACCAGACAAAAACTGCTTTCGTCGACTCCATTGAATCCCGAGTACCCAATTTTTATGCTTACGGAATCAATCGACTTGTGTTACATCCTAATAATACTATGTTGAAGACCTATGACAGTGGTTGGTTTTTGAAAACATATTGACAGTTCATTCGTATTCTGAATTTTTCTTCTGCAGATCAGTCTAGATAGGAAATTATACGGAAATTATATTTGGTGTTTTCCAACTACATTACGAATCTTTACAGGGTGATTCGTTAGGTTGTTTTAAGAAAAAAATTTCTATAAACATGTCTGAAGTTGCTTCGTTTCGGCGTTGAAGATTAATAAAAATATATTTATCAAATATCATAAATATCCTTCCACCGAGTTGGTTGAAATCTGCTACAGTTACTCGAAGTGATAAGGCGCCTATTCAGTCTGAAGTAGATTGAAATTATCAGGTTCAGTGGCGTCTCAGCGGGCACCACAGTCAACAATATTGAAAAAAAACGCCACTGACTTTTTTTGTAGTTTTTAATTTTTTATGCTTCGTTTTCGAGAAAAAAAATCACTTCTGAAAACTATCCACGGACAACATAAAATAAAAATCAAAAGTGAATGATAAACAATTTCGACCTTCAACTAAATGAGCAAAAGGTCCACCTTCTGATAAGATATATGATTGCAATCGATTTGTCATTGATTGTCTGACAAGTTCAAACATACTGGAGTATTCCTTGTGACTTATGACATTGCAAATGTCAATTATTCGATTCCTCAAGTTATTCACATATAGTGGAGGAGTTTCATGAACAAGAGCCTTCCAATGACCCCATGAATAGAAATCTAGAAGATTCGTATCGGGACTGCGAGCTGGCCAATTTTGAGCTCCTGCACGTCTATCCAGCGATTGGGGTATGTGACTTTGAGATGCTAACGAGCACGAACACTGAAATGAGCTGGAGCCCCGTCGCGCCGTGCATAAACCACATGTTGCCTCTTACAAGTACCGGCACGTATTCTAACAAATTGGGTAAATGATCTCCCTAAAAGTCCGTCTAGGATTCACCTGGTAATCTTACTGGTAAAAAAAAACATATGTTCAAAAGAACTTTTTTATTCAAACGACCTAACGAATCGTACCGTAGTTAGTAAATACCCTGTATTCCTAAGAAATGACATGTAAATCAAACGAATCGTTTCATTATATGGAAGTTTGAATTTTTAAACATTTTTTTGACAGTTTACGAGATTATGAATACTTTTTATTAATGATTCACGATATTATCCGAAATCCTTATGGTACTTAATGTTGTTTCTTTGTTTCAGGTATGTGATGCACATAACTTGGTTTGACAAAAAATGATGGTGATGGTAAGAGACAAGTTGAATGCATGTTTTTGTTTCAATTCAGAAGAAGCTATTGAATTTCTGACTTGAATAACAGTTCAATTGCCATTCAGTAACTTTCATCAAAAGACTAGAACATTCATATTGAACTACTTTTTTATATTTCATATAGAAACTCACTACTTGTATTTTTCTACTCTTTCACGTAAAGGGGGTTCGAATATCCTGTCGACAAATAGTGTTTTCTTATAGCTAGGTTTAGATTTAACAACTTTTTCATTTCAGTTTTTCAACCAATGAAATATTTAACAATCATTGGAATCAAAATATTAATCATAGTCATCTTCATTTTCATCAGGCTGGAAATTTTTTCCCTTACCCTTTCAACTGTTCAAAACGTAAAGTGTTTTGGTGGCGACATAAAGGTCGATGACCTCTATGCCGCTCTGGCCTTGTGTACTCCTTTCCGACTGGGGTATTCGATGGGGCATTCACTCAACCGAGCGACGGGGCCTTCACTCAACCGAGCGACGGGGCCTTCTGAATCGAGTGGGGTCGTCTATAGTGTAATCTACAGCTTCTCTAACTAATGGGTTATCATGAGTTTCCGCTGACTCGATTCTCTGATTCCTCGACTGAATGGACTGCCATATAGTTAACAGATTCAAATCTCTGCGGATGGCTTCTATCCGCACGAACCATGGAGCATTCACCAGCATCCTGAGAAGTTTATTTTGCAAATTTTCCAAACTAGCATACATGATGACAGCCTTGAACATCGTGTTGTATAGTAAAATCTTATTTTTAAGATTGAGTTTTGAATTTCTATCGACCAGAGGACAGAGTTTAGCTATCCTCATCGGCACGTTGCTCATGATAAAATCAATGTGATTTCCCCAGGTGAGTCGGCGGTCTACCCAAAGACCTAGGTACTTGACTCGCGTTTGCCATTCGATCTCCCTGCCTGAAATCGTGACCCTTGTGTCTGGATAAACTTTACGTCTCACCAAGTCTATCGCCTGAGTTTTTTCTGAATTCACTCGAATCTTCCAGTCAAGGTACCAGCGTTCGAGGTCGTCCAATGCGCGTTGCATGTAGACGACCGCCAACGCCCGACCCATGGAAGAAGCGAGGAGAGCCGTATCATCGGCGTAAAGGACAGTAGTGGCGTACAGTAGTGGAGACAGCACAGCTTCCTGAGACACTTCAGCTTTGATTTCCCTGACGGGAGACAGGGTTTTTTCAAATCAGACCTGAAATGTTCTGCCCTCCAGAAAGGACCTAATTCACCGGACCAGACCCCGAGGTAGATCGAAATCGAGCATTTTATGTAGCAGGCCTTCGTGCCAGACTCGGTCGAAGGCTTTCGAAATATCCAGGAGGACGAGATGGACTGTCTTCCTGTTGTTCAGCTCTGAGATGGAATTTTCGACCAGTCTCAGGGCCTGCACCTCGGTGGAGTGTGCCCTCCTGAAGCCGAATTGTTCGTCAGGCAAAACATTTCGGTCTTTAACTTCTTCTGTTAGCCTTTGCAGCACAACACGTTCAGCCAACTTAGCCGTTGAGCAAAGCAAACTAATCGGACGATGATTCTGGTGAAACAGCAGGTTCTGGCCCTGTTTCGGATCATGACAACTAAGGCATGCTTTCATCTTCGAAGAACGTATCTGAGTGTGATTGAGCTGTTGATAATGTCCAGCGGGTATCTGATGAAGTTCTCCGGGAGCTGCTTCAACAGCCTGTTGCTGATTGAATCAATTTCCGGAGCCTTCTTGGGTTAGGAGGCCCTACTGTACCTCTTCAGTTCTTCCTCTGAAGCTGGACGGATCACGTCGTCATCATTTTACCTAAGGATGCACCGATCCCGGTGTTCCAGCCGGATATCACGGTCAATATCATCATCCGGATCAAGGTCAAGTCGAAACTGACTCTCCAGAGCTCGTCATCCCCAGGTTCGAGCGATTCCAAACACTCGCTCCACCTCTCGTTTCTATAGTTAGTGATGGCCTGTTTAATCTGGTTGGCCATCCTGCTAGCCGCAGCCTTGTCTCCAGGGTAAAGAGTCCTCTGATAAACTCGTCTGAGTCGATTTCTCTCCCGGATTAGGTTCTTGATCCTGGGAGAAAACTCATTGAAGCTCCGCAGAGGACACTATGTCCTGGTTGTAGCTGCGCGGAAAGCGTTGTTCACAGACAATTCGAAACCTGCCACTGCCATGTCGAGACCGATGCGAGTTTGAAGCGCCTCACGGTCTGAACGTGTATCCACTAGGTGAGCCTTGTGGGAAGCCATCAATCCATGGATGATCTCATGCGATAATCCTGGGGAGGGGGATCATCACCCAGCATCAGGTAACTGGATTATGATCTGAGTCAAGTTCCGACAAAGTGTACACTTCGCAGTACATGGAGACGTTCCTGAGCAGTGCGATATCAAGCACGTCAGGCCTTAAATCCACTCGGTAGAACGTGGGCTCATCTGGACCCATCACTCGATACTCATGCCTGTCACCATGCGCATGGAGCGCTCGGCCATGCGCTCCACATATTGTGCTTGGCGTTGCAGTCACCAGCAGCAATTGTGGGGGTATTTGTCGACATCAGCAGTTCATCCAATGATTCTAAGAGAAGACGATTCCGCGGAGGGTTGTGAACTGACATTAGTCTATGACGACCTCTTCTCAGTTGGAGCTCAACGCCCACGGCTTCCGTGCCATGTAACTGATCCGAGTCAATGCCGAATTGTACGTGAGGAAAATTATGTTTAACAAAAATGCCAACTCCTCCTCCAACACGTCCAACGCGTTCTCTGTGGTAAAAACGGTAGTTTGGAATACCAAAAGGTTCATTGTGCAGGTGGATTTCCTGCACCAGTGCAACATCGATGTTTTGTTGTATTAGAAAATTATCAAAATCTAATTTCTTGTTTGAAATACTGTTGGTATTCCAAAATACAACCTCGAGAAAATTAGGCAATGTTGGTTGTCTAGCCACCAACAGGTTCCAGTTAGCACGTTGGTGTTCACCGTAAACATCTTTTCGAGTACGGGGAACTGAACGAAGAGTTTCTTCATCTGATCCAGATGAAGAAACCTTCGACGGGTGGGGACTACTGGGCGCCTCGGTCGGCCTGGCGGAGGTGTTACCGCTCTTGGCCGCTCCTGCATAGCTCATTCCCGAGTGTGTGCCAGATGCTCCGGCAGGATGCTTTCCAGATGTGGGTGCACTTTGGGGGGCATTTGAAGCTACTTTGATCCTTCTGCAGACCTTGGGGAACTCAGGACAACCGCGGTAGTTTGCAGTATGCACACCCTTGCAATTATTGCACTTGGGCGGATCCGCTCGTGGCTTCTTGCACTCACCTGAAAGGTGTCTGCCGGCGCATTTGACTCAAATGGGAATAGCTAGGCAGTTCCGTTGGCACTGCCCTACCAGTATTTTTTGGTGTTGGGGCTCAACCTTAACTTCAATGTTAAGGAGATCCCGGATGCCATAAATATGCTTCTGATTTTGGTTAACTTGAACCAAAACCAAAGGGAGCGGTCGATTTCCTCGCATCATCCTGGTGACGGATGATGGTTGGAAATCTTTTTCAACCAAGGCTTCCTCGATGTCAGTAGTCTCCTGATGTTCCGGGACTTCTCTGAAGACGGCTCTGATTTGCCCGTCTTCAGGTAAGGTATACGTGTGGTGGGGATTTTTTTCCCTCACCAATAGTTTGGATATACTCCTGTAGTCCTCGGCCGAAGGAGGCTGAACCTTAATGCCGTCAGCCATGTTTACTGCCTTGGTAAAGTTCACCTTATGGAAGGCAGCCAGTTTTGTGAATTGAACCCACTTGTCCTTCTGGCGAACGACAATTGGGGGAACGCGTGTTTTTCTGGTGATTTGTGACACCTCAGGACGCGGAAGGAGAGGGAAGTTAGTTCCCTGATCGTTGGGGTTTTCAACCTGATTTAGATTTTGGGATGGCTGTTTTGGGCCACCCTGTATAGTCGAAACTGATTTTTCAGACCTATTGTCGTCAACTAACATTTCATGATCACCTTCGACGAAAGATTCTGTTGTTGAGTTCTGCCTCTGAAGTGTTATTCTTGGCCTCGTCCCGGAGCTTTGACATCTTATTAACCACTTTTTTGGGCTTGTTGCCGGTATTTTTGTCTGCTGGAGCGACTGGTTTGGATGGAAGAGGAGGAAACTCTTCTGGAAGGCGACGCTTTTTGTTGGCCGGTTCTTGAGGCTTGATCGTATTGTCGTCGTTGTTTCAGACTGAGAAGAGAGGGTGGTGCCGACGGGAGTTTCTCTGGAGGATACATTCCGTGACGGACACTCGAGAAGCTCCTTGGCTCCTGGTCGAGGGCCAGAGGGCTCCCGAACTGCCGCCACGGAGCTGCCCCTTAGCAGTTCTGATGGACTCAGGCCCAGGCGATCAAGCAATAAACCCATGAAGGTTATTACTTCACCCCTGTCCCTGGCCACCAGGATGTTAAGCAGTTCCTCCATACTGCTGTCGAAAAACTCACACCCTTTGATATCCCAAGGGTAAGCGATGAAAAGTTTCGTGAAAGTGATAGTTTTAACGCACTCACCAGAAGTCTGGAGGGTCCTTGCACACTACAACCAACGCACTCACTAATAGGAGATATGTAACTACTGGTGAATGGCTGATCATCCACCAGAAATAGTCGTATTTGTGAAAAAAAACTTCGAAATTATCGCAGCGAAAAATATTCTGTATGTCAATTTGACAGCTCATCAAAATAGGTATTATAAGGCTATTATTATTGCCTTAAGGGTTTCGTGGGTAAAACACTAGGTTACCGAAAATACACAATTTATTGAATCAAAGTTAGTATATAACAAGACTCGCTATCCTCTACACTAGTTATGGGTTTACTGTCTACTAATAATGGCGGCACAGAGACAGCAATCATACTCGCTGTCAGAAATATTCGTTCCAAGCTTCCTGTTGGCAACCGGGGAGAGTCATAGGCGTCTCGTAGAATAGGGCAAACGGTGTCATGCTACAACCTCCCCCTTGGCGTCACACTAACGTCCCGGGTGTGAGGCCAAATGAGGTTATGTACAGCAGTGGCAACTGGGTTTGGGTGCAGCTCGTCTAGGTCTATCCATGGGAACTGGTTTTGTGATTGGATCCGCAGTGGATGGATCTGTTGCTGACTCCTCTGGTGGGCAAGGGTCTGGGCCGAAGTCGTCGGATCCAGCACTGGGAGCATTCGTCTGGGAATCGTCAGGGAGTAGAGGTGGAGCTTCTGGGGAAAGAATATTCGTTCCTGGGGGTCTGCCTCAGGTACGAAGTGGGCGAACCGGAGCGTGTCCCTCTTGGCTGTTGTAGGGAGTAAGGGCTGAAGAATGATACTTGCCCAGAGGGAAATCTGGACGGTCCACCGACGCCACGACATAGGTAGTGGGGGAGACAACTTGGATAATTTTATAAGGTCCATCCCGCTTAGGCGCAAACTTTGCGGTGTACGAGTCTTTAGCCTTACTCAAAGAGTGAGCGTCCACGAGAACTTTGTCGCCGACACTGAAATTCACAGAGCGCCGATGCTCGTTACTGTACTTTGCACGTCTGTCTTGCGAGAGTTCGTGATTTTCGCGGGCTTCACCTAAAATTTCACAGAGAGTTTCAAGATACGGTTTAATCTGAGTAGCGAAGGTATCACAGTCTAGAATCGCGCGTAAGTCTCTGTATACATCATCAGGAGCGCGTAGTTCACGACCGAAAGTCAGGAATGCGGGTGTAAATTTAGTAGATTCACAAAACGACGTGTTCATAGCGAACCGCACTGCCGGGATTTTATCCTTCCACGAGGTATGGTCACTGGAAGTTAGTATAGCTAGCTGAGTTTTCAAGTCACGGTTCTTTCGCTCGACAGGGTTTGCTTCCGGGTGATACACAGGGATAAGTGACTGTTGGAATCCAAGGACATGAGCTACTTGCTGCATCACAGCGCTTACGAATTGGGGGCCGTTATCACTAATGACACGCCTGGGTAGTCCATAGCGTAGGATAATTTCATCAATGAGAAGGCGAGCACAGGCTTCAGCAGAGGCTATCTTCAAAGGTAGTAGTTCCATCCATCTGCTGGCAGTGTCTTCTACCACCATAACCCATTTCTCACCAGTAGGGGCTTCTGGTAATGGTCCAAAGAGGTCGACGGAGAGTACCTCGAATCTCTGAGATTGGATTGGGGTTTGCAACAGGCCAGCGGGTTTTAGGTTCAGGGCCTTGTAGCGTTTATCATTCAATACACTTACTTACATGCTCGGTCACGTCTCGTCGCATAGTACGCCAATAATATCGGCTAGCGATACGCCGAAGAGTTCTGTCAACTCCGTAGTGTCCTGAGGATTCTGCATCGTGGAACTCCTTCAATATGCGTGGTACATCAGTGGTGGGTGCGACCATCTGGGGTTCTTCTTCATCGATCTCGGGGGTATATTTATAGAGGACTCCATTGTTCATTAAGAAGCCGCGTTCAGACCATTTCTTGAAGTCGACTTCGCGGGGGTTATTTTCTAGACAAACTATAATTTTATTCAACTCTGGGTCTTGGCATTGCTCTTGCCTAATAGAGTTTGGAGACCGTGTAGGTAAGTCAACTTTGACTAGGTTCACTTCTATATTGTTTTCTTCGCAAGCGGGGCGTGATAACGTATCCGCTACTACATTAGACTTTCCTGTGATATAATCAATGCGCAGGTCATATGCCTGCAAAACTAGAGACCAACGGGCTAGTCTCCCACTTGGTGACTTGAGCGTCATCAACCATCGGAGGGGTTGATGGTCAGTCTGTATAGTAATAGTGGCTCCCTCTACGTAACCACGGAATTTTTCGACTGCCCAGACAACGGCCAAAGCTTCTCTTTCAGAAGTCGTATAATTCCGTTCGGCGGTGGTGAGAAGGCGGCTGGCGTACTCTATTGGTCTCTCATCCGCGTCCTCCCCCTGAAGGAGACATGCCCCCAGAGCGTAACTCGAAGCATCCGTACGTAATATGTAGGGTAGACAAGGATCGGCCTGTCGTAAGATAGGTGCGCAGCTCAATTTGATCTTGAGTTGTTCAAAAGCCACAGTCTGTTCATCTTCCCACTTCCACTTAGCCTTCTTCTTTATCAAGTTGGTGAGAGGTTTGGCTATGTCAGCGAAATTCTCAATGAACCGCCTGAACCATGAGGCGGTTTGCAGAAAGGTAAGTAGTTGCTTGACATTTTTGGGAGGTAGCATGTTCAATATCGCAGATACTTTAGCATCATCTGGTTGAATACCTTGCGGGGTAATAATATGACCCAAATATCGTACCGATTGGCAAGAGAAGGTACATTTATCTCTATTCAGGTGTAGCTTAAATAACAACAGTCTGGAGAAGACTTTACTCAGGTCGTCTATGTGTTCATAGAAGCTTGCTGAGATAACGATAAGGTCATCTAGATAAACCACAAGGAGAATGTCTGGTAGTCCTGATTTAAATCGATCCATCATTCTTTGGAATGTTGCCGGAGAATTTCTCATCCCAAACGGCATTTTTGTATAGCGAAAAGTACCGAAAGGCGTTACAAATGCAGTCTTATCTCGATCCGATGGTCGTACTGAAATTTGGTGGTATCCTGATCTCAGATCTAGCGTAGACATAAAAGAACTTTTCTTAGCAGCATGCAACAGATCGTCGATCCTAGGTAGCGGATAGCGATCTGCACGGGTGATGGCATTCAAACCTCTGTAGTCAATTGTCATTCGAACTCCACCATCTTTTTTCGGGACTAGGACTACAGGAGCAGCGTAGGGAGATTCACATTCTTCAATGGTACCATTGTCCAGGAGTTTGTCCAACTCTTGTCGTAGGATTTGTTTCTTAGGCTCAGACATGCGGTACGGCGGCACAGCTACAGGAACATCATCAGTTAACGTGATTGTGTGCTCTGCGTAGGGTGTAGGCTCACCATTTTCTTCGAAAATTTGTCTATTGTCAAATATTAAATTATTAAGTTCTTCGCGTTCTTCTATGGACAGCGACGCTCCTTCGTTTTCCCTTAATTTAATAGCTTCAAAGTGTACTGTATTTACTACGCATTCAGAATCAGTACTGGGCTCGCTAGAGAACGGATACATTCTCTGGTGTTACGTTTCAATTTAGCACTAGATCAAACTGCTCTTATGTGACCTTTCAAAACACTACCTTACCTTTTAAGATCTTTATTCAAAGGATATTAACAATGTAATTAAGTTACAAGTAGATTTTATTCATTTAACATCATAGTAATGGGAATCTTCCGTTCCATAGAAAACCATACCTGAAATGTATAAGAATAAATGTATGCTCCCTGACTAACTGCTTTGACCAGTACTTACGCATTCTCCTATTGCCAATCGACGTTGGAGATCCGAAATTCCTCGCTAGGTTGGAATAGTTGTTATTGTTTGTTTCTCAGTTTTCTTCACCTATCATTTTTTTCAGCCGTTGTCTGCCTTATTCCCTATATCTTTCCAAGAATATTTCTTGCATAGATCGTTATTCATTACTTCCAGAAGGATTACTGACATATTAGAGCCATATCGCCTGAAAAACAATATTAGTTACCTCTGGGTTTCTGAATACTGTTTGATATTTTCGATAAATATTCTGCATAATATGAATGCTCTAATATTTGTACTGAAAGGGAAGGTTATGGCGACTTACCTTATATGTTTCTATTCCATCGCATGAATAAGGATTGGTAAATAGTTGAAAATAGGTTGGAACAATATATTTTGTAAATATTCGTAAACAAGGTTAAGAGACAGCTGTTGGTTGACATCTGCCGAACTTTCGTAGTATCGTTCCGTCGACTTACACCGAACTAGTTCTACAGTTGTTCACGGGTGGAGGATTTATCGGTTACTCAAGTTGTCAAGGGTTGTTTAAGGGTTGCATTGCTTTGAGAAGGAGTTTTGATGGGTCATGGACTTGTTGATGATGTATCAAGTGGCTGTGGAGGAATTGTTAGATTTATGATGTTGTGCACAGCGCCCCCTTGGTGCTGGTAGTGTAGATTGGATGCACTGTGGCAACAACTGGTTGGCTGTCAGATGTGGCAGTCGCTTAGTATTTGGAAGTTAGCCTTCGGTGAGCTTGGTTCGGAGTTCAAAGGGTACCATCAGACTGATTGTAGGATATATTTGGTTGTATTTGTGCCATCCTTCACGGGGATTATTTCTACAAGTCAGGATTGTATAGTGGAAGACTGATTGGTCATTTTGGTGTGGATATTTGCAGTCTGAAACTTAAGCTCTTTTGAGGATTTGTGGTGGTTACCGAACTCGTGCCAGGTGGAAGGATTTCCGAAATTAGATTCATAAGAAACAGAAGGCCCTCAGTCACTCATCAAGTCCCAGCAGGACTTCCGTGCAGAACACCGCACACGAAGAATCGTATAGAAAACCCCTTGGCCAGGGTAAGAATTTTACCATTAAATGTGTTTTTAAATGATTTTAGTAATTTCTGGTTCCATCGTTATATCTCAACTGAATATTAGTATTGAAGAGAGGTTTTAACACTCATTCAATTTTCTTGATTTTTACGGGTCATATGGTTATACAGGGCACCCAAAAATATACTCTTGTTATCTTGCTACTTTGCTTAAATGAAAATATACCAGGGGTATTGATTAGGCAAATAGTCCTATTGAATGGGGGTTGAATCTCACCTTGTTTTTTTCTGATTCTGATTGAGAATTTTCTTCCTGTTTTTCTTCCTGCTTTTCTTTTCCTGTTTTTTTTGTCTTCGTTCCTGTTTCCTTTTTCTTTTCCTGTCTTTTTTTTCCCCTATTTTCTTTCTGGATCTTATTTGGTGATCCATTACTGGTCCAGCTTGTCGTGCCCTACAGGGTGATCTATCTTGGTGGTGCTACAGGGTGATCCATCTCCGCCGTACTACAGGGTGATCCATCTCAGCAGTACTACAGGGTGATCCACTTCCGCCATACTACAGGGTAGCCTAACATCATATACCGGGTGGCCCAAAAGGAGCACGCAAGTTATAATTGATTTATTTGAAAATTTGAGCAATACTGAGATATTTAAATAATTGTTTGCCCTTATGTTTATTGATACCTGTTGATATAGTGTTGTTTATCGTTTATTGATTAAGAGTTGTTTATTGATACCTGATTGATATAGATATTTGTGAAACGGAAATTGAGGTATATTCTTCCTTTCACGATTGCTGATTGACACCGATGCGCCTACGCCTGAGCTCACGCGACGCAAACGAGTTTGTCTTACCATCCGATACTAGTATTTACGATTTCACCTACTCAATTTTCGTGGTAGTTTTACTCGACGTATTGTAGTTTTTTGAGCGTCGTTACTATCGTAATTTATGGCTGATTGAATTCGTGGTTAGATACACCGCGCTCTTGTATGGACATTTGAACATCGCGTAGTAGTGTAAATATTGCATTGTTGTCTTAGAAGCGTTGTTGGTTAATCCATGTAAGTTAGGATTACTGAATAAATCATATTGGGGATTTTTATCTTTTATTTCCAATATTAATTGGTAAGTTATTGATATTGTGAGTTACTTAGGGTATCTGGAGGATTAAATTTACCTGGCGCCCATTAAGATCTATTTGAAATTTGCTAAGTTGTTTAACCCACTCCCGTCTCCACTGTTTAGCTTAGCCGCGGATACCCATCTGTCTTATTTGTTACCGACAGATGATTTAGTCTCCTCTTGTGGTTTGTGAGGTGACATTTTGGCGCCCAACGTGGGGCCGCGTTAAAACAACGTCTTCATAGTTCTTTTTTTTTAAATTTGGAAAAAAATTTTTTTGATAAATTTGAAAAAAATTTTTTTTGATCATTTTATTTAATTTTTTTTTTTGTGTCTCATTGGAATTGTTATCATGTCACGCAAAATGCTAGTGAACCGTTTGAGTCAAGATGAGCTCGTGTATGAGGTTAGAGTTAGAGAAATTGCTACAGGAACTGTTCAAGAGATGCGGCATTCTCTGACGATGGCAATCAAATTAGAGGAGAAGGGCACTTGAGTAAAAGCTTGTTTTTAAAGTTTTTTTTTATCATTATTTTATTGAACTATAGTATTGATGTTTTTATATATACATGAAAACGTAAATTTGTGATTGTTGACATGTCCTTGTTCAATGTAACTGAAATATTGACGTTTTGATAATGTATGTAATCTTTGTGCATTCTATTAATACCACTACGGAACATTGATATTGAAAAAAAAAAGGGCTGCCGCTTTGGACTTATGAATTGAGGGACTCTGATGGTAATTCGAAGGGTTCCTGGCATGAGAAGGATTTAAAACCTTCGTCTTCAGAAGACTGAGTTCTTGAGAATTGAGTGAAATTTACGGGGTAAATTTCTTCGAGAAAGGGGGGAGTTGTTACGTTTCAATTTAGCACTAGATCAAACTGCTCTTATGTGACCTTTCAAAACACTACCTCACCTTTTAAGATCTTTATTCAAAGGATATTAACAATGTAATTAAGTTACAAGTAGATTTTATTCATTTAACATCATAGTAATGGGAATCTTCCGTTCCATAGAAAACCATACCTGAAATGTATAAGAATAAATGTATGCTCCCTGACTAACTGCTTTGACCAGTACTTACGCATTCTCCTATTGCCAATCGACGTTGGAGATCCGAAATTCCTCGCTAGGTTGGAATAGTTGTTATTGTTTGTTTCTCAGTTTTCTTCACCTATCATTTTTTTCAGCCGTTGTCTGCCTTATTCCCTATATCTTTCCAAGAATATTTCTTGCATAGATCGTTATTCATTACTTCCAGAAGGATTACTGACATATTAGAGCCATATCGCCTGAAAAACAATATTAGTTACCTCTGGGTTTCTGAATACTGTTTGATATTTTCGGTAAATATTCTGCATAATATGAATGCTCTAATATTTGTACTGAAAGGGAAGGTTATGGCGACTTACCTTATATGTTTCTATTCCATCGCATGAATAAGGATTGGTAAATAGTTGAAAATAGGTTGGAACAATATATTTTGTAAATATTCGTAAACAAGGTTAAGAGACAGCTGTTGGTTGACATCTGCCGAACTTTCGTAGTATCGTTCCGTCGACTTACACCGAACTAGTTCTACAGTTGTTCACGGGTGGAGGATTTATCGGTTACTCAAGTTGTCAAGGGTTGTTTAAGGGTTGCATTGCTTTGAGAAGGAGTTTTGATGTGTCATGGACTTGTTGATGATGTATCAAGTGGCTGTGGAGGAATTGTTAGATTTATGATGTTGTGCACAGCGCCCCCTTGGTGCTTGTAGTGTAGATTGGATGCACTGTGGCAACAACTGGTTGGCTGTCAGATGTGGCAGTCGCTTAGTATTTGGAAGTTAGCCTTCGGTGAGCTTGGTTCGGAGTTCAAAGGGTACCATCAGACTGATTGTAGGATATATTTGGTTGTATTTGTGCCATCCTTCACGGGGATTATTTCTACAAGTCAGGATTGTATAGTGGAAGACTGATTGGTCATTTTGGTGTGGATATTTGCAGTCTGAAACTTAAGCTCTTTTGAGGATTTGTGGTGGTTACCGAACTCGTGCCAGGTGGAAGGATTTCCGAAATTAGATTCATAAGAAACAGAAGGCCCTCAGTCACTCATCAAGTCCCAGCAGGACTTCCGTGCAGAACACCGCACACGAAGAATCGTATAGAAAACCCCTTGGCCAGGGTAAGAATTTTACCATTAAATGTGTTTTTAAATGATTTTAGTAATTTCTGGTTCCATCGTTATATCTCAACTGAATATTAGTATTGAAGAGAGGTTTCAACACTCATTCAATTTTCTTGATTTTTACGGGTCATATGGTTATACAGGGCACCCAAAAATATACTCTTGTTATCTTGCTACTTTGCTTAAATGAAAATATACCAGGGGTATTGATTAGGCAAATAGTCCTATTGAATGGGGGTTGAATCTCACCTTGTTTTTTTCTGATTCTGATTGAGAATTTTCTTCCTGTTTTTCTTCCTGCTTTTCTTTTCCTGTTTTTTTTGTCTTCGTTCCTGTTTCCTTTTTCTTTTCCTGTCTTTTTTTTCCCCTATTTTCTTTCTGGATCTTATTTGGTGATCCATTACTGGTCCAGCTTGTCGTGCCCTACAGGGTGATCTATCTTGGTGGTGCTACAGGGTGATCCATCTCCGCCGTACTACAGGGTGATCCATCTCAGCAGTACTACAGGGTGATCCACTTCCGCCATACTACAGGGTAGCCTAACATCATATACCGGGTGGCCCAAAAGGAGCACGCAAGTTATAATTGATTTATTTGAAAATTTGTGCAATACTGAGATATTTAAATAATTGTTTGCCCTTATGTTTATTGATACCTGTTGATATAGTGTTGTTTATCGTTTATTGATTAAGAGTTGTTTATTGATACCTGATTGATATAGATATTTGTGAAACGGAAATTGAGGTATATTCTTCCTTTCACGATTGCTGATTGACACCGATGCGCCTACGCCTGAGCTCACGCGACGCAAACGAGTTTGTCTTACCATCCGATACTAGTATTTACGATTTCACCTACTCAATTTTCGTGGTAGTTTTACTCGACGTATTGTAGTTTTTTGAGCGTCGTTACTACCGTAATTTATGGCTGATTGAATTCGTGGTTAGATACACCGCGCTCTTGTATGGACATTTGAACATCGCGTAGTAGTGTGAATATTGCATTGTTGTCTTAGAAGCGTTGTTGGTTAATCCATGTAAGTTAGGATTACTGAATAAATCATATTGGGGATTTTTATCTTTTATTTCCAATATTAATTGGTAAGTTATTGATATTGTGAGTTACTTAGGGTATCTGGAGGATTAAATTTACCTGGCGCCCATTAAGATCTATTTGAAATTTGCTAAGTTGTTTAACCCACTCCCGTCTCCACTGTTTAGCTTAGCCGCGGATACCCATCTGTCTTATTTGTTACCGACAGATGATTTAGTCTCCTCTTGTGGTTTGTGAGGTGACACTGGTCTCCATCTCCGAAGAAAAACATATTATTTGGTATGTCTAATATCACATTGATAGCTCTTATGAAGTCTACACCCAGGAGAGTTCTGCTATTTTCATATTCAGAAAGTGAGATAAGTTCAATAGGAACCGTTTTATTCATTAAAGTAACTTTAATTTCAAAAATTCGTACGATGACGTCACGCTGTATTCCATCTGCTAGAGTCATAATAAGATTGTCCTCTCTAAAAGGAACATTGTCGTTGAGAAGTAGCTTCGACAACATATGTCCAGCTATGCTAGACTTTGAGCCAGTATCCAAAAAAGCAAACCCGTTGTGGTGCATTATTTGGATTGGGACCAGGGGCCTAATTACATTCGTATCATTGTTATTGAATTTACTACACAAAAATTCGGCAGGCGATGACACAGTTGTTTTCTGTAATTTTGAACAGCATTTAGGACAATTAGTTCGAATGTAACCGGGATTTCCGCATCCATAACATGAAAAATTACTAGAGGTACTGGGGCTAGGTAGAGGATTATTCTGAGTGGTGTCATTCGCAGTTTTAGCAGCTGGACCCGTGTTCGTGACATTAGACACCGAACTACAACCTTTATATTGGGCTTTAGCTAATTTGCGACAGTCCTCCCTAATATGACCAGGATTGTGACAATATGAGCAAAGTTTCTTATTCTTTGAATGTCCATCCTCAGAAAGTTTCGTTTCGGGCGTTGAATCAAAAGTTTCTTCTGCTAGTCGTGACTGGGTGAGCAATTCTTCGAAAGAGCCAACCTCATCACGAGAAACTTTCTCGCGAATTCTCCTATGGAGTAATCCATACACCATATCTAGTTGAACCTCTTGGGCAAGAGTGCCACTAGGTAGTTGAGCAAGTATTGATCGGGCTTTGCAAATAAACACATCAGTTTTTGTTCTTGAATCTTGATCGTAGGCGAAAAGTTCACGATATACACGATACGGAGGTTTATTTGGTCCAAATGTTGTTTTCAACAACTTTGTAGCTTCTTTCCAATCAGTCACAGTGGATTTCACACCTTGGTACCATGTTGCAGCGAAACCTTCGAGAAGCATCGGTAAACCCTTCAATGCATTTACATCCGAAATATTAACACAGTCCTTATAGACTTCTACTGCATCTAAAAACGCGTTCACATCAGCATTTTTATCACCGCTAAATTTACTCGAGCACTTTGAGAAGTTACCCGTATTCGTTGAAACATTCATGCGGCCTAACAATTCTTGGAATTGTTCATTTGAAAGTGTGACAGACATTTTCGAACCCGTCTCTCTTTCAATTACTTCGGTTTTATGAACAGCGGAACGGAGAAAATACGTATGCCTTTGATCAGCCGTGATAACAGTGAAAAGTACTCACAGTTTGTGCAGAACCCTTTCCAATTTCAGAATACTTGCGATTCTTTTGAAGACACGGCGGAGCAAAAGTAGATCCAGCAAATTCCTACGGGGCGGAGCGAAAAGTAGATCTAGCAAATTCCTACGCGGCGGAGCGAAAAGTAGATCCAGCAAATTCCTACGCAGCGGAGCAAAAAGTAGATCCAGCAAATTCCTACGCGGCGGAGCGAAAAGTAGATCCAGGCAGTCCTACACTTGTAGAAGCTTTTCAATCTTTTCATGCACTATGAAGCAAGAAACAGATCCAGTCCTACTTTTGTAGAAGCTAGTCTATTCACACTGGAGACAGTTCACAAAAGCGATGATTGAGGAGTCCTACTTGTAGAAGCACAGTTCGGAAAACTTTCGCGCGCACTACTCTCGTTTATACCAACAAACGACACGAAAACTTTTCATCAATAGTTTTATTTCATGATTTTCGATAGCCACTCGTATGGGCGCCAGTTATAAGGCTATTATTATTGCCTTAAGGGTTTCGTGGGTAAAACACTAGGTTACCGAAAATACACAATTTATTGAATCAAAGTTAGTATATAACAAGACTCGCTATCCTCTACACTAGTTATGGGTTTACTGTCTACTAATAATGGCGGCACAGAGACAGCAATCATACTCGCTGTCAGAAATATTCGTTCCAAGCTTCCTGTTGGCAACCGGGGAGAGTCATAGGCGTCTCGTAGAATAGGGCAAACGGTGTCATGCTACAGTATTGTATTATCATTTACAAAATGTGACGTTTTGTATATCTGACAGAAAAGAAGCTGTCAAAAAGTTTGACTTTGAATCATAACCATCTCCTCACCATTCTGGTTTCTCATAATGAAATATTTCTAATTCAGATATGATGCTACAATCTAAACATGACGTTGAAGAAATAATATCCAAAAACCCAAATTTTTTCCACTAATGCTTCATTCATTGACTATGTTGATTATTGTGCACGAAACAAATATTCGAAATAAACTAATAGGGCTATCGTAAAGTGATGAATACACTATAAAAATGAATATTTTGAACTCAGACTTGTCGAAAATAAAATTTTCCTAGGATTTATGATAGGATAGGCATTTATAAAAATTTTATAGCATAATTCATCTCTGACTACTCTCATCAGCAGAAACAAACCGAAATCTGGGAAACAACTACAAATCTAAATTCCGTTCGAAATTTTTTTCATTCCATTTTTTCAAGAATACTCCTGAAATAAATAATTTCAATTATAAAGCATTGAATTTTCTCATTCAGTTTTTACACCAAACATTCATAATGAAGTTGGGAATATTGATAAAATTTCACTTACAAGAGAAGCTAATAATATAACGAACTGCACTTTGTCGGTTATCTTTCATATGAGATGAATTTCTTAATCTTGAATTTTATATGAAATATTTATTTTGTAGTTCTAGCAATAATATAACAATATTTCATTTCGAAAATATCTTCTGATTACGAATAATATTTCCATGATCTCAAATGAGCGATTGTACTAACCCAGTTTGCGATAATAAAATCCGCCGTGAATCTCGCTTCGGCTAATAGCTCCAACCGTTTTCATTATTACCAGGCAAATAAAATTTGCACGGAAGTTTATGACCACCCCGAAAGCTTATATTGTGGCTAGTTGAGGAAAGCATCGTGATAAATCGGATAGCCCGTTAAATGGAAATTTACTATACCACACCTGACACCGAAGTACCACTATTACCCTACGGATGTAGACTAAGTCAGAGTTATAGTTAATTAAGTGTGTATAGGAGATATAATGGGTTCAAGCTATAGAATATGATTGGTGGTATTAACGACGGCCACCAATTCATTGTCGGAGAGTAAACACAAATATGCATCCGTATTGCAGAGGTTCACAAAAGGGTCGAATAAGACAAAAATATTAATGCAACTCTTCAATTTTTTGAATCACTAAAACCTATGCTTAGTGTCTTGGCGAAATAAATCAGAATAAGTTCAATGAAACGTATAATAAGTAGTAACATATTTGTGAAATATGCCACGAAGATTATTTTTATCACTCATATTGTATTCATATCTTGGTTTCTACCTTGTTAGGAGTCACACGTTGAAAGGTAAGACCGCGTTAGTCTTTCGCTCGCACAAGTTTCGACTTCTGAGGGTTGTTGTTCGTAGGGGTGCAATAACTGATTAATGGAAAAAACCTATTTAAAAACATATTTTTTCATATTTCCTCCATTTATAGGATATATGTCTTATTAAGAGTTTTTCAATAAACGCTTCCTATCTTCAAATTCAACTGAAACAAGGTGTGTATGAGATATCAAACTTGTTTATTCGTTTGAAAGATCTAATGATGCCATTATGTGTGAATTATTACAACGTTTAAATGTCCGTCACGGCTTCTCTAGGTGGAGCGCATTCGAAACGACTTTAGTGCATAAATCAGACTGAATTTGACCAATGGCATAGGTTACGTTGGCTTGGAGAAACGCTGTGGTTTGTGGGTTATTGGCATATACCTGCGACTCAAGAAAACTCCACAAGAAAAAGTCTAACGTGGTCAAATCGAACGATCCTGGTGGTCAGTTTACATCACCTCAAAGTGGAGGACCATGCCCTCAAATCGCTCGTGCAGAATATCCAATGTGGCATAAGCTGTGTAGTAGGTATCGGCATTCTATCGGTATCCAGATCATCCAATTCAGGTCAAAAGAAGCTAGTAACACAACACAACAAAAAAATATTTTTTGAATGTTTCCTACACTAAATTAGTCAATTTCTACTAATGTTGGGGTGATAAAAACGAAAATAACAATGAAAAATTTTTATTAGCTCTGGTTTTTGAGATACACAGTACTTAATCTTAAAGAGTAGTTATACTATACGTGAAAAGTGAAAGTACATAAAACAATATTGTTATGTTTCTTTTAGAATATTTTAAGTACAAAATTAATAAAAAAAACATTATTCTTAGTGTTTTGACAAATAAAAGAAGTTTGTACCACCAAATTTCAATTAAGTCCATCCGATTCATTGTAAGATCGCTGTCGTTTAGCTTGTCTTTTATAAAACACTTCTGGAGCATCCCTACACACAGACCAGCAGTAAGTAGCCTGCAAGCATTGCTTCATTCCAACGGCCCTGATATCTCTGTTCCATTAAGGCAATGTCTTGATGGAATCTTTCTCCATGTTCGTCACTCACAGCTCCACAGTTTTGTGGGAAGAAATTAAGATGAGAGTGAAGAAAATGAATTTTTAAGGAAAACAGAAGCTTGAAGAAGCTCTTTAACCAATGCTGTGAAGTTATCATCTCTTTTGTTACCTAAAAACCCATGTATAACCCCCTTAAAGGCTTCCCAGGCTCTTTTTTCATTTCCTGTTAAAATCATGTCAAAAGCAGGATCATTTACGATTTCACGGATTTGAGGCCCAATAAAGATGCCTTCCTTGACTTTAGCATCACTTAACCTGGGAAACTTTGCTCTCAAGTACTTAAAAGCTTGTCCTTCCTGGTCCATGGCCTTCACAAAGTTTTTCATTAGTCCCAACTTAATATGTAATGGGGGAAGGAGAACATCCTTAGGATCTACAAGAGGCTCGTAAACTACATTTTTCTCATTAGGGTTTAGGTCTCGTGTAGGCCAGTTCATTTTTTTATAGTGAGATTTTCTACCCCGACTGTCCCACAGACACAAAAAACAACAGTACTTGGTGAACCCTAATTGCATTCCTAGGAGTATAGCAATGACTTTCAGATCACCACAGATGTGCCACTTTTGTTGTTCATATTTGATTGATTGGAGAAGTGTTTTCATATTTATATACGTTTCCTTCATGTGAACTGCATGACCTATAGGAGGTAGCTGATTTCCATTATGCAGAAGTACAGCTTTTAAGCTTAGTTTTGAAGAGTCTATAAACAGTCTCCATTCTGATGGAGTGTGATCCAAATTCAAGCAGTCCATCAAACCATTAACATCAGAACAAACTACGAGGTTTTCTTTTTTGTCAAAAAAAGGAAGCAAATCTTTTTGACGCTGTCAGTACTGAGATATTTTCACATCATGTTTTAGAAGATTCCACTGTTGTAGTCTTGACCCTAACAGCTCAGCCTTTTCCTTAGACAAGCGAAGATCTCTTATAAGGTCACACAACTCTGCTTGACTAATTCTGTGCGGATCACTAGAAGGATGGGTTGCTCCTTCTAAACAGTCTTCATCACCTTTCTCTAAAATTTCATAGTTTTGGGGTGGAGAAGGGACTGGCAAATTGTCTGAGTGTGGTACAGGCCGAAGAGCAGATGGGAGATTAGGGTATTTAACCGTTCCTCTTTTCTTCATAGATGAACCTTGCTTAATGGGAGGAGTTAAGCAGAAATAACAGTCGTCTGTATGATTGGTAGGCTCACGCCAAACCATAGGTACTGCAAAAGCCATTGCCCGGTTTTTATTTTTCAGCCACTCTCGCAATATGACGGAACAAGAATTACAACATATATGAGGAGCCCATGATTTATCTTGGTCCCCAACTTTCACACCAAAATAATGTTCATAGGCTGTCTTAACGATATGTGTCATTTTACGTTTCTGAGCCTTAAATGTTATTTCACCACATATATAGCAAAAGCTATCGACAGAATTCACACACTTTCGAGGCATTTCAGATCAGCACTTAAATTAATTTAAAAATCAACCTCACACGATAATTTCAATAGCAACCACGTGCGTACAATTGACAAACAGACATAGGTTATGTTTACTACTTAAGAACAGCTGATGAGAGGGGTGTTATGTAAGCAAACATGTGTACCAACTGTTGGTGATGAAATATTTCATTTGTTGAAAACTCAATATACATATATATAATATAATGATACTATATATTGAAAACAAGAGCTAATATATAATTTTTATGGTCACTTTCGGTTTTAACACGTGGAAATACATTGTTGTGTTGTGTAATTATCGACCTATAGTGCTTGCCGTTGACAGTGATGGCCTGGCCAATGTTGTTTTTAAGAAAATAAAGACCGATGACGCCGCTAGCCCAAACAGTAACTTTTTTGGAATATATTGGACGCTCTTGGATCTCATGTGGATTGATATCATCCTCAATTCAGTTTGTGGGTCAGATGGATTTTGTATGGGTGCAGTTCCAGATGCAAAATTCGACTGTGAGAGGCCGAGTTCTTGTGAACTACGCGAAATCGACTGCATTGTATTCTCCTGCACACTCTCACAGACATAAGCGATGTTTTCGGCAGATCTTGCGTTTCGTCGACGTGAGGGTGTTGGTCGATCATTTGCTGAACCAGTGGACTCAAATTCATCCGCCACATTACGAATAGTTCTCTTGGTAGAACCGTAAAATAGGCGAAGCCCGCGCTACGTTGCCTGAATCGAACACTCATTTTGATAAAAGAATTTTATTATTTGCACATGTTGTTGAATGCAATATACGTCTATGGTAATTTGGCAAAACAGACTGATTAAATGGCAACTACTGTGACAGATGAAGCTTCAACAAGATGGTCGTTATCATTTGTCAAAGTTCGGAGGTTCTTAATGGAAGACCCTAAACAACTAGTTCTCTTTCTGAAGGATAGAAACACCAATCATTTCCAATGGATACGATTAAAGGAAAACGCACGGTTTAGCAAATAAATAATTTTTGTGAATTTTTCAGTTTGCCTCAGTCACCTCAAATGCACATGCAGTAACCCTTCTCCAGCTAGCCGTGCTTGTAAATATCTTGCTTTCAGCTTTCAAGACCGGATCCTCCTTCGGCGCTACGATGATATCTTGCCTCGTCATGAAGCTAGAGACACCCTCGTACCACCCCACGGTCCGGTGAAGCCTCACATCTTTTGTCTGTATTCCTGGACAAGGAACCCTCACAGGTTGCTACCCTCCGGTCCAGAGGGAACTCGAAGCAACGAGACGTAGAGGAGCTTTTCTTCGTATCAAACCTGTCCATAAAGGAGTTTCTGTCCATCACATTGTCACGTCTGGCGGAAAGTTCTTCTTTTGGAAACTTGAAATGATTACTACAAAATTCAAATAGGTCGTGAATGTTGATTTCTTTTCACACATTTGATGATCGAAGTTATTATTATTTTCAGGATCAGAGAGAGGGAGAGAGAGAAAGAGAGGTAGATAGACTTGTTAAGTTTGACATCAACATAACTACGCCAGAATATCAACTTCCTTGAAAATATCATTTCAAAAACTCCTGATTTTCTATTTGAAATTTCATAATTGATGTTGAAAATTGCCGACTCATTATGAATGTACAAAAATTGATGGACACGCACAAATTCTAACTGAGTTTTAGGAAACCTATATTTTACTTTATTCGTGTTTCTCAATGTTCATATATATGAGAGTAGTTGCGTTACTTTGCTTATATCCCAAATCAATTTCTGTGCATGATCTTCTCATTTTTGATTTATTCTTTTGTTTTCCGTAACCGGAAAAAGACTCACAAATCTGAAAAAGACTCACAAATATACTCACCGCATGCACACAGAAAGTGAAAAACGCTACCAGCAAATTCCAGAAAACAAAATTGAATTCAATGGGGTCATTTATTCAAGTACTCTTCTGCGGCCTTCTGAACCGGAGAGCCTTTACTGTCGAAAGTTGTTGGGATTATAAAAGGGTATAGTCATTAGTGCTCAAAATTATGAAACGAGTATTTTAATGAACCCGACATGGTGAGGTACAATGATCAAAATCATAATTGGCCTTTCATACCAGAAGATCTATTGTTTGAGTACATAATGGAGAACATTATTTGCACGTGCTAATTATCTCACATAATATCAGTGTCGCTGTCACACTTTTTCTTGAGACATGAACTCGTGAAATGACAATAAAGGAAACACATGACAAATAGATAGATGAATCCTGTTTGAAAAAAATAAACTTCTTTGAAGAGTTCTGTTCCGCAAGTTCGAGATGAATTATTCCGTATTCCAGTTTTCCATAATATAGGTGAATTGAAAATTCGATAATGACTTTGAAGTGATTCTACTCGCATGGACTGGGATCGTTTCTAATTCCACCTCATTAGAAATACCTACACATGAAATTGCACATAATCAGGGCAATGTGAATTAAAATGACGGTGTGTTGGTCTATATAAGAAAAACTTAGAGTTTGAACTCGATATCATCAAATCATCATTACAATACAAGTTTTATATAGATCGTCATCCACATCGGTTTGAATGAATACCTTAGTAATTACAATAGTAAAAATCCCTTTGTCAAGATCTTTGTGGGGGATATCTGTATTGATATTTCAGATATGAATAATGAATACAGAGATGAATACTCGAATCTGCTGAGTGAACACGGCTTCATATCAATGAATTCACAAGAATCAGTAAATATAGGTAAAGGTCATTTTTTTGGAAAAACAACAACCCATCATATCACTTAGACATTTGAAGAAGAAAATAAAAATATCTTCAACAGTACTTCATAGTACTTCACAGTAATTTATAAAAGTATTCTAATGAAAAAAAGCTAGTAGAATCATTGAAGAATGAAACATAGGACGATGTCTACAATGAACCTGATCTAGATTTTGCTAAAGAAAAATTCAAAAGAACAGAAGAAGAACAGAATTGATTCTGAAATATTGAAGAAAAGAATCCATAGAAAAGTGGTCATAAAGATTTAATTCATAGAAGGACTAATAATATCAGTGAATACAAAAAATACTTTACACAAAAAACTGCAAGCTGGCCCCGAGAATGAAATCCTCATAAAAATAATTCGAAAGAACTAATAAACTAAACTGAACTGAAAATAAAATGAAATAAACTGAAAAATAAAGCTGACTGCTACAGAAAACAATTACA
This sequence comes from Leptinotarsa decemlineata, assembly GCF_025532065.1. NCBI lineage: Eukaryota > Metazoa > Arthropoda > Insecta > Coleoptera > Chrysomelidae > Leptinotarsa > Leptinotarsa decemlineata. The sequence continues at coordinate 3,218,333 of NW_027412686.1, forward strand.
AGATAATCAAAATTGTCCAAAACAAGTGAAAAATGTATCCAATCTCTCAAATCAAAAAAATCTCCTGGACCAGATGGCTTTCGATCGTAAACTTGCGTATCAACTGATATGTTTATTACCATGTCATAAACCACATGGAAAACGGCCTACGATATTTAGATTTCTCTAGAAAATAGGTAAAAAGTACACTGTCTGTGTAGTTTTTATTTTTTACATTATTCTCTTTGCACCATCTCAGGAATTCTTCATACACTTTGTCGTATATATTCTTATGTTTACTTGGCAATAAACTCAAATACTTATTTCTGGTGGAGTTCAATTCGTCGCTTGACTAGTACTAGCCTACAAGCTTATATAATCGTATTAATTTTTTGACCTAGGCGTCTACTTACACGCTGCGGTCCATAAAAGTCTATTTTAGGCCCTTGATACAAAAATAACTATTGTCCTACCAAATGGTCGAAAAATATATAGGGTTCTATTCGAAATTTTTGACTTTGAATTATTTCCGTTTGAACCGGTGAATATTTTCAATTGTTTATCGGTAAAAGTATTGGCATCAATGAATTATACTTCCGTTAAAAATACACAAAGATTAATGGATCAAAATGCTTATGGCCAGATTATTTTCAAAATGACGCTTTTCAATAGAGTCTTTGCGTGTAATTACTTAAGATACAATTAGCAACTGGCAAAATTTGAAAAACTGATGGATTTGATATTGAAATAAAACTACAAATCTGGATGAAATCCAGGTAATTGGAATGAAACATATACGTGAAAATAGTAATATCTGTTTGAAAGATTTTTTGTCAATGTTTTTCACTTTTTTTTTATGTATAAACTTCGTCAGACTCTCTATTGATTAAGTTTTGTCCATTTTTTAGATTTTATACACCCCAAAAACAGTGTGATTTTTTTTTTCAAAAAATCATCCATTCAAACAATGTAACTAGAGTTTGGCAAAACTCAAAAAAAGTAGGTTTCAACTCTATACAATTTGTTGAATAAATTCCAAATTTGACTATATTTGTCCACTTTGTTGCGTGTGTGAATGTCGTTCAACAATTGCGAAACCGCATTGAAATTATTATATAATGATTCTAATTTGGAAATTAATTCTGACTCTAATTAAAATAGATAAAGTTTTGTGTTGAACTGGCTAAAATTAAACTGCAGCTTTGAATTTTGTTATGAAAGCGCATATTCAATTCAGTTCAACCTTTGTGGATAAAATTCACGTTGAAATGAAACGCGGTTTCAATTCGAGTACTTTACAGATGCGTTAATGTTTGCAAAGATATTTTCACTGATTTTGCGATCACAGTTATTCAAAAGAGCTGAAGTCCTACAATGAATGAGACAAACTGAGAAAGGATTATGAAATAATTATTAGATAACTGGTCTACGCTAATTGCTAAAATTGAGATGTGAAATTTGTGAATATTTTGAATTTTTGAAGAAACCTAGTGGCATTTCAGTTTGAAGAAACGCGCCTAACTAACTAACTAGTGAGTAGATGTACGTTTATGAATTCCTAGTTAAATTGAAATTGCAAGCTTAAATGAGTGCAAAATATATGTAAAAATATTGTCAAACAGAAAACCAATCATAGTTAAGTGAAACGGATTTATCGGAATTCAAATAACCCAAAATCCATTGACGAATTTATTTGATCACAATATGGCGCTAACAAGAGATCAATTCGAGGAAATGAAATTCCTGGTGAATGAAGTGATGAAACAATTGTGGACGGATGATAGCTTCATAAAAATCATTACAAATTATATGTCTGAAGAGATAACGAAAAGTCTAGATGAAAAATTTGATCTTCTTGATAAAAAAATATTTGAGTTGAAACTGTAATTAGTGGAGCAATAAAAAACCAGGACATCAAAATACAGAAGACAAAGTCGGACAAATTAGACAACATCGACCAAGATTCAAGATACCGTATAATCTACCAAATGAAAACATGAATCAAAATATTCAAACTTCCGACATAGAGGAAACTTACAGGATTGGCAAATTCAAAATGGAAAAGCTAGAGAAATACTTCTCAAGATGGCATATTATCAGATGAAACAAAATATTTACACGAACAAAAAACTACTCAAAGGTAGTGGCGTAGTTATCAAAGACGACTTGGCCAGTTCTAGATTGAATCTTATAAATGAATCAAATCAAATCAAATCAAATATGCTTTATTGTCCAAAGTATAAACTCATTGACAAAGCTAATCATGTATAAATGAGTTTCACTATAATAACTATACATTATACATATACATTGGTTTGATTTGTGTGTCATACTGAAATATGGTTATGATTTTTAGTGAACACCTAAATCAATTATAGATAAATAAAAATTAATATGCATATGTAAACGCACATAAATACCACACACATACATATTTATATACATCCTAAATGAACGAATAGTCAGACATTAACAGGTAAATAAGGAAATCAATAGATAAAATATATAAATAAATAAGATAAATAGACATTGTTTTCAAAATTGCAGGAGCTATTAAAATCAACATAAGCAGTGCTTGAACAGGGAATAATTTTATTTCAGAATTCCGTTCATATCTTTATCAAAGTACTCTTGAACACTATAAAACACCTGGTCAATGAGAACTTGCTTTACAGATTTCCTAAACTGATAAGGTGATTGGATATCTTTAAGACTGGTCGGTAGATGGTTATATATTTTAGCTGCATTATAGATCAATGAGTTTTTAATCAAATTTGATGATGGAATAGGCAGTCTTGATTTGTCGCTTTGGCGAGTGAAACCAATAACAACATCGTAAGACGATTTGTTCTTATGTACTAGGCACACAGTATGAATAAAGTATGAATAAAGAAGAAAGTGTTAGTAATTTTTGCTCCTTGAACAATGGTTTACAAGACTCTCTAGGCCCAACTTTGCACAGATTTCGGATGGCACGCTTTTGGAGAATGAAGACTGTATTGAAGTGTTGTTGGTTGCAGGTGCCCCAGAATGATATGCCATATCTTAGATGCGACTCAACCACAGCGTGGTACACAATTTTTTATCAGTATTCATTTAAATAACATTTCAATGTTATGTAATGTAATAGCATTTACCTATTTGTATATTTTTATGGATGAGCAAAGTGAGACACATACGAGGGTGATCAATGATATATCACCAATTAAACATTAGGCATTATCCACAGAAGTGTCGGAAAAAACTTTGATGACTCGACTCGAAAATTGACCAGAATGATGGAGTTTTAGTATATATAAGAAATAGTCTAAATGCTACTGTAGAAATCATTCCATTGTCAGAAACTAAACTACTGAGATTCTCGTTTGAAATTGAAGAATGTAAAATTGGATTCACTGTCTCCTATCGTCCTCCTTCAATGAATTCTGAAAACTATCAATACATATGTCACCAACCTACGAAAATGTTATATTGATATTTTACTAAAGGACATATATATTAATTTATTTGCAAGAAATTTCATCGAAGTAATCAATTACCTGAACATGTTCAAAGAAAATGGCTTTTTTCCTTATATAAATGCAGCCACGAGAGTTACTGAGGAAACTCAAAGTAATTCAGATCATATATTTATTCGTGAAAATGAAAACACCATCTCCAAATCCATAAACTCAATGCCAATAGTGATAGGGACACATTTAACCGACCATTATGGTACTTTACTACAAGCCGTACATATCACTAATGAAAAACCAAACATGAAGAAAACTAAACATTAAAAAAATTTATTATAAGAAATTTGAATCATTGCTCAAACAGAAAACCTAAAAAAGGGTTGTAGATGTGTATAGTGTACAAGAAACCTACGTTTACTTCATGATGGAATATAAAGAACACTTAATTACATGTACTAAACAGTTGAAGGTCAAAAATAGTCAAAAGAAAATGGAATCGTGGATTTCAGTAGGTCTAATATAATCTCATAAAAATCTGTTTTGAATTTCGTTTTTCCATTAATCTCATAAAACACAGGAATTATTTGAAAAATAAACTAAAGAAAGAATTCAAAAACTTTAGAAAAATGTTAAATAAGTCAAACAAAAAATAATCTCTATAAAAACCAACTGACGGAAGCAGGAAATAACTATGAATAGATTGGACAGTGATCAATTGTGCATCCAATTTAACCTCGTCGAAAAAGGAATTAGGAACGATAAACATACTAGGAACAAATGGAAAGGGGATTACCGATAACACAGAGAATCAATTATCTGCAACACATACTTCACAAATATAGGGCATAACTTAGCAGAGAAGATTAGACAAAAAATTGAAAAGATCGACATAGAAATTTTATAACATCGGATAAAAAACTGAATGAATCTATATTTCGAGACCCAGTGTCAGAAAATGAACTAATTGAAACTATCTCAACATTGAAAAATAAGTGTGCCGCTGGAGAAGATGAAATCTCCACGACATTAATGAAATCAGCACACTCTAGTATTATTGTCCCCTTGAAACATTTGATAAATCTGTTTTTCGAAACAGGTATAATACCTTCCCAATGGAAAAATGCAATTATCACACCCATTCATGAATCTGGTGATTACAAAACCCCTAGCAATTATAGCAAAAATATTCGAAAAGTGTTTGAAACATCGTTTGATGAAATTTTTACCAAGCATAAGTGTATCACAGAGAAACAGTATGGATTTTCGAAAAATATAAGTACAGAAGATGCAATTATGGATCGAACTAAAAATATTGTCGGAGGCTTGGATAGATCAAGAAAATGTCTTTCAATATCTTTCGACTTGACCAAAGCTTTCGACACTGTGTCGCACAATATTTTACTTGAACGGGTCAATAAAGTTGGCATACGTGGCACATTACTGAATCTATTGAAAATTATTTACAAAACAGGACACAGCGAGTAAAAATTGAAGAGTGTCTCAGTGATTCAGTGAAAATCACAATCGGTGTTCCACAGGGTTCAGTGCTGCAGATGATTTTGCTATTGTTTTCATAAATGATACATGGGGAAAGGTATATGAATGAACTGAATGAGCCTCTCTCACATCCACAGTTGGTTGAATCACCGCCTATTAACGGTAAATTTTCAGAAGAGTAATTTTATCAGCTTCTCTTCGACTAGTGAAGACCAATATACAGAAAGATATATTTCAGTACAAAGTTATTCTTGTTTCGAAATATGCTTCAGATGTTGTCCACAGATTGTGAAAATTAATAAACTGAAGTATCTTGGTCTGATAGTGGATCAACACCTAAGGTGAGATGAACATGCATTATATATAACAAAGAAATTACGACAACTATTACATAAGTTTTATTCGCTACGTGATATTTCCAGCAGGAAAAACCTTTCCATGATTTATAACTCATTAGCTGAGTCAATTTTGAGATACTGCATAGTAATATGGGGAGGTCTCTACCACAACGGTAAAAAAATTGCGAACTACTCAAAATTGTTTGCTAAGAATACTCTTCATAAAGGGCAGATTATATAATACAAAAAGTCTGTGTAAGGAATTCAAGCAACAAAATTTCAGAAACTCATTGGCATATTATTGCTTAATATACCTATAGTAAAACAAAGCCCACTGTTAAACCGCTTAAATATTATGTTACCCGATTCATAGAAAACAAATCTATTGACTTGCCGATTTTCAAAAAAAATTAACAAAGATTTGTTTTCTTCATTGGCCCCAAACTATATAATTCACTACCTGTATGCTTAAGGAATTGAGAAAGGAAAAAAGCTTTCAAAACTCAAATAAAGGAGCTCATAGATTCGGATAAAATCATTGTTAATATTTATCTATAATTTTAGAAAACCATTCGATACCTCAACGGTGAGATGAGGTCAACTAAGAAGAAGAAGAATTCAGGTAAAACTCAACAACATTTAAGTAGTTGGTAGTAGAGTGTTTATGGACATTCTATCTCTGAACACGTAACGAATACCGTTTTACCAGTATAGTAAGAAGTGAGTTGAGCAGGGTCAACTAACTTCTGAACACGTAACAGCACACCTAGATAATGACAAATGAGATTTTGTCGAAACGTCGGTGAAATTAGAGATAATATCACATACACGGATCAAATACCCGGAAAAACCAGTTCAGCATAGTCCTATCCATGAAAACTTCAGATTAAACATATATATATATATATATATATATATATATATATATATATATATATATATATATATATATATATATATGCTGGAAAATAATTCCATGAAAATCAAAAGATAAATAGATTAGTACTTTTTGATGATCCCCATATTGATTTCAATTTAAAAGCCACTGGTATACAGCTGTTTCAGCTTATTGGGCATACAGAATAAACAATAAGAGATTTTAATAATAATAATAATAATAATGAGTTTATTCACCATAATGATAACAACAAAAATATTATAAAATAGGGGTGAACAAACAAAGGCATCACAAAAGAAATATTTTCGAAAAAAATGTTTCTTGTGCGTGATATCGCCTAGTTGAACAATTTCAATATTGAATAGATTAGTTTGAGTCATCACTTCTGTCGGGTGTCCCGAGACGCACAGGATTGTTTTACAACCCAGGGTGAATTATTCTCTCATTTGATGATAATTGAAACTGTTGAAGAATTCCAATCTGACCATCTCATAAAAATGGATATTCATGAACATTTCACTGATGAACATGCAATAAGATAATAAATTGAATTTTCATGGGACACCTCTAAAATTTTTTGATATACCCAATAGTATAGGAATCATTTCTTTTAATAGGTTCTTGATTTTGTTTACAAAAGTAAGTGAATAATATCAGTTATACTGTTTTGAGTAATACTTGATTATGAGATTTTCACTGGACATTTTACAGGAGACGTGTGTCACTGCACAGAAGCTTTCTCAGGCATATTCATACTGAACACTGGGTATGGACATTTCGTTTCGATTTCTGTCAAAGCTCGATCGAATGAATTTTTTTTTTGATAGACAGTTTTTGTCGAGGTCTCAATATTTCTTACTGTTTTTCTGAGTATACTCGTATCATCCTTCATAATCTGGAAAATACACAACGAGGTAAATCAATGAAGAATCATCCGAAGTGTAATAAAGGCGAACTGAAAAGAATCCCGGAAAGTTACTATGTAATGTAAACCACTGAACAGTCGAATAAGTCAGTAACCTGTCGTTTCCGTAAATTTTGTCAACAAATTGAAAAAAACAAATGGAAAAATAGAATTCCTATAATTGTTTTGTCGATTTTTTGGAAAACGACCTCAATTTTTTTTACATACGCCAACAAATGGAATGTCCAAATGTCATGGCGTAATATGTTATGCTATTCATGATCCTGTTAGCTGTATTTTCCTTATATATTCTCATATATTTACGATGTTCATATTGTCTCATAGCTAGGGGTCTTGAGGTTTCGCGTATATAACTTTTTCTACAGGAACAAGGTATATTGTAAATACACTCTTCCGTTTTTTCGATCGTATTTTCGGGTTCATTTTTTGTCAAACGAGAGCATGACTTGGCAGTTCTGAAAGTCGTTTCTACATCATATCTATAAATCGATGCGTTCCAATTTCTCAAACAAGTATATGGACAAGTAAGCATTCAGAGTACCTATTGATGAAGTTACTGGGTTTTCAATATAATGTTTCGATCGTTATCGATATTATTTTTACAGTTATCATTATATAATAATACTATACTGCCATACTAATCTTATTGGTGAAAAAGCAAATTTATTCTTGATGACATAAATTCATAGTGAAATTTTCAAAAAATTAAAATCAAACTGGTATCCTAAACGTGTCTAGAATAATAACAGTAAGTACAAACAAAAGCTGAATATATTTTATTATTTGATATTTAACAGACCAGTTTCATGATGGAAATTGAAATGATGTATACTGGAACACTGGACTTCTGGCTTGGTGTGAAATTAGTTGATGTCGCGTTAATGGAAATAAAATAATATAAACCATTCTGAGTGAGCAAATTTGCCAGGTAGTGCATTGGTAACAGTAGGGACTATATGGGGATAATAGGAACTATAAGGACCAGTGATATTTTCCAGAAAATAAGCAGTCATTTTCACATGAATACAAACACTTGAAAAATTGAATGTTCGACATTGACAATAACTTGTCAATATTAGTCAAAACTACTGAAGAAAGAATGTGTTGCTAAATTGTTAGCCCTGAAATTCTTCGATATTTCAATTTGCAAATTTCAGACATGCATGTCCAAAATTTTTGTTATCAATTGCCATAAAATCGTCTACTCATCAATTTCGCAAAGGAAGCCGTGATGAATAAAATTAACTGAAATTTTTGAGGTTCTCATGAATACGGTAATGAATGTTCATTTAGTATTGACTTGAACGTTACAAACGAATTTTTTTGTAATTCTTCAAAGAAACTGTTCCAGAGTAGAATATTCTCCATGGTCAACCCGCTTTTTCTCTACAAAAAAATACTCAACACTCGAAGATCGTCTTTTACTGGTACCGAAAATCCATTGACATTTTGAAGTGATCGTCAAACAAAATGATATACTTTCATACCGATCAATATTTTCCTCTTACATTTTTAAAAATTGCGGAAATTCTGTTCATCCATCCCATTGAAGTTGGTATTACGTTTTCACGTATGAAATTGCCATGTTGGGGGAAAATTGCCAGCTTGTTGACCTAATGTACCTAACGCGATCACCCCTAAATTACGATCTTTCGCATGGCTTATAATACCAGTAGGCCTATTATAGTTTCAATAGTTGATGGATAAATCGAAAATTATCAATTGAACAAGCATATCCATTGAAAACTTTATGTGTTTCAAAATCACAACTTGTGATTGGAGAGTATTTGTGGAAATTTATAATAAAATATTAATTTCCAGCTGAGTGTTTTATTGAACAGACGGATTCTGTATCGTTGAGTTTCTTGAGTAATGATAAATCTCTTCATATTTCAAAGATTTTGGCCTTCCTGAATATAGTAATGGCCCATACACATTTTATGACCGAATATTTCATTGGAATAATAATATAATATACACTTTCATCAACTCTAAGACGGATACCAGCCAGTTAGTATATTTCCACGATGAAATGACTGGTGTACCGGGTGCCAGATCGAGCCCTGCTCGATATGAATATTAGGAAAATGTTATACTAGACTCAGGGGTTTGACTTGAATGGCACGATTCAAGCAGATGTGTGGCTCGAATTTATCTACATAATTTTTTCAATACATACCGACTTTCTGGTATCACTTATTGAATATTGATGTTTTTTTGTTGAATACGTAGGATACGATTTTTCAATCAAGTTAATGAATAGTTTGAATCCATTGATATTCTAATATTTTCAATATATCGAGTATTTTTAAAAAATATGATAATATTTGAGAATATTATTTCTGGGTTCATTTTTCAGAAATAAATTTCTAATGAAACTGTGGTTTCATCTTGAGAACGAAAAGTCATTCAATTGCTAATACAATTATGCAACTTTGAACGATAGTTTTTTTGGAAAATAATTTTCAGGAAAATTAAATAATACTGGAGTTTTTTCTCAACACCAAATCGTTATTTCAACACCTCGACATATGTTTCGATGACCAAGTGATCATCATATTTACAAAGCTATCCCTATTCATAAGAGTATAATAGATACCTGTTCCAGGTACCTGCGTCTTGAGTGTTTTAAATCAATTTTATAATTTGCCTTATCTACTTGTCTAAAATTAATTTTCCAATGTGTCCTTATGTAATAGTCAGTCAATCTAATAATTGAAATTTTATAATCTAGGTATATAAAATTAATTTCATAATATTGCCTTATCTGCTAGTCTTACATAACTTTTACACATACACATACATATGAAGTGGTAAACTATTGAATACTGTTAGATGATACTCAAAATTACTTATCAACACCAGAAGTGATTTCACTAACAATTAAAACTTGAAACTTTGATAAAATTGAAAGACCTTGGGATTCGTTTAACTGTTTAACAATGTTTCTTTCAAAATTTTGAATTTCAGCCAGACTAAAAATTTCACAAAAAGTAAATGCATCATGATCTTGAAATTGTTAGTGTAGAATACACTCATATATTATGTATAATTTTAAATTTACTTTGTGTAATTTCCAAGTAACAATTCATTATCTGATTGATCTGAATATCATATTTCATAATATCTATTCTATATTCCTTACTATTCCGAAAACGTAAAAGAAACTCTGATTTAGTCTGATGCAAACATACGAATATAAAAATCAAGAGGATTTATCGGATCACTGGGCTGCTGCTGAAATTTTCTGATTTCAAATCTACAAGTGAGATAATATGAGATACATATTGAGAAAACTGACTAGGTAGTTGAATAATTCCATGAAACTGAAATACCTGGTTTTTCCGGTAATGTGACATTATAGAATATACACTCCTCAACAACAAAAAATCCTGGAAATTAAATGGAAAAACGCGTTAAATGAAGTAATTGCTCAATTACCATTTATTGTGATGATCCAAAAAATCAACAGACAAAAATTTCCATGAAAAGGATATGAAACAAAAGCTATTTTACGCCAGGCGACATTCATTATCAAATAGATACACGGTGATCTTAACAGGTAGTCTGTAATATATGAGTTCAGAATTGAAACACAATGAAAAAATAATAATACTGTAAATTATACTAGGAATCAGTTGAATGACACTCATCGGTTGAGACGAGATAATAATAGTAATAATAATACTATTTATTCACCTACTGAACAGAATGTACCAATGTGTATCATGACATTTGGTAAATGAATATAGGAACCCACAGAGGGACAAGACTGTGCGTGGGATAGGTAAATTTTACACTTAAGCTTATAAAACATACTTATAAGCGGTGATATTGAGTATTATAACGTACATACCCATACATAGATGATTGATAAAAGACTACATACACACATAAAGGGTGATATCAGAGAACAGAACATATACGATATTATTTACAGATGATTAATAAATAATATAGGGGAATATTACATTATTCAATTTTCTGAAGGGTAATATATATTTTGTGGATGTTAGAAATATAAAATATGTTTGTGAATTTTATTTATACGTACATAATGAAATAATGAAACCAGACGAATGACAGAATTCGATATCTGCAATGAAATATCATTGTGGATATGATGACTATTGGATAAACTGCTTTATTGATAGTCAAAAAATTTCATAGTGTCAATTATTACAGATATAGTTCTATGAAAATTGGCCCAATCCTATATCTTGTGTCAATGTTTATGTTTTACGGGATATTAATTATTATTAGTATGTTTGGCAGCACTGTATAGTCCTTTGAATCTTTGTGGGTTTGTCGCCAACTCTTGTTCTACCTATCGAACCAGTCAGATATTCAATTCACTGAATTGAACAATCAAAATTGAATCGATTTTCAATTAAATCAAAGTGACTATACACAACGCATTTCTTATTTATAATTTGATCCTATTTATAGGATCATACTATTTGATGCAGAAAGATCAAAAATAATTCAACTTTTCGTTCCTTCTGTGAAAAATCAATAAATCATTCAAAGAGCGAGCTGAGATACCCGCCAATTTCCGCAAAATATATTGACACTTTTGAACCGCTGCAGCTCATCTGCAACCAACTAGACCGAACTTTCCGACATCCACCATCCGCAGCATGAAAATGACGTGCGTGTATTTAACAGACATCCCAAAGTCGTAATCTAGATGCCAGGATAGCCATTGTCCCAACGTGGTCGTTATCCTTACGATTGTCTTTGCGGGACTCTGTCGGCGCATTCATATAAGCCAGCAGAAGCCACTTGATTTTATTTACGACCACAATTATAAAGGATAGAACTGGCTTCTGCTTACAATCTGATTATGAGAGATAATATTTGGAAATATAGAAACCGAAGGACAGCAATACTGCCGGAATAGTATTCATGTTATTTGTTTTCCCTTATTGCTATTTCTCCAGTTTATGCCCCTGAAACTACCGACGTTACCCTAGATATAATGAATAACACTGTTGAAAACACTTTTTATTGTCGAACACTTGGAGCCAATGGCTTTGTGAGTTATTTGAGTTTGAAATATCACACATTTGGTGCTTTTCCGATATTCCTGAAATATAGTATAGAATAAAAAATTCAGTCCACTTATCCGGAATATTATTTAGGTTGACTCAATATTTCACTTATGAGGTTCAAAGGGTAGTTTCGTTGTTTTGGGTTATTTAACCTATTTAATATGAATAATCTGACGTTATAGTGAAATGCATTTTGATCAATTTTCAATATAAAACTCGATAAAGTCGAGAAGGACTGTATCAGGCTCATTAGCCTGGGTGTGGAGAATGAATATTCCTAATGAATACAGAATTTTGCAAGATAACTACCCATCTTCAACAAAACTTATATAGTCGAGCAGGCTTAGTAGCCTGAGGGTGTAGAATGAATATACCTAATGAATTCAGAACTTTTCATTCTCCACAAAGGGAGTGTAGGCAACAACGGTGTCTCGTCAATACCGTGGGTTTGCCGAAGATACTAATATAGCACTCATGAGGTTGCGTTATGTCAACAAATATAGGTAGAGGAAGCGTATTATTATTATTTAATTTCCATCTAAAAATGGGGTGCTGATTAGTCCCTGTACTGAAAAATCTGTTTAAAATCTGCACCAAGCAGATGCAATGAGTCAAAAATGACAGCCTTCTCCATTTGTTCGGCCAAGATTTCTCTCATTTTGCGGCAAGCCAACATGATCTTGAGAGTCGAGAATATTCAAATTCGAATTCAAATTTATTGCATCCGTATCCTATTAACAATAAATAGATCGGATTAGTCCAAGTTCAAAAATTAAATTTTGTCTGATGATTATGTACAATTAAAATGACAAACATAAATAATGGTCAAAAAAAGATTACTTTCTTGAATGTTATGAAGCATTGAGTCACCGCCTGTGAAAACATCACAAGACCATCACAAAGATAAAGCAAAATATGAAGAAACATCAGAAGGTCAGTACTGGAAGTCACTAACTACAAAAAAGTTCAAATTCACGGAAGAACTAAACGCATCCTTCCGCCAGTACTTTCTTTAATTTGCGTTTGAAGATATCTGGACGTCTGCTCTCTCTCAATTCGAGGGGCAGAATGTTGAATAGACGTATTCCAGTATCCACTGGAGCTTTTTTTGCATGGAGTGACAAATTTTCTTCGGTAAAACCCTTTTTTTGTTTCTGGTATCATACATGTGAATATCGCAATGTCTTCTAGAGCTGTTTAGGTTCTTGAAAATGTGAGTCAACAGTTCAAATATATAAATAGAGGGCACCATGAAAATTTTATTACTTTTGAAAGTGTCTCTGCATAATTTTCTATAAGATAAGCAGAAAATACGTGTAATACGTTTTTGGAACACAAACACTCTTTCTCGTTCCAGCATGTTTTGGAGTATAGTGACCACAAAGAAACATTTGTTCAGCTTGCCACAAACTATATCGACATGCGAGTTCCATGATAGGTTGCAGTCGAATTGTCTAATAGGAATGACATTTATTAATAATATAATTATAATATTATAATATAATATAGTAATGAAATTGTGTATAATATTTATAATAATAGGAGTGTGCATCCCAAATCGTCCGTTCCACCGTTGTATTTTTGCCCTACAACAGGGAGACCGTGGATTTTTGAGTATGAAGTGTCTATATGACAGAATGGTACTGGATGCAGCCTGTAAAGTCGTCATAAGTTATAATCCTCTCCTCTGCATATATAGTCCGCGACTATGAGAGAACAGGAATTGAAGCATTCCTCTTCAGGGAAGTTGCCCGAACAGCTGGAAAACTCGGTTTAGTTTTCGACAATAAACGAGGTAATCACAACTTTGTCACCAAGTTGAAACCCTTCCAGCAAAAGGCCTATATAAAATCCGCAAAGGTTACTCCACTTCTAGAGGAACACAAGGATAAGCCAATGCATGGAGTCTTCCTCAACAACATTGAAAACCTTGGCTTAACAAAACGCCTGACCTGAGTTGGAGTCGGAAACTAAGCGCATTTTCACACGAGGAGCTTCACGTCTCTTGCTCCCGAGGTGGAGGAAGGCTTTTAGCGCCAAAATGCAATGGAGTTTTCAGACGGAGAGCGGAAGCCGCTACGTTTCGGGAGATGAGAGCTCTCATGTATCCTGCACTTGGAGCCGGGGAGCCACGTCTTCTCCTCGAAATGCAAAAGAATGAGGAGTGAAAACGTCTCTCCCTAGTTGACGCTTCACACTATTCATCATAGCAGACTACAATGTGGAGCTGTTGATCAGTGCTCTCTGCAACCGACCGAAATGAAGTCGTGAAAAGTTGGGTGGAAGTCTGCAAAGTGCTTAACGTAGATTTCGTTACTCTCTTCATCCCATTCGTGATCGTTGATATTTCTGTCGTTGAGGTTTGTGTCGATGGTAGAGAAGGTACCTATATGGCAACAGTTCGCGTGAGATCGATTCTACGACTGGGCGGTAGGTAGAAATGATAAACGCTTCCGCATAGAAGCGAGAGACGTGAAGGTCCCCTTGTGAAAGAATTCTAAGGGGTTCATCATGGCCTGCTAGGATGGTGTCTCCAACACCTTAGTCTACCGTATTCGTGTGATGGGTATAAAAGTTCCTGACACAAGGTGCAGAGCTAGCCGCGAGGCGTCTGAGATTCTAATGCTGCATGTTCAGCATATGCGATCTCGGTCTATATTCATCAACATAACATGACTTTAAGAGTGCCTCATTACCACCTACGGCACTCTCACGGTATTGACCAGTGACCGGTGTTGACCTACGCTTCATAGGATATTGAAACCGTTGTGGGAAACGAAGACGTTCCGAATTTATTAGAACAATTCGTTACTCACCCCCCCCCAGGCTCATGCAACCTAATGAGCCTGATGTAGTCCTTATCGACCAGAGCATGACGTGTCGTGGAGTTATCAGCTCCTGGCGAGACGACACTCGTCCAAAAATAGACTCCGCACACTCTAATTAGTGGAGTCCTTGATGAACTATACCCTCTCTACTCTTGAATCTCAAAATCATGCCGGCTTGCCACACTTAGGCAGAAATCTTAGCCGGACAAATGTATATTCTCGGACCCAATAATCATTCACTCCATGGTGTGGGGAGTGGTCGGTGATTGATAATGCTGGAACGCTCTCCGGAATGTATCGGGGCTACGGGGGACAGCGAATGACCAGTGCAAACTAAGGTTGAAAAAATTATACTAAGACTTCATTTCAACGAAAAGTCTTGCACACCATAATTGTAAACATTCTCATCTATATCGTGAGATGATCTATACCAATATCTTCTGATAACGCCATCTCGGGTTTGAATTGCTTATTAAATGGATTGTGAATGGGGTATTTTTGGATCCTTTCTAGACTTTCTAGAAATTTCAATTCAATTTTTTTATTGTATCATGTCATTTTTTCATAGCGATACTACATATATTCCAATGATACTTTCCGTCCTCCGAACATCATTTTGTTATTGATGTAATTCCCCCACTGAAATCGGAATTCTATCAAGAAAAGAAGTTGAATATATAATATGGAATAATGTTGGTGAAAAACTTCACAACACAATACTGGAAAGTGCTTCGTTCTAATTTGTTTTTTAATATCACTTCAGTCTTGATCCAAATATAGAAATTACTATTTTTCCTAGTGAATACATCAGCGTCAACACATTTGGTCATCTTATGTGTTTTTCTTGGACTCGCTCAACGTAGAGCGGATGGATATCACTCAGACTTCGCATGGAGTTGATATAATTACCATTAATTGCACATCAACATGCAGAATGTAATCACTAATTGATCTCCAATCCTGCGAAGGAATTCTATTTGTCTACACTCTCAGCAAACAAAGTGAATTCTGATAGAATATATTACCGGTCAGTATCGTGCAGTAATCTGTTAGAGAGTCGCTGTCTCTTTAGAAGAGACAGCGAAATTGATTTATATATTTTATTGAGCTCTGCGATCTTTGAAAAGATATTTCTTCAGTTAAGTGAAAGGGATAATGAATGCTCGTAACTTTCTTCGTAAGGTCAATACCTTTAATCTTTTTTGACGAGAATGACATAACAAGGTATCGCTTCGCTCCCAATTCCGTTTGAGACTTGAGTATTGTATCTCACCCCAGCCTAGGTGTGAAAGTGGTAACGGCGAAGATTTGCGCAAAATATTTGATTCTCATAATTACGAAACTGTTACGACCGATATTTTTTCTGGCTTCCACCTAATCAAATAATCCCATATGTTTTACGGAAATGCATTGTTGGACTCATCAATATTTTTCATTATTTTATATATATATATATATATATATATATATATATATATATATATATATATATATATATATATATATATATATATATATATATATATATATATATATATATATATGTATATATATATATATATATGTATATATATGATGTGTTGTTTTTCCGGGTGTTCATCCGTTGTGTACTATTCGATAGTCGACGTTTCGCCATCATCTCAGATGGCATTATCAAGACGAGCTACTGCTTCGCTTCGAGAGGTGTAACTTCGAAGCGAAGCGAAGCAGTAACTCGTCTTGATAATGCCATCTGAGATGATGGCGAAACGTCATCATATTCAACACATCATATTCTACCATCCGTGAAAACCTACATTGTAATATATATGTATATATATATATATATATATATATATATATATATATATATATATATATATATATATATATATATATATATATATATATATATATGACAGTGATATATCTAGAAACTTACTGAGAATTTTTTATTTGATTCATATCAGATGTGCCTTCAAGAAAAATGATAAATAGTGTTCACGTGGAAAATCACCGAGATTACCAAACTTACTGAATATCACGGGGACAATGCAAATATTCGATCGATTCGAATTATGAGAACTATATTAAATCTTCTGTTCCTTGTTAGAATGAATTCACGAGTTAATAACAACTATCAAAATGTCTGTACTAACGATATAGCTTTTTCAAGGAAAAGGATGACTTTTCTCCAAAGGGATCAGCAATGGACAGTCTTCTAACATTCTTCATGAAAAAGTGTTCAAAGAGTTCGTCCTTTCCAATTCCTGAACTATCCATTATAGTCAGTTGAATCCGTGTAACGATTTAACATTTCTAACCGTCACCAGAGTACCAGTATTGGTAACTACAGCTCGAACCCCATAGATATGATATCTGGTGTTCTTCAGGAAACACATTCATGCCTTCACTTTGGCATATTCAAAAAATGTTATTTCGGAACATTTTCGAACTTTTTTTCGTATGATGACGTTCTGTAAATATTTCACACTAGGTAAAATTTTGATAACTCTGCTAATACATGAAGACCTTAACAGACTTGTGAAATACTGTGAAATCAGAATGCTCCATTCAAATCACTTCATGTTTCTTCCTATTACATTTTGAAAACACTGTCCCCTCACTAGTAACACACATTTCGCCAACCAAGTTAGCATCATCATTAAATGACGATGACGTTCCATCAAATAATGATTTTGGATTGATACACCATAATTTACGTATTTGTAACGAAGTATATCAATAATCATAAAACCCATAGTACATATCTTGAAAAAGAAAAAGGATGTTTGGATTCATTATAAGTGATTCAAAAACAATTTGTAAACTTTTTTTATTATACGTGGGTAGTTCGATTAACTTCGCTTCAACAATTCAGAATCTGCATCACATGATATGTACAACACAAAAAGAAAGCATACAAAACAAATTTATGTATCACCTCCACAAAAACATTTTAGAAATTCACCAAATAACCGCAATCAGGTGAATCGATAGTTAAATCCCATCAGTCTTGCCGAAAGAAGGGCTATCACTGATTTAAAAAATACTGAACATCTTACAGATACCGTTTCAACCAATTAACTACGTTGTTATTATATCTAACGATATTCAACTTGTCATTGCCAAGTTTTCAATATTTCTACCATGAATATAATTTTTCATCAACACCTTTTTGCATCATTGCCTGAACAATGTATAATTATATTCCAAATTATATTTACTTTGATATTTTCCTCAACTCTATGAATATGTTTGTAAGTAAACATGGAAAATATTTTCATATTTAGAATATATCAGATTCAGTTCATTAGTTCCAACTGCCGTACAATGACATATTAACAGGAATATGATCCCAAAGAAAACATGAAACAAAAATGCGATCTTCACCTGATTAACTAATTCACTACGTAAAACAAAACCATCACAATTGCAACCATTCTGAATTACTCGTGTCAGTGTCTAGGTCAAAAATTCTAAAGAAAGGTGTTATAAGCAGGTCTCTCTTGAAGTTTCCTTATCAAAGTACTTGAAATTCATATACATATATATATATATATATATATATATATATATATATATATATATATATATATATATATATATATTTATATAAATAAATGAATAAAAAATAAATACAAATCGGTTTAATTCGTGAGGTTGCAGTCAATAGCTGACATTGTCAGCCAAAATTTTTATCAACTGTCATTATTTAATGTTTTTCTATCTGTTTTTGAACCATTTTATATTTTATTCTCACGTTAGTAAGTTCTCCATATTTATATATTTTTTACAAGATATATAACCTTATTAATTGTAGTTGTCCTGACGAAGGTGTGAAATGTACCGAAAGCTTGACATATAACAAAGAGTTTTCTTTGTAACACCAGCTATTGACTGCAACCTCACGAATTAAACCGATTTATAGTTAATCCAGTCACTAATTATTCTGTTATATATATATATATATATATATATATATATATATATATATATATATATATATATATATATGCAACTAATTTTCCTTTATTTTCAGTATTTTAATTTTAAATTTCACAAAAAGGATTTGAAGCTCTATTTCTTGTATTAATTATCTGCGAGCGCTTTCGACAGCTGGTCGTACCTTCATCTTCTAGGCACTCCTCAAACTGAACTTGTCGTCCTGTCGTCTGCCTCTTTATGCGGTCAGAATGTCTCAACTCAGGTATTTCAGGTACTTTAGGTAAATTTGCCTGTGTTTGTACTGCATCAGGCACTATTCTTTGTGTTAGATCTTCTCTAGGAATGTGTATGGTTTTGTTTAATATATTGAATGTGAGGTCTTGTGTTTTGATTTGTACTTGTTCCTCGATAAGTGATTTATGACTGTTAAATTTATGGATGTTCAAGTTTTCGCAAATGTCCATGCGGTTTCCCTTGTTGACTTGTTTTATGAGTTTTATGTTCTCTGGTGGGGGTAAATTATGTTTGATTTGTATGGCGTGTGTTGCGAGGTTTGGTTTATATACTATTGGATGTATGTATGCCTTTTTGCGTTCATTGTACCTTTGGATCAGTTTTTTCTTGGTTTGGCTGATATAGAATTTGTTGCAATCCGAGCATTGTATACTGTATATCCCGTTTTGGTATTCGTCTTCTTCTTCTTCATAGTTGTTTATTTTTTGTGTTATCTTCGTGTTTGGCTTGTATTCGATGTCGATGTTCAGTGGTTTGAAGACGTTTGTTAGTTTTTTGGTTTGGTGTCCTACCTACGTAAATGCTGTCCATCGTTGTGTTGTTTTGTCTGTTGGGGTGGCTTGATCCTTGTTCTGTATTTTTTGTTTGATTCTGTTTTCTAATTTATCTATTGTCTTTTGGGTGTCAACAACACAACGATGGACAGCATTCAAGTACGTAGGACACCAAACCAAAAAACTAACAAACGTCTTCAAACCACTGAACATCAACATCACATACAAGCCAAACACGAAGATAACACAAAAAATAAACAACTATGAAAAAGAAGAAGACAAAGACCAAAACGGGATATACAGTATACAATGCTCGGACTGCAACAAATTTTATATCTGCCAAACCAAGAAAAAACTGATCCGAAGGTACAATGAACACAAAAAGGCAAACATAAATCCAATAGTATATAAACCAAACCTCGCAACACACGCCATACAAAACAAACATAATTTACCCCCACCAGAGAACATAAAACTCATAAAACAAGTCAACAAGGGAAACCGCATGGACATTTGCGAAAACTTGAACATCCAGAAATTTAGCAGTCATAAATCATCTATCGAGGAACAAGTACAAATCAAAACACAACAAGACCTCACATTCAATATATTAAACAAAACCATACACATTCCTAGAGAAGATCTAACACAAAGAATAGTACTTGATGCAGTACAAACACAGGCATATTTACCTAAAGTACCTGAAATACCTGAGTTGAGACGTTCTGACCATATAAAGAGGCAGACGACAGAGGCAGACGGCAGACAGCGCTCGCAGATAATTATTAGATATAAAGCTTCAAATCCCCTTTGTGAAATTTAATATTAACATACATACATTTTAGGCACCTCTCTAACACATTATATTCCACAGTTATAATAACGTCCAATAAAGTAGCTGCGTGCTTTGTAATTCTGGTAGGGGTCTTCATGACATTACTAAGGTTCAATGAGTTCAAAACAGATGAAAGCTTATCTACGTTACAATTTTGGAAGTCAAGAAAATTGATATTAAAATCCCCTGTACAAACTAAGTTGTCCACAGTTGGGTACAATGTACTAAGACTATCTCCAAATTCATTTATAAATGTAGTAACATCCTCAGACGGAGGTCTATAGATTACTCCTATAGCTATCGATTGTTTTTTTATTTTAATTTTTATCCAAAGCTGTTCACAAGCCATGATTCACGTATTGATAATATATCAAATTCGTTATCTAAAGTTGAAATTTTCCATTCCTGAAGAGAGGGTAACAGCGACCTTACTTTAAGACATCCTATTTTCAAGTAGTTAACACTAGCCATGCCTTTTAGCACAATCCTAACCATCGGCAAATAAAAACTCATCGGTTGGAGACTCTGTCTTTTCAACCTCAGGTACGATTCAACTCAAATAGAGATAATTAATTAGCTAGACCAATTGTTCTATGTTAGTGATTTTTTTGATAGTTGTTCCTTCACTGTATTTGATAAAGGTAGTTCCAAAATTCGTTCAAGTATACCCATTAGTACCCACTTTGGAGACAGCTGCTTTCAATAGTTTGAACTCCTCTGTTGTTTGGACTTCTCTTATCACTACTCCCGTTTTCTTGAGAAATATTTTGTTATTGTGAATCATGGTCTTCATGTAGTTGTTACATAACTCAACCAATAATTGGTCGTTGAGGATACACTACAAAAACACACTTTTGTCTATTTTCCACGATATTTGTTTATTGTTGACTAGTTTCGGCAAGAGTGTGTTTTTGTAGTGTATCCTCAAAGAGCATGAATTTCCACAAAATAAGTCGTCAATCAAAAAGTGAAATAATGGTCGTGTTTTTGACCTATATTATTTTCCAATGCGATAACAGAAATCAATATATGTTCTACTTATAACGAGATTCATTTTATTCTTACACAAATCACGAATAATTTCAGAAGAATCTTGATCTTCTCGCTCTTTTCTTCCATAAATTCTAGTTGTTAGACTACAATAGGGATGAAATAAGATGTGTAATGGACCTTCTCACAGGTCACTGTCACTTGAATCATCATATGCAGAGACTTGGACTGTCGAAAGACAGTGTGTGTCGCCTTTGTTTGGGAAAATAATAAAACAGCAGAGCACATATTTAGTGCCTGCCCCTCTGCGGACCGAATCAGGTTTTCAGAGTTTGGCAGAACCGTACTCTTACCATCTGACCTGAAAGATCACTCACCATACAAACTAATCGGCTTCGTTAAGAAGCTGGGTTTATTTGGTCGAGTATGAATAGGTGTGAGCCACAAAGAACCTTTGCGGGTTGCGGAGGATTATCGAATAAACCCACGCACTTTTAACCTAACCTAATATACTCTCATCCACATATAAGAAAATAAAGAGAGAAATAGCCACTCAAATTGCGATATCACAATACTTTCTCATTAGTTTTGAAACTGAGCCTGATCATTATCGAAAACCATCTCGGTGCAACCACGACTTCCAGTAATGCAAACGACTCTGCTCCTTGGCGGCAAATAAATCTGAAATAATGATTAGAAACTCCATTTCGGGTATATTTACATCCCCCAAGCGGCACTTATTCTGCCTGGAAATTGTTTTAATTACTTCTAATCAGGGGATCAGCCAATGTTGGGCAATCATAATATATACAAGAGACCAAGAAAATTATTGTACCCAACTTTCGTTCAACTGACTTTGCAAACTTTTCCAGATTCACTGAAGGAGACTGTTTCACGGTTTCGAACAAAATTTGCATTCTATACGGTAGATTTTGGGTGAACTTGAGGTTATGTAAACGATATGGTTCATGATATGATAATTTTATACTTCATCTGGAAAATGGAAATGTCACGAATTCTAAATAATGTACGAATCAAAATGACTCAATTAGTAATAGAAAGTTATCTCCATGACAGGCATGACAAGAAAGATTATACAGTCAGGTACAGAAAAAATGGCCACCTTGAAATTTTATCAAAGTTTTATCTTGAGTAACTGTTTTATTCTCAGTCTGAATTTGATAACTGTTTCAGTAAATGAAAGGAAGTTTATCCCAGATTGATTAAAATCGAAAAGATTTCCTAATAAGGCCCATCAGTATACAATCATTACAGCTGAAGCTAATTTGACCAAATTGAAATGAAAGAATACATACTATCCGAATATTTTGTATACGAATCAGAATTCAAGAGTCATGTTAGACGTTTTTGATTACTTCATTACTACACTGTCTGTTTCAAAAGCTGTTTTTTGTTAACCAGCTGTCGCACCCCTAAGAACGACAACCCTCAGAAGTAGAAACTTGTGCGAGCTAAGGATCAACGGGGTCTCACCTTTTCCTACGGTTTCCTAACACGGGTTGGACGATTGCAAGTGAAAATGGTTCGTTCAAACTGAGGCTTGAACCACCGACCAACACGGCAGTCAATTCCAGTGAGTGAACAAAGCACCCACGTCAAACCGACCGGCTACTGAACGACAGTATATTATATAATTCAAGTTCACAATGCAAACTTTCGATACTGAAATCGATAGTTTCCTTATTTGGTTCAATTAGCATATAATATGCATGCGAACATGTTGAACTAAGGTACCTACTTCCAGTATCTTATTTCTAATGAGTAGATTGCGTTATTTCGTCAGTACTGAAGTATTGGAAAATCAATATTGTTTTCATCAATATCATCAAAGAAGAAACTTACTATTTTCCAAAATCATCAGGAATATATGGTGTATGTTTGCCTACCCCAAATTCGACACCAGCTCCAAGGATATTTCACTCATATTCGTACACACTTCAAATTATGCTTTGTAATTGCCTGACGATTAGTTCCAAAATCATCCAGAATTTTCATCGAGCTAACGTCACGATTTACATTTGAACGCAGTCCAAGAAATCTCAGATAACCCCAAGAATATATCAGGGGAACATGGCTAAAATTTTAATAAAAGCTCTAACAATTTATAATGCCAGACGTTTGTTTTAGAAGCTACTTGGAATTCTCCTACTAGTGCTGCAGTTCTGTGCCAAAAGTGCAATCAAAGTGGATACGGAAAGTTGTGTGGCTGGAGTAACCCAAGTAGAGAAGGCGAGAAATATATATTATGTAATGTATTGAATGTCAATGAAAAACAGAAAGATATAATATCGTTTCCGTTGTAGGAACACACTCAAATTCAATTGTTGATATGTATTTTTGACATATAAGTTAGATATTATGCTTACTTTTATTTTATTGTAGTTTCATTTCTCGTTTTATTGCTTGATATACTTGATAATTTTTGCCTTTCATTTCAATTACTATTTGTTTTTTCAAAGATTTCGAATCGTATTAGAATCATATTTGACAATGGAAGTCCGAACTAGCAAAATTCACCACGAAACATTGTCAACCACTTTGTTAACAAATCAGATATGGCTACTGGTAACGAAGAGCCGTTTCTCAAAACTATTTTTCATATAGTACAGATAGATCGGAATTTCACGGGAAGAGAATCTGGAAACTAATTTATTTGTTTGGATTTCATTCATTATATTAAATTTCAATTCAGATGCTCATTCGAGTAGATTTTGGAACCTTTGACGTGGAATGAATCCATTGACAATGGCCTCATTTAACAATTTTTTTCATTTCATTATTTGAAAATTTATATTTCAAGTACTACTTCTGCAAAACATCTGAATTTTCACTCTCTATCTTCCCCCTCAAATCAACAGTTGAATGTGACGTTCACCAAAACTGGCGTGGACAAGCTTGACGTCAGATCAGTCGACTCAGCGACAAGGAAGTGCTGGCGGATAATCGAAATACTGCTCAAGCCGTAGAAAACAAGTTGTGTGTTGTTCACTGCAGTGTGTCAAATCATTTTGACACCTCTCATTTCAGCGTTCATGTAGTTCCTACTGTTATTACAATATTCCATCACAATGAAAATATCGACTTCAGGTAAATAACCCGAATCAGCTCTACTAAAGCTGTCTTCTAATGAACACATAATGGTCCTTAACTTTGAAATTGTTTCAAAAACAAAATAATTCAGAAATACGTAACACGTGGTGTTTTCACACCAGCAAATGAAACAAAATCCGACGATGGCAGCGATTCATAGTCTACAACTCCGCTCCAAGCTTGTCGCCTGGTGTGACGTGAAGATGTACCGCGGGCGATCTCACATTTTCAGTTGCTCCTGCTCAGTTGTTAATTGACATATAAACCGGAAAATTTTGTGGGATACTTGGGAAATGATTTACTTTTATAATATATACTTTTCAATAAAAAACTACATAAGCCTGAATGAGCCCATTGTTTTTCATTATCAGAATAAAAATGATGTCTTTCGATGCGCGTCATATTCGATTAAAAAGTCATATTTTATTGATATTGAAAAAACGTTGTGGAAATCATCTAATTGAAACACTTTTTTCTGCAATTCTATAACCAAAACAAAGAAGGATTTCATTGACGGCTAGATGTTCGCCATTTCTAGTCTGAATTGGTCTTTCAGATAATGGATATTACCAGATCTGTTAGTATAGACTTCAGATTTTGGTAAACCCATGATTTTTCAACACTAATACACTATGAATTTTGTTCATAGTAACTTGTCTTAAATACCTACCCCAAATTCGACATCAGGGATTGGGCTGAGACCTGGTAATGTAGCAGGCCATTCCACTGATTCTATTCTTTTTTTCGCAGATCTGAAATGGTTCTGTTTACAAATCCACACACAGTTGCAGCAAAATGTGATGGTATGCCATGATATTGAAATAAGGTCCTGTATCGACTATTGCAAGGCTTTAATTTTCATGAGAATACCATGGAACAACAATGATTGAATTACGCGCGGTACTATCCCACACATTGAACGTTCATTGGGAATTCAAAATTAGATACAAGTGCGATGGTGGTTGAAGTAAGAAAAACAGAAATCTCTAGTGGATTAAGGTTATACGTTCAATTATATCTGCAAATTGGTGTGTTTTTAGTCTCTGTTGAAACTATTTCAAAATAGTTTCAACTGTTTGCATTGGATTTTTTCTTGGTGAACATTTTGAGATTTAATGGAGGTAATTTGTGTTTATGTTCCGTGCAAATACTTCTTTGGTAAGTTATGAAGAAAAGAGAATTGAAACTTTCTATGTTTTTTACCGCTTTTATTTATAACTAACGTTACTGCACTTTCGTCCTATAAAGACATTTTCAAACTTATACATTATGTCCTCATAGGACAAAACTGCAGTAACGTTAGTTCCAAATAAAAGTGGTAAAAATATAGAAAGTTTCAATTCTTTTTTCTTCATTATGATTTCCTATCCCGTAGTAACGGCTACATCC
Source organism: Leptinotarsa decemlineata (assembly GCF_025532065.1). NCBI lineage: Eukaryota > Metazoa > Arthropoda > Insecta > Coleoptera > Chrysomelidae > Leptinotarsa > Leptinotarsa decemlineata. The sequence goes on from NW_027412686.1 coordinate 3,244,347, forward strand.
ATCAATTTATCTTTAGTAAGTTGTTTACCAATATACCCTTCTTGGTGTGAATACTGACTAATGTAGATTTTTGAAGGTTCTTTTACAAATCCTTTTGACTTCCTGGAATGAGTTTGGATTGTTAAAAGTTGGTTTCGAATGTTTCACGTCGATTTGTATCAATATTTTGATACTTGTCCATGATTTCTGAATTTGGTCCTATTATACCCACATTACTTGTTTCGTTGGCAATTGATTAATAAGATTTCAGATGATTCAAGTTGAAGTATTACGAATTTGTGTAAAAAAAACCGGTTTGATGAAAGTTTTCTATCATAAGGAAAAGGTGAAATAGTGGGAAAAATTTTACAAATTTTCAAAGTACTTTCGTTCACCGACATACTCTTTCAATCCTAAAATGATTTTCACTACAATTTCAAGTTGAGTATTTCTCGAAAAATATTGAAAATTGATGTCACAACATTGAGATTATTTTGCTCACGAGTCATAATGTGGGACATAGTATTGATAGTTTCAACTTGATTCTGAGGTGCTCATTTCTGAAACGATGAAATGTTCATCAATTCACTTGAAAAGTCAATATAATAGCGGCAAAAATAATCACTCATTAATGACTGTTAAACCATGTATTCGTCTCTAGTTTACAACATTGACACCAGGGAAAGTGTAACTTATTTGGAATTCCCTGTAGTCATTGCAGATGGTATTTCTGTTTCCAGTGTTGACTTTCATTTGTATAGTTGTTCTACAGTATATCTGTTTCGATGAGTCGATGATAAAAACATAATGTAATCAGTAGATTCCCTTCTAGATTTGTTTCTGTTGTAAACCGTAGGGGATTAGTTAATGAATGAAACAATATTAGTTTTGACTGATTAGCATGTCTGTTGAAATATAAAATAAAATGTTCGTAATGAATTTGTTGATTATATTATTTTGGGCTATTTTATATTCGCGAAATTCATTTTTTTGATGGAAGTTTTCTTCAGTCAAATTAGGGATGAGGCGTTCTTCTAAAGGAAATGGTCGATACCGACGACTTTTGAAATCCTTCCATAGTCTTCGCACTGAAAAGTATAACACTTCGTTAAACAGTGAGTTTTCCTAAATTTATTATTATTTCGAAATTAAATAAACCTTCCTCCTTGTCTAAACTGATATATGTGTTAGGAAAAATGCAGTGAATAATATTTAGAGTAATCATAAGTCGATACATCTAATATTCATTATATCTTAATCAGAAATATGACTGAATTGTGCTAATGAATTCATGCGTTACTTAAGAAATATTTACTACTAGACTTCAGGGAGAGAAACATGTATCTTTGATTAGGTGACGTTATCAGTAACCCTGGAAAATCAATCAATTTTTATATGTGATGAAGGTGAATAATTTCCGTTAAAGTCGCGTCACCGTCTACACAGTTTATTACTCCGGTAACTACAAAAGTCAACGAGTAAACGTTAAGTTTTTGAATAGGGACACCGAAGAAATCTCCGAATCATGAAGTGGAGTGGATTACGTCTCCAAGTCTATTCATCATTCCGACAGCTTAGTTATTATCAACCCGTCGCACTTTATATTCTAAATTTAAAGTAATGCAATTTAGAAAAACGTCGAGAGCAGTGTAGGAGCGAAATAAGCAAAAACAAGAGTGTATAGAAGGCATTCGCATTCGGGACGTTGGAGAAATACTGTTCTGGAATAGTGAGTGTGCTCACGTTGATTCCAGAGGGAGAACTGAAGGAGAAAGGAATAAATATGAGGCCATTCTTTGGATCACTATGGGAGGACAATAAAGAAAACTGATTATTTGAGTGTCAAATGTCGGGGCGGTTTGAAAAGAATAAAATGTCGATAAGTAATTTCTGAGCAAAATCTACGAGTTCTGCAATTCATTGCAGAAATACTTTAATCAAAACAAACTACTATTATTACCTCTCGGAGTACGAGATGTATTTTACGATCATTAACTGTCTGTCTATCAATTCGCTGGTGTGTTTAGTGGTCACAAGCAATTAACACATCTGCTAAAAAGTCATGGGCCTAAGAATGAAAACGCGTTTTTGTTTTGTTCAAAATTGGCTTTATTTGTCAACGTAATCTAAATTAAGAGCCACACAATCATTTCAGTACCGCTCTGACATTCAAATATCTCTCATAGGAATGTAGGTTTTACAGCTGGCGTGAATGTTTTGATTGGTTTCGGGTTTGGCCGTTGGCGTCTTTGGTTATAATCTTCAAACATTTCAACTGCAACTGCGGCAGTCATCTTCAGTAGCGTGGTCGAAGTACTCTTCTTGACGTATCAACGGAGTTGAAATTAAAAATTTCAGGTTATACCAGCAATTTTCGAAATGCCAATTGATTTTCAAATCCAAGGAATAATAATTTTTCAAACTGTAGAGTTCCAGGAAAAGTTTTTACTGTTTTTCCACTAACAAAATACGTTGAAAATACCTTCGATGACAAGAAAATACTTGCTTATATTTAAGGACTCAACTTCCGTATTTGACCGCTCAACTATAGTATTCTTGATGACTCATCAAATGTTCTGAAGTTCTACTCATAATATACAAAAAAACAATGAATGAATGGAAAACAACAAATAGTCAAAACAGGTGTACCTCATGGATTGATATTGGATTCCTATTTTTCTCAACTTGAACTTTGGATTGAGATATTCTACCTTATACTATGGAAATAATGAATGTATGGTATGTACGATTTGAATTGAATTTCTGTGACGCTGAGTTGCATACAAAAGACTGTCAAAAAGTCGACCAGGAAAATTATTGTTACTCTCAGCAAATTTCATTTTTCCACTTATTCACCTAAGAATTATGAATATCTATTTCGTGGATATTCTTTTGAATTCAATTCTCAATAAAATAGGTACATTAAAATTACTTTGAAACTGTGAGCGATATCCATATGATCGATACTGGGAGTATGAATCAAATTCCAGAAGTTCATGAGTTTTTGACATTGTACTTTGTCAAGGTCGACTTCACACTGTGGTATGGAACAAGTTGTCGGGGTTTAATAGCCCGATGGAAAAATGCTTGCATTCAACAGAGAGAAGATCTTACGCACAAGTGGTAGCTAGATTGCCTGCGATTGTTGAATAATGGTTTTTATTTATTTCGAATGTACCTTGTCATTTGTTTTTTTGGGAAACAAACATTTCTATTGAGTCAAACAAAACATAATAAGAACACTTAGCAGAAAAAAAATTCAGGTGCAATTAGGATAAGCGGACTGGCCTAGACTCCAAATTATTTGGCTTCGCGTATGTTTACTCAACTTGTTGCCATATACCATCACAAAATCTGAAATTTATTCAATTTCCAAACGCAACCTCAACACTTCTGTTGTTTCAAATTGTTTTATAGTTTTGTGGATTTTATATCTTTCTATTTCTAGTTTGAATTTATGTCTTGGTGTTTGTACATTCATTATCTGTTCCTTTTTTCGATTCACGACTCATAAACAAAATATATTTGTCAGATAAAAGTAACATAGAAATCATTCGGAGGAAATGAATCAGTATTGTTATATTCACACAACAGATGACATTATCGCACCAGTATAGGCTTCAAAATTTTTAATGTGGCTACCACCACATTTTAGTAATTCACCGCTATCTACTCTCACAAAAAATCAAGACCTAAACGTATCACGGGCTATCATTAACTATCAAGTAAGAGATAGTGTAATCGTTTCATCTTCATAAGTAACCACTTATTTCTTCATCGAAAATGTAAATATGTTGAGATGGCTAACATGAAAATGTCAAAGACGGAATACAATTGTATTTCGAAATTCCAGTAGAAATAAGAAAATTTGCACTCCCAACATATTCCCCAAGTTCAAACACACACCTGGCGCTTACTACAAAGAAAACATTTCTGTCCCAAAATAAGGGTTCTCTTAATGCTGTTTTCTCTGAACACCTCCGCTCTATTCAACCCCAAGAACATTCAACAAGACATCTTTATGCCAACACTCTCACTTAATTCCTCTCCTATTATCATCCACGCCGTCGATTTGGACGCCTTGAATCGGTGTATTGAATCGAATCTGTATTCTACAACCCTGTCTAATGCACCCCTTATTTCCTCATTTGGAGTAAAGTACAAAATTAGTTTCGCAACCCTTCATTCGCCATCCATAATAGACTTGGTGTTATCATATTCCTCACTCAAGTTATAGTCGAGTAACAAACTAACAAGATATCATGTTTTGTGTAACCTGACTGCTTACCATGGCTTGGCGTCATGCTATTGATTCTCCTGAAAAGCTAACGGGATTTCTGTCTAAATGATTAAAAATTCCACGATTCGAAAGTGTTACTGAAACAATGAAGACGGGCGTTGTGATATATTGATTCAAAGGAAAATAACAGTAAAATCATATCCAATGGTACTCAACAAGCAGACATTATTAGTTATCATTGGGTTCAAAAATCAGTACTTCTCCATGAAAAATATTCGAAATTTAGTAACACATATGGTGAAAAACACAATATCACAGTTTCATCGTACATTGCAACTTTTCAATCTTGGTGATTGAGTTATTTAGTCGGTTGAAATTCGCCAGCTATTGTTCCAAGCGCACACTGGCAATAAATAGTTGCCAAGCGTCAGCTTCAAAAGGGATTTCAATGAGACTACATGCTTTTGTTTCAAAAATCAAAAAATTCAAACAATTGAGGATACTCCCACAGATAAGAACAGGGTTCATAGATGAACAATTTTGATTGACAGTTTGAAAACTGTTCAACCATCTTTTTGAATAATTGCACCTGAGCGAGAAAAGTTCTGAGAAACTTTTTTGAAGATTCATACCCGCATATTCTTTTATTTTGGTGTCATTTGTGTCAATGTTCAACAACATGAGAATGCATTACGAATTTGAAACTGAAAAATCAAGAGCAACTTTCTGATCGACAGAGTGCGGAGAGAGGTATACATATTTCCGTTTTATTTTGCTAGCAACGACAAAAATCTTACGTTTTGGAGACGTCTGTGTGCTGGTTTTCATGAGAAATGACGTATTCTGTTTTTGATTGGTAAAATGCACTTCGTTATAATTCATATCTATGATACCAGATTCATTATGCGCTAGGACATAATAACTACCCTTGTTGAAATTTATATCAATGCCAACATAAATCCAAATTAATTTTATCTGTCGCACTGATGGTTTAAATTTTTGTTTTTGGGGTAGTCGCCCAGGGTATTCCACTATTATTGTCATACACTCCTTCTATGAGAAAATCATTGACAGCATTGAAGTCGGACATATTCCTATAGAAATTCTCTATGATCTCAGTGAGCTTTCGAGTGCGTTTCGTTTGAAAAGTTGATTGATGAACTTCATTTCAACGGGGTGCGAGGCAAAACTTGAATGGATCTTCCCCATCTCATAGATAGAGAACATAGAGTGAGAACAAATTATAGGGCTGATTCAAAAACTCCTGTGTACTTGTGATCCTCACAGCTGAACAATAACTTGTTTTCCACTGTGTGTCCTGGTATATATACCTGAAGTGGGTCGGAAAGACTCACACCCTAAATTGGTTCGACCAATCAGCCTTACATCCTTCATGTTGGAAGGACTTGAGAGGATACTGGACGGTCACATTAGGAGGATGGCATTATATGCATCCTCCTTGAATAACCACCAGTATGATCATCAAACCGGCAAATAGACAGATTTAGCATGAAACAACCTTGTAGAAAAAATCTCCCAATCCCTTGACAACAAGGAGATTGCATTTGTTGTATTTTTCTATATTGAAGGAGCATCTATAGGATCATCTCGGAAAGGTATAGGATCGACCATAACTGGCTGGATCTATGCCATGCTGGTAAACAGAACTGCAACTACTACTCTTCAAGGCGTGGCCATTAGGTTCAGGGTCACCAGAGGCTGCTCCCAAGGTGGGGTACTATCTTCCCTTTTGTGGTCGCTCCTGATAGATAGTCTGCTTGATACCCTTTGCAGAAGGAAAGTAGATCTGCAAGATTATGAAGATGACCTTGTCATCTTGGCAAGGTACTTCGGGAAGGGTAGCTTGTAGTATCATCCAAAGCACGATGGACGTTGTTCACAGTTGGTGCCTAAAGAAGCAGATGTCTGTCAACCCCAGCAAAACTGTAATAATTTCCTTCACCAGGAGAAGAAAACTGGTCGATCTAATGTCACTTTCCCTCAATGGTGAGGTCATTCTATTCGGAACGGAGGTGGAATATATTGGTATATTGTCGTTGATAAAAAACTCATCTGGGGCGCTCACTTGTAAAAAATTTTACCCAAATCCAGACTGTCCCTATGGGCATGTCGAAGGATTTGTGATAAAATTTGGAGTTTAGGTCCCAAACAAATCCATTGGATTTATGTAATGATTGTCAGACCATCACATATGCCTGGTGGCCAGAAGCTTTATAGAAAACGGCCCAGGTGAAGCTTTATGGCTTAGAGAGACAGGCTTATCTGGCCATCAGTGGTGCCATCACTACCATACCGTCTGTGGCCATGAAGATTCTTCTAGATCTACTTCCTCTCCACATTTTTCTGGAGAGAGAGAGGCTAGATGGACTGCATATAGACTTATGTACATTGCCAATTGAACAAATCATTTCGAAGCAGAATGCAACAGGCTATTTGTTAACACTAGAAGTCAGCGCATTCTGGAAATGACCCCTGACTTCATGCCTCCAACTATCCACTACGAACTGCCTTATAAAGTACTGTTCCCGAATAGAGAAGACTGTTTCCTCCCGGAAAAGGAAATATCAAGAGCAGATGGTTATTGGTTCACAGATGGATCAAAAACACCTTCTGGTTCCGGTGCAGGACCTGCCTAGGAACCTATGCGACTATATTTCAAGCGGGAATTTACGCTATTGAATTGTGTGCGGAGAGATTGGAAGAATCCAACCTCATACACAAGTCAATAAAAATATTCTTGAACAGTCAAGCGGCGTTGGAAGCTCTTGGCTCCTACCGAGCAACGTCTAAATTGGTAGCAAAATGCCAAAAATGAATTTCCTTGATAGGAAGACTTAACGGAATGTCTCTGGTCTGAATTCCTAGTCATACTTGCCTGGAAGGCAATGAGGCGGCTGAATCCCTTGCAGAAGAGGGTGCTGCAAGCAGCTTCATCGGACCAGAATCTGTCGTTGGCATCGCTAAAAGCTTTGCCAAACAAAGATTGAATACCTGGAACTTCTGGCAGAATCTTCCAGGGTTGGCTCACTCTTCGAAGTTTGATACCAAACAGTTTTTGGACTACAGTAGGGATGAACTGCGACGTCTAACAGGCCTTCTTACTGTCATTTGAATCATCATATGCAGACATTTGGACTGCGGGAAGACAGTGTGTGTTGCCTCTGTTTGAAAAATGATGAAACAGCAGAGCGCATACTTTTTGCCTGCCCCGCTTTGGACCGAATCAAGTTTTTAGAGTTCGGTGGAGTGTTACTCATAACATCTGGCCTGAAAAACCACTTACCATACAAACTAATTGGCTTCGTCGAAAAGCAGGGTTTGTTTGGTCGAATGCGAATAGGTGTGAGCCACAATAAACCCTTGTGGGTTGCGGTAGAGAATCGAATAGACCCACTCACTTTCGTTATTCATTATTTCAAAAAATGAACTGCTTTCATTTCTACCTGTAGCTTCCACTGGTTCATATGCCGACAGTGTAAGGTTATCATTTCGTGATCGCTTGCAAAGAGTGATTATCAACACCACTAATACCCCTCAGTTGGCTGACCAAAAATTCACTTTTACTGAACGCCTCTAAAAATAGTTACATCACTTTTCATACTAGACAGAAAAGAAGTGTGTCTAATCTGAATCTGAGAATTTGTGACACCCAAAGTATTCGAAGTAATTCTATAAAATGTCTAGGTGTTACGTCTGACAGAGACCTGAGCTTCAAGTTATATTGTAAAAATCTCATTGATCCATTTTATGAGCCGGGGAAATTTACTTCTATCATGTTTTATAAGTCCTAGTTAGTTTTCACCTGAAGTTAGGTGAAATCATCAGTCGTTACCTACATAGAAGGTCACATGATTTGAATTCAAATGAAGTGTTATTTGAATCCATATTCAGAGAATGAACTAAAAACAATCCATTACAAATGGCGCCCTATGATATCGAAGAATACTTTGATTATTTTCATTATTTAAATATACTCCTTGAAGTATATCTTCATTTATATTCTGATATTGTCCTGTTTGTTTTGATCAAGTTAAATTGTTATATTCCAAAATGTTTTTAATCCGAAAGCAAGTTGTAAGCTCATTTATGAATTATTGAATAATCTTATAGTAATTATTTCAACAGCTGTCTACGACTCTTCTATTTCTACTTATGAAATATTTTCTTTCAACACACACGATACTCTTTATGATTCATTCAATTAAAAAAAGTCTGAAGGCATATCGTATTTGTCATATTAGACATGAAAGTAGTTCTGAGAGGGATGAATGATTCAAACTTCATTTAAAACAGTTACAGTTTTACCCAGAATGATAACCTCCTCACTCTGCTTTTCTTATTACTCAGACTGACCTAATTTCATCATATTCTATTTCTTGACATTCAGTCACCTAACTATCTTCCTCTATCACTCACGAAAAGTCTCTATTTAATCACATTAAATAACTCGTGAGTGTGTAGCAGTGTGGAACCCCTTACTCTCAGTAATATCACAATCATTTCGACTGAGTATTAAATTATTCCGGTAGGCTGATTTCTCGTTTGATTCCGAATAACTTCATGTACCTAATTGTTCGTGGTTGAAGCTTACAGTAACGGAATTGAAAACCGTTGAGAACTCCTAATTCTTCTGTTTGGGAATGGAATTTATCTGTGGCAAACATATTACTCGAATAACATTACTCTAAGAAATCACTGGTGAACTGAATAGAAAATGTATGATGAAAAATCTTTGGAAACATTTCATCTATATATTTTCTACGCGGATTTTTCAGCAACTGTTCTGAACTCATTTTGCGAGAAATGATGTGGAACGACAAATAATCACCGACCGATAGGAAATGATAGACAAATGTTCACTGTATATAATTTTTTTCTTTCGTAAAATTCAATGTTTATATAAAAGCAGCTGTTTCAGGAGGACTTTCTTTCAGTTTGTGTCTGAAAGTTACTTCTTTGCATGATCTACACATCCATGTATAGAGTTACTTCCTTACTTTCTTTGGAAGAATCCCTCATCCTTCTTTCTTTGTATCAAGATGGAGTAGTAGAAAGCCAGAAACTTTCTTTTCCAAAAATTATTCACTCCTAAAAAATATAACCCCTTCAATTCAAATAAGATTCCATTTGACTGGGATTAAATCAAATAAGTTTATGAATGTTATTACGATGTCATCGATGACATAAGCAGATCAAGCTTATTCCGTGACATTAAAAAATCGTAATTCATGAATGAAGTGTGTGTATTTTCTATAATGTTATCCATAATGGTACTGAAGAGCCTTAGGGCAAGTGTCTTAAGGCGAAACATCGGCGTATACCAGTCAGGATGACAGTGTTCTCTGTAAGTGCAATTTGTTACTATCCATTTAAAGTAGAACTCATGTGAATGATATCTGATTTTTATTTCACAACGAATGTTTGAAATACAAACTGAGTAGAGAAAAGTATCTTCTGTATAATTCAATGTTCATATAAAAGTATTTGTTTCGAAAGAATTTTTTCTTTCGTATAATTCAATGTTTATATGAAAGTAGCTGTTTCAGGAGGACTTTCTTTCAGTTTGTGTCTGAAAGTAACTTCTTTGTATGATCTACACATCCATGTATAGAGTTACTTCCTTACTTTCTTTAAAAGAATCCCTCATGCTTCTTTTTTTGTATCAAGATGGAGTAGTAGAAAGCCAAAAACTTTCTTTCCCAAAAATATATAAAGATATTGAGTGAACCATATGTTGATTGTTAAGTGATGATGATGAAAATGAATACAGTTTGCCAAATGGAGAAAGAGCTTTGTGAGTTTCGATAGAGTCCTATCCACTAGATGCGGGTTAGAGGACGACTAGTATATTCCTTTTCGTTCTGATCGAAATGCATTTCTATACTCGGGGTCAGCATTGAATATGAACTAGCTGCAGTGCATTATTTACAGTACTCAACTTGTTAATTAACCTCAAACGTGTATTGCGATTTTTACAATGAATAAAAGTGTCGAACAAAGATTTTGTCGTAAATTTTGCATAGCAAATTGAATATCGTGTGTCGAAGCACTGAAAATGTTGCATAAGAGTTACAGTGGTTCAACGTTATCAAAAAAAAAACGAGCGTGTGAGCCATACAGTATATTTAAAAGTGGCCAAAATGTGGTGAAGAATTGTCTCGCTCTGGTGGGCCATCAATAACCTGAACTGATGCTAAAGTGAAGGAAATAGTGACTGAAAATGGTCGTTCGAGTGAGAAACATAGGCGCTGAAATTTCTTCGCCTCACGAACCAGCTCTTACCATATCAAGCAATTTTTTAGGCATGGAACGCTTTGCCGTTCGACTATAGTACCAAAAGACCTGAAGTTCTGCAAAATTTCAATCGCGTGAAGGTTGCTGAAGAAATGTTGGAAAGAGTCAATTCAGATCCCACTTTTATAAAACGCTTCGAAACTCTGCATGAGACATGAGTTTACGAATTTGGTATGCAAACCAGTCAACAAACTCGGGAATGACGCTTTTTGACTAAACTGTCGAAAAAATGCCAGTCAAAGTCGATTACACGGTTTTGCATTCGAAATTGATACTAGAAGGTGGAACAGTAAATAAAGTATATTATCTAAGCGTAATGCGGCGTTTGAGAAAGCAAATTTGTGAGAAAAGACTAGAAATTTGGAAAAAACCCATGATAACGCACACACGGTAATGCACCATCATACAAGGTTATCATTGTTGATGAATTCCTGAATAAAAGCTCAACAAATCATATTGAACAGCCACCGTAATCACGTGATATGGCTCCGGCCGATTTTTTGTTTTTACAAAACTCATATCACCACTTCTAAGCACCCGTTTTCAGTCGATGAAGACATGAACTCGCAGCGGGTACGGAAGTAGAAAAGATGCTTCAGAAGTATTTTGATGATCGAGTTGTTTGTCGGCCTAGGTGTATCATTTCGGCAGGGACCTACTTTGAAGGCGATACCATAAATTTGGATGACTGATACATATTTTGCATTACATTGACGAATCCGTATACTTTTTTTACATAGTATTATTACCCATTCATTAATTTTTTATTACAGATGTTTTAATAATATCATGTTATATCGGCATATCCCTGTAGACACTTCAATTTCCCCATCTCAACATAATTCATCTAAATTTGAAATAGTTCCTTGGAATTCCTCGAACTTTTCAAGATCGTCTTTCAATTTTTCAGGTGCCGCCGCTGCTTCTCGCATGTACGTGGATGCAATCAGCAAACTGGCACGACAGGCTCAACAAGGGACTTGGGGCGGCTCTTCTGACATCGGTAAGTAAACCGTGCTATTTTCACTGTTTGCGCTTCTTCATTACACCTCCAGAACCGTAAAGGATGCGTCGGGGATTTCTCGCAGACTCGGGAAAAGGTGACGAAATGAATTTCTCGGTCGCTTTTCTGATGAAAACCTGTTTCGGGAGATTGAAACGAATATGTTTGCCTCGCGAAATGAGCCTTTCACTAGAGTGGCACTTATTGAGAGTTACTCTGAAAAATATTCTCTTTTTTCACTGCATGATGTTGCCTACATGTGGGGATTCACCAAATTTTATAGAAAAGCATCACTGCAATCTAATTCTACTACATTTTTTTCAAAAAATACGCTGAAATCTCCTCAAAAAATGAGATGAATTTCTATTTTTCTATTTATTCATAAATTCTTATTTTGTCTCCTCCAGAGTAGTATCTTGTACCGGCGTTTTTTCCAATCTTCGTAGCTGTTCTGACATGCACTTTATGGATTGGCGTGAAGTTATCCACAGATTTCTGGCCACACATGCCGACGTAGAGGAAAATAAAAATCTGTGGTTGGGATACAAAATTATTAGCACCCGTACTAATATCTGTGGCTGGAAATACCTATTCACTATAGGTTGAACGTGAAATTATTGAGACTATTTGGTGTTTTTATAGAGTCTTGAGTAGATTGAGGCGTTGATAATCCTTTTCTCATCAACAATACAGATTAAGGGAAAAATAAAATTGAAAATATTAGACTTACTTTCCAATACCCCATATAGAAATGATATCCGATGATGTGCGTCCATCAAAATCACACAACTTCCATAGTTTCTTGAGAAGATTAACTTGGTGATAACAGTTTTCTTGTTATCTAAACAGATTTCGACCAAGAAATTGTTGAAACAATCAGACTCATTTTTTGAGATTCCTTGTATTCATGAAAATCACACAACTCTTATAGAATTTTGAATAGATCAACACAGTGAAAACCGTTTTTTTGTTACCCATACGGAATTCGAGAATAAAATTGTTGAAACGATCAAACTAACTTTTTCAACCCCTTGTAGAATTGAAACCAGATGATGTGCGTGCATAAAAATCGCACAAGTCTTATGGAATCTTGGGTAGATTGACGTAGTGATAACAATTTCCTTGTCACCCGAAGAGATTTCGAAAACAAAAATGTTGAAACAATCAGACTCATTTTTTGAGATTCCTTTTAGAATTGGAACCAGAAGATGTGCGTTCATGAAAACTACATAACTGTTATGGAATCTTGGGTAGATCGATATAATGAAAACCGTTTTCTTGTCACACATACAGATTTCCAGGAAAAAATATTGAAACAATCAGACTCACTTTTTGAAACACCTTGTAGAATTGGAACTAGGAGATGTGCGTTCATGAGAATTACACAACTGTTATAGAATCTTAGGTAGATCTATATAGTGAAAACCGTTTTCTTGTCACCCATACAGATTTCCAGGAAAAAATATTGAAACAATCAGATTCACTTTTTAAAACACCTTGTAGAATTGGAACTAGAAGATGTGCGTTCATGAAAATTACACAACTGTTATAGAATCTCAATAAGATCGATATAGTGTAAACCGTTTTCTTGTCACCCATACAGATTTCCAGGAAAAAATATTGAAACAATCAGACTCACTTTTTGAAACACCTTGTACAATTGGAACTAGGAGATGTGAGTTCATGAAAATTACACAACTGTTATAGAATCTTAGGTAGATTTATATAGTGAAAACTGTTTTCATGTCACCCATACAGTTTTCGAGAAAAAAATTGTTGCAACAATCAGACTCATTTTTTGAGATTCCTTGTAGAATTAGAACCAGAAGATGTGCGTTCATGAAAATTACATAACTGTTATAGAATCTTGGGTAGATCGATATAGTGATAACTGTTTTCTTGTCACCCATACAGATTTCGAGAAAAAAATTGTTGCAACAATCAGACTCATTTTTTGAGATTCCTTGTAGAATTGGAACCAGAAGATGTGCGTTCATGAAAACTACATAACTGTTATAGAATCTTGGGTAGATCGATATAGTGAAAACCATTTTCTTGTCACCCATACAGATTTCCAGGAAAAAATATTGAAACAATCAGACTCACTTTTTAAAACACCCTGTAGAATTGGAACTAGAAGATGTGCGTTCATGAAAATCACACAACTGTTATAGAATCTTAGTAAGATCGATATAGTGTGAACCGTTTTCTTGTCACCCATACAGATTTCCAGGAAAAAATATTGAAACAATCAGATTCACTTCTTAAAACACCTTGTAGAATTGGAACTAGAAGATGTGCGTTCATGAAAATTACACAACTGTTATAGAATCTCAGTAAGATCGATATAGTGTGAACCGTTTTCTTGTCACCCATACAGATTTCCAGGAAAAAATATTGAAACAATCAGACTCACTTTTTAAAACACCTTGTAGAATTGGAACTAGAAGATGTGCGTTCATGAAAATTACATAACTGTTATGAAATCTTGGGTAGATCGATATACTGAGAACCGTTTCCTTGTCACCCATACAGATTTCCAGGAAAAAATATTGAAACAATCAGACTCACTTTTTAAAACACCTTGTAGAATTGGAACTAGAAAATGTGCGTTTATGAAAATTACATAACTGTTATAGAATCTTGGGTAGATCGATATAGTGAAAACCGTTTTCTTGTCACCCATACAGATTTCCAGGAAAAAATATTGAAACAATCAGACTCACTTTTCAAAACACCTTGTGGAATTGGAACCAGAAGATGTGCGTTCATGAAAACTACATATCTGTTATAGAATCTTGGGTAGATCGATATCATGAAAACCGTTTTCTTGTCACCCATACAGATTTCCAGGAAAAAATATTGAAACAATGAGACTCACTTTTTATAACACCTTGTAGAATTGGAACTAGAAGATGTGCGTTCATGAAAATTACACAACTGTTATAGAATCTTAGGTAGATCTATATAGTGAAAACTGTTTTCATGTCACCTATACAGTTTTCGAGAAAAAAATTGTTGCAACAATCAGACTCACTTTTCAAAACACCTTGTAGAATTTTAACTAGAAGATGTGCATTCATGAAAATTACACAACTATCATAGAATCTTGGGTGGATCGATATAGTAGAAACTGTTTTTTTTGTCACCCATACAGATTTCGATGAAAAAATTGTTGCAAAAAACAGACTCATTTTTTGAGATTCCTTGTAGAATTGGATACAGAAGATGTGCGTCCATGAAAATTACACAACTGTTATAGAATCTTGGGTAGATTGATACAGTGGAAACCGTTTTCTTGTCACACTCTTCTGATTCCAATTCTACAAGGAATCTCAAAAAATGAGTCTGATTGTTGCATAATTTTTTTTATCGATATCTTCATGGGTGACAAGAAAACATTTTTCACTTTATCGATCTACCCAAGATTTTATAACAGTTATGTAATTTTCATGAACGCACATCTTCTAGTTCCAATTCTACAAGGTGTTTCAAAAAGTGAGTCTGATTGTTTCAATATTTTTTCCTGAAAATCTGTATGGGTGACAAGAAAACGGTTTACACTATATCGATCTAACTAAGATTCTTCAATAGTTGTGTAATTTTTATGAACGCACATCTTCTAGTTCCAATTCTACAGGGTGTTTTAAAAAGTGAGTCTGATTGTTTCAATATTTTTTCCTGGAAATCTGTATGGGTGACAAGGAAACGGTGTTCACTCTATCGATCTACCCAAGATTTCATAACAGTTATGTAATTTTCATGAACGCACATCTTCTAGTTCCAATTCTACAAGGTGTTTTAAAAAGTGAGTCTGATTGTTTCAATATTTTTTCCTGGAAATCTGTATGGGTGACAAGAAAACGGTTTACACTTTATTGATCTTACTGAGATTCTATAACAGTTGTGTAATTTTCATGAACGCACATCTTCTAGTTCCAATTCTACAAGGTGTTTTGAAAAGTGAATCTGATTGTTTCAATATTTTTTCCTGGAAATCTGTATGGGTGACAAGAAAACGGTTTACACTATATCGATCTTACTAAGATTCTATAACAGTTGTGTAATTTTCATGAACGCACATCTTCTAGTTTCAATTCTACAAGGTGTTTTGAAAAGTGAATCTGATTGTTTCAATATTTTTTCCTGGAAATCTGTATGGGTGACAAGAAAACGGTTTACACTATATCAATCTAACTAAGATTATATAACAGTTGTGTGATTTTCATGAACGCACATCTTCTAGTTCCAATTCTACAGGGTGTTTTAAATAGTGAGTCTGATTGTTTCAATATTTTTTCCTGGAAATCTGTATGGGTGACAAGAAAACGGTTTTCACTATATCGATCTACCCAAGATTCTATAACAGTTGTGTGATTTTCATGAACGCACATCTTCTAGTTCCAATTCTACAAGGTGTTTTAAAAAGTGAGTCTGATTGTTTCAATATTTTTTCCTGGAAATCTGTATGGGTGACAAGAAAACGGTTCACACTATATCAATCTTACTAAGATTCTATAACAGTTGTGTAATTTTCATGAACGCACATCTTCTAGTTCCAATTCTACAGGGTGTTTTAAAAAGTGAGTCTGATTGTTTCAATATTTTTTCCTGGAAATCTGTATGGGTGACAAGAAAACGGTTTTCACTATATCGATCTACCCAAGATTCTATAGAAGTTGTGTAGTTTTCATGAACGCACATCTTCTAGTTCCAATTCTACAAGGTGTTTTAAAAAGTGAGTCTGATTGTTTCAATATTTTTTCCTGGAAATCTGTATGGGTGACAAGGAAACGGTGTTCACTCTATCGATCTTCCCAAGATTTCATAACAGTTATGTAATTTTCATGAACGCACATCTTCTAGTTGCAATTCTACAAGGTGTTTTAAAAAGTGAGTCTGATTGTTTCAATATTTTTTCCTGGAAATCTGTATGGGTGACAAGAAAACGGTTTACACTATATCAATCTAACTAAGATTATATAACAGTTGTGTGATTTTCATGAACGCACGTCTTCTAGTTCCAATTCTACAGGGTGTTTTAAATAGTGAGTCTGATTGTTTCAATATTTTTTCCTGGAAATCTGTATGGGTGACAAGAAAACGGTTTTCACTATATCGATCTACCCAAGATTCTATAACAGTTGTGTGATTTTCATGAACGCACATCTTCTAGTTCCAATTCTACAAGGTGTTTTAAAAAGTGAGTCTGATTGTTTCAATATTTTTTTCTGGAAATCTATATGGGTGACAAGAAAACGGTTCACACTATATCAATCTTACTAAGATTCTATAACAGTTGTGTAATTTTCATGAACGCACATTTTCTAGTTCCAATTCTACAAGGTGTTTTAAAAAGTGAATCAGATTGTTTCAATATTTTTTCCTGGAAATCTGTATGGGTGACAAGAAAACGGTTTACACTATATCAATCTAACTGAGATTCTATAACAGTTGTGTCATTTTCATGAACGCACATCTTCTAGATTCAATTCTACAGGTTGTTTTAAAAAGTGAGTCTGATTGTTTCAATATTTTTGCCTGGAAATCTGTATGGGTGACAAGAAAACGGTTTACACTATATCGATCTTACCTAGATTCTATAACAGTTGTGTAATTTTCATGAACGCACATCTTCTAGTTTCAATTCTACAAGGTGTTTTAAAAAGTGAATCTGATTGTTTCAATATTTTTTCCTGGAAATCTGTATGGGTGACAAGAAAACGGTTTACACTATATCAATCTAACTAAGATTATATAACAGTTGTGTGATTTTCATGAAGACACATCTTCTAGTTCCAATTCTACAGGGTGTTTTAAAAAGTGAGTTTGATTGTTTCAATATTTTTTCCTGGAAATCTGTATGGGTGACAAGAAAACGGTTTTCACTATATCGATCTACCCAAGATTCTATAACAGTTATGTAGTTTTCATGAACGCACATCTTCTGGTTCCAATTCTACAAGGAATCTCAAAAAATGAGTCTGATTGTTGCAACAATTTTTTTCTCGAAATCTGTATGGGTGACAAGAAAACAGTTATCACTATATCGATCTACCCAAGATTCTATAACAGTTATGTGATTTTCATGAACGCACATCTTCTGGTTCTAATTCTACAAGGAATCTCAAAAAATGAGTCTGATTGTTGCAACAATTTTTTTCTCGAAAACTGTATGGGTGACATGAAAACAGTTTTCATTATATAGATCTACCCAAGATTCTATAACAGTTGTGTAATTTTCATGAACGGACATCTCCTAGTTCCAATTCTACAAGGTGTTTCAAAAAGTGAGTCTGATTGTTTCAATATTTTTTCCTGGAAATCTGTATGGGTGACAAGAAAACGGTTTTCATTATATCGATCTACCCAAGATTCCATAACAGTTATGTAGTTTTCATGAACGCACATCTTCTGGTTCGAATTCTGAAAGGAATCTCAAAAAATGAGTCTGATTGTTTCAACATTTTTGTTTTCGAAATCTCTTCTGGTGACAAGAAAATTACCGTAGTTATCACTACGTCAATCTACCCAAGATTCCATAAGACTTATGCGATTTTTATGCACGCACATCATCTGGTTTCAATTCTACAAGGGGTTGAAAAAGTTAGTTTGATCGTTTCAACAATTTTATTCTCGAATTCCGTATGGGTAACAAAAAAACGGTTTTCACTGTGTTGATCTATTCAAAATTCTATAAGAGTTGTGTGATTTTCATGAATACAAGGAATCTCAAAAAATGAGTCTGATTGTTTCAACAATTTCTTGGTCGAAATCTGTTTAGATAACAAGAAAACTGTTATCACCAAGTTAATCTTCTCAAGAAACTATGGAAGTTGTGTGATTTTGATGGACGCACATCATCGGATATCATTTCTATATGGGGTATTGGAAAGTAAGTCTAATATTTTCAATTTTATTCTTCCCCTAATCTGTATTGTTGATGAGAAAAGGATTATCAACGCCTCAATCTACTCAAGACTCTATAAAAATGTTAAACACCAAATAATCTCAATAATTTCACGTTCAACCTATAGTGAATAGGTATTAGCCAGCCACAGATATTAGTACGGGTGCTAATAATTTTGTATCCCAACCACAGATTTTTATTTTCCTCTACGTCGGCATGTGTGGCCAGAAATCTGTGGATAACTTCACGCCAATACTTTTTGGTATGTTCTTGAGCTCTCTCATCGATTTGGTTTTTAAATTCCTAATCGACACAAAACGCCGTTTTTTATCGGTTTTTTTCGAACTTGGAAACAGAAAAAAGTGGCAGGGGGGCAAATTTGGTAAATACGGTGGCTGAAGCATTATTGCGGTGTTGCTTGTGGCCAAAAAAGTTAACAACAAGCAATGACGAGTGATCTGGTGCATTTTCGTAATGCAATTGTTTTTCCATAATACCGTATGTTTTCTTCGTATTGCTTCTCGCAAGCGACGACCCTACAACCATATGACAAGAACTCTTGATGCCCTACGTCGCGGTAATCGTAAAAAATACTTCTCTTATTGTAATTTGACAATTCTCTATAACAATTTTCTTCACTTTCGCAAAATTTTCATCGGTTTTTGATGTGCTGGGGCATCCGAAGTGAGCTTCGTTATTCACATCTTCTCGACCTTCTGTTACCAGCTTTTTTCACTTGCAAACATTTTTCTGACTCGAAGTATATTCACCGTATGCTACTGTTAATATGTCACATGTTTTTGATACTTAACTCCATTCTTCACACAAAACGTTATGCAAATTTTCGGATCCATTTTTGTCGATAGTCGAAAATCGCCGAACACGCAAAACTTAACTTTCATGCCTCTCACACTGAACATACTTAACAAGTGAAACTGTGTGTTCCAGACGAGTATATCAACATAAAAAATCGCTAATCGAATGCGTGTGTCAGGCAAAATTTTAACATTTGAACAGTCCACGTATATAATTGAACCTTGTTCATCCAATAGAAAAAATGTACTATTATTTTCTATTAGTCAGTGGGCTATGCTTCAAGACTGACAGTAAACAAATATAAAGAAATGGACTTTAAACGTTCAAGCCAGTCTCGGCTTGAACAGATTCCGGCTCATTAGCATCGATCTAAAGTCAATGATATTCCATAATTGAAAATCGGAATTCTTTCAGAGTATTTTATTCCTTTTCCTAACTTGGAGCGAACAACAAAATGTCACTACATCTAGTGGACAAGGTACTAACCAACTGCATATTCGAGACTGGCTTTGTTTACTGCTAGTCTTCAAGCATAGCCCACTGACTAATAAGAAAGTTTCTGTCCTTATTCATAGGAATTGGTCAAATTTCGGATATGTAGTTGGTTAGTAACTCGTCCACTAGATAGAGTGACATTTTGTTGTTCGCTCCAACTTAGGAAGGGAAATGAAAGAATTCCGATTTTCAGTTATGCAATATCATTGACTTTGGATCGATGATGGTCACTATTTTGTCCTGACGCGGTCTGCAAGTGAGCCCGTTCCAAAATTGAAGGTCGACTCTTTCAGTTGTATTGCCAATTGCATATGCAGGACAATTTTTGTGTTAGTATTACTAGGAAATATCACAGTGGCATAAAATATTTTTTTTCTGGTGCCAACAGAAATTTGAAATTCAGTGTTCAGTGAGAATCTATATTGTATTATCTCAAATTTTATGATGAATAAGATTATTGAATAAAATTATTACTGAAAGATACTCAGTCAACAATCACTCTTACGTTCCTCATTGGATAATGTATAATAAACTGGAACATAAAAAATATCTCTTGATCTTTTATCGTAAAGCATTTTTTTTATGAGTGTTGTCAAAAAATCCTTTCAAATTTTTATACCAACAGCTTGCGCAACTTCTCAGGAATAGTTTTCACGACTATGATAGGCGTGAACTTTCAGCAAATCTTGTATTTATACCATTGGGAAAGCTTCGAACACTATATTCTTTCACTCTTTGAAAATTGATTATACTCTGATATTTTCATTTTCAATTTTCATGTCTTACACTTCAACTAGATGCCAGCATTAGTTTGAATGTTGAGGAACCTGAAAATTTATTGAAGAAAAAGTGAGCGAATGATGAGGTGTCATTGGAGTCAATGTGTCTATGTTTTTTTGTATCATAATAGTTTGAGTGTTACCTAAAATATTGAAAATATTCATCAGTTGAATATTTCATTAGTATTGTATAATCTCTACATTTCATGTATCTTTCATTTATTTCATTTTATTTTATTTTTGCATTATTGTCTTATTAATGAATTGAATAAAATCAACTCACTTACTTGAAAATAACCCAATGTGTTTCAGTTATTCCAATTCGAATCAATTATTTCAACGCAATTTCTTCTGAACTTTTCTTCCTTGTTGACTTCACAAGAGTCCTCTTGGTAAACAAATGGAATTGACAAAACAAAACAATGCATTTTGGATATTGTATATATAAAGAATTACTGGCACAGAAAATAGATGCAAATGCTTAAGCACCAGAAATAAACTGATGAAATTGTTATTATCATAAAATTCTTCTATATTCATTAACGAATGTATGAGTTTCAACGACGGTGCTAGAGAAGTTTATTCGAATCTCGTTTCAATAATTGGCAACAATAAAATCCCCTTCACTGACTCACTAACTGAATCATTCCATTCACTTGAATCAAATAATTGAATTCCTACTTTAGTTTCAACGGCAGCGGCGAGAATAAATTCTCGAAGACTTATTTCTTAATCACAGCCCGTGTTCCAGGAGCCGAACAAAAGTAAAACCTCTCTTTTTCTATTCCGCTCAACTTCTGGAATTGAATAAACGAAAGAGAAAGTTTCCAAATATCCGATGACAATCGTCCTTAAAAACCCGACTTCTGTTTTAATTTCGTTTTCTTCTCGCCATTCAAAGAGAATTTCACCCCTATACCGCTTTGTTCGTTCACTATAGAGAAATCTAAGAAGACCTCAAATTTAGTCACTATAAATCTGAGAACAGTTATTACCACATTCCAATCATATATAGGGTCTTTCATTAATCGTAACCTATCTTCAAATTAGAATCAAACAAAGTGTGTGTGAAATATCATCGAAACTTTTTATTCGTATGAAAGATCTGTTAATGCCATCATGTGTGGAATACCATCGTTCAAATGTCCGCCACAGATTCTTAGGGTGGGTCCGAAACGTTCACTTTTATATGACTCTGATGCATAAATCGGGATGAATTTGACCGAATTTGATTGCGATTCAAGAAAATCTTACAAGAAAAGGTCTAACGGGATCAAATCGCACGAGCTTGGTGGCCAGTTCACATCACTTCCAAGTGAGATCGCTTGTGTAGAAGATTCAATGTGGTATGAGATGTGTGGCACGTAGCACCGCCCATTTTTTTATCACAATATGTTGGTTAAACCAAACGGACTATATTAGCTCACTACAAAAACATATTTTGCATGTTCGGTTTCATAGTCCGGAGAAATCCAGTGTCGCTCAACATGCCATAAAGAACGATCATAGAATAAGTGAGAAATGTTTGATATTGTTGAGACTGGTACATGACAACAGGTTCCTGGATGTCTTCGAGAGCTTGGAGATACCGAAAAGTGCGGAATTAGTTTTATGAATAGCGACAAAAATTCTATTTCGAACAGCCCTTTGTTTGGTCTCAAACGTACAGATTCTAAATAAAAAACAGATAAATATTAGAGATAATCACTGACATACATAATACATAACGAATTAGAAGTATTAAAAACAGGTAGTAGTTAGGTAATACTAACCGATGTCGTTAGGTAATACTAACAGGTAATAGTCAGGCCACTAGCATATAAAAACACCAACATAGTAGTGAAATTCAGGTATAACAATCTCCTGTGGACGCGCGTGAGATCGTAATTTTTCTTCTGGCGTTAGGAAAGTGTTTTCAATAGATTTTGCTTTTTTGTAAGTTACCCATCGTATCTAATGGGAATGTTCGTAAAGTGTTACGATATTCGTTCGGATTTGAAGGCCGTCGTGGTTTGGAACTGTATCCTAACCTGTACCCATGGATCTTTTTAGTGAAGGACATCATACGATACTGTTTGAAGATGTGGAACTACTTCCACCCGATCATATATCACAGTCGGCTTGTACGAGAAGCCATAGAAATCCATAAATATACAGAAAACTACAACAGAAAAGAGGAGGCGATAACGCTTACTCGTATTTGGAATCTCATACTAAAAGATGCAAAGGTGGCAGCAGTGCAACGCAACGTAACAGGTAATAACACTTCGGCCAATAACAACGCACCAACTAGAAAGGCGGGCTACCTGCGTCAACATAAATACGAACTAGAAATCACGAGTCGTCGGTGAACCATCAGGATCAATAGACCTCTGAAGAAGCCAGCCACTCGTGCTGGCGAAACGTTGGGATACAGTTCCAAACCGCGACGGCCATCAAACCCGAACGAAGATCGTAACACTGAAAATCTTGGCGAAAGCCTCAATCAATTAGTACCTCTCTGTTTTCAGAGGCATATCAGTCTATATCCATAATAATAATTAAATTTCCACAAATTATCATTATAGTGGATAGTAACGAGTCAGTCAATCCAGAAAATTTGTCTATAACTCGTAGCAACTTTCTCTGTACTAAATTTCTATGAATGGTTTGTTATAAGTTTTGGTGACAATTCTGAAGATAATAATAGAAGTTTAAACGATATTCGCATAACAGATATCTGATGTGTTATTATTTGATCAAAACCCTTCAAGGATGAAAGCAGCGAAGTGTGAAAGCATTATAATTTCATATGTTGAAAAAAATAAGTATTTGAAAATCAGAAAGTTCACAGACAGTGTTACACCCCTGAAAATAACAAGAAATATAATTTTCGAATAAATAAGCCTTCTTTTGCAGATATTAGCATTTCAAAACCAATACAATTTTTAGAAAACTACTTTAGATTTTATCAGTTATGAATAATACTGAATCCCATCTAATATTTATTCTCGATACATTTAATTCACATTATATAAATTACTCATTTGTTAAAGATTCAAATCCAGAAGACTAAACTAGCTCACTGACGTTTTTCAATTGTCTATCTGCTTTGATTGCTGCATCCATTCCTCACACTCTTGTTGAATTTATTTCCATTCATCCTCAGATTATTTATTTCGCTGCAGTGGATTCCAACATTTTCTTCCACGGAAGTATTTATTTCACGTTCTGTACATTTTACTAGTTTTATTGCAGAAATAAAACAGCGTAGTCCCGCCATTTCAGAGGTCTGGCCCTTTAATACACCACGAAATAACACGAACAATAAAATATTGCAGCTTTATTTAGAAAAAATACAAACACCACCTACTCATAAAAAAACTCTTCAGAGAACGTGCCGTCATTTGTTTTCTACTTGGAGGGTGGTATAAAAGTCGATATTGGACAGTTACGTCTGCAAAATAGACTTCTTTCGGCCAGAGCCGCATTCAGAAATAATTACAGAAAAAGGACGTTTAAAAAATAGGTAGAAATTTGCTACAGGGATCACAATTGCAAACAAAATAATATGAGAACTCTTTTTTTCTTTTCGGGCTTTCTAGACTTCATCAGCTCTCCTTCAGGAACTCCATAATCATAAAATTTATTTAAACAGGCAAATTTGTAGTTGAGGAAAGTGATGCATCATGAGAAAAACAAAATTGTCAAAAGTATATGAATTGTTACATATTTAGGAACACCTATTATGTTGAGAAATATTGAAAAAATTGTCACTGGAGGCATGGAGGATATGTTTCTGCCAATTGCCAAGACAAAGTTGTTAAAATATGAGAATATAATAAATCGATTATGCCAGAACATGGAGCAAAAAATGTTTTCCAAGGATATCAGAGAAAAAATACCTGGATCAACTGAATTTTGGAAAGTGTGGAATATGAGGGACCTTTTCTTAGCAGTTCTTCGGTGAAAGATTCGAAATATATCAATGAGGAAATAACATAATTCAAATTATAATGATCAAACCAAAAAAAAGTAGAAAACTTTCAGATAGTGAACGAGTAAGTATAATTTATATGGAAATTATTCAATGTTAACTCGAGTCTGAATGTGAAAAGAATTTGTGAAAATCCGAGAAATTTGGGTTACTACTTAGGAAATATGTTTCGTATTGAAGCAAAACTGGCAGTCAGTTTCCACAAACATAACTTACCTTCGTTTACATTTCAACTGGAAGATACAGTTCAAACACAGTCTACAGCAATATAGTAATGAAAATGATACGACTGTTCCTATGAAAAGTTAGATAATCTATAAATAAACATCGTCGAAAGATATTTGAAAAAATATTCTTATAAGAATGAAGACTTTTGGTTATCTACTTCTACAACATCAAACAAAAAGTGAAAAAAGATTCCAAAGAAAGGAAGAATGGATATAACTATGATGAAATCTATATTTTACAAACATATGTAGATTGTGCACAGAAGTGCACTCACAATCAACAAACAATCTATCCAAAAGAACTACTTTCACATAAAAATTATATTATTTTCACTAGTTCGGAGTTCTATTGTCTGATATAATTTTATTATGATTGGAAATCTATGGAAAAATAAACAAAATCAAAATGAATAGGTAAAATATCAATTATATATGAGCAATCAAACATAAATTGAAAATATAATGAAATGAATGAAATGATCAAGATGAAGGATGAAAATGAACACAGAGTAAAATGAAACAAAAAGGAAGAAAGGCATAGGTGAAAGCGCTCAATACTGTTTGGCGAATAGTTATCGGTTTGGAATAAAGTGGTGCTCAAATACCATTCATTCATAAAAATTCAGTCAAATAGAATAAGACAAACATCAAATAAATGAAATATTAGATCAGAAAACAATACTACTCTCATGAGAAGATGGAAGGACTTCAGGCATAAAAAGAATGAAGTCACCAAAATCAGTGCTATATGTACAATGGCATGAATATCATTCCGTCGTTATTATTATATGCTGGTGGGATATATTTCGTTGAGATGAAAAATAAAATATTTCTTTGGAAAGTTACCATCACTTTATAAAAAACCATTGGAAGATTTACTGAATATTATGGAAAACGTTATTTTGACGGATAAAAGAGGACCATGTTCAAATCACTTGTACAATGGATAACATTGACACTTTGTCTTCAATTTTTGCTTACTTCTACGAAATACTGCAAATGTTTTCTATCCAAATGAACAGTTTTGCTTCTTAGAGCCTTAATAAATGCCATATTATATATTTCACCTAATAAAGTATATTTTCCATCCTAATAGTAAGACACTCCAAATCATTTCTCCAGAACTTCACTTTTACATAATATTCTTCAATTTTTGAAATCTCTCCCTTATAATTGAAGCTTTTGAAAAATGTAGTTCATACTCACCAGATATTTTCGGCAAAACACCAATAACTGATTGAACATTTCACGTTGTTCATGCCCATTCGGGCTGGATCCTACCCTGACGAGGACTTGATTTCCTTCCGAAGATATATCCTTTCCGATTGGAAATACAAAGTTTGGTCTTTAAAGGGGCATTGACTTTGCCATTGAGAATGCGTAGAAGAGTTGAAAAAGTTCATTTGAATTATTTAGTTTCTGTTTCCTTTCGAAATAATGCCAAACATCAAATATCCTCAAGACATGCCACATTTAATGATATTTATATTTTCCTAACAGTTTCACGAAAGAATTCGTAGGAAAACTCAGTTTGACAAACACTGCACTTTCATCTGGCATATATCTAGATTACTATTCTGTAGTTGTTGAGTAGTAGATTATTTCTATTGAAGGAAATATCATTCATTATATCAATTACAGTTGCTTCTTCAGATAGACGGTTACTCTACACTATTTTAGAATGCAATATATACAAATAATTGACCTCAAATAATAATAATAATGAAATATCGAGATTTACTCTTCGAACTCCGCATACTCTATCCAAATCACTCTGTCAAGATGGTTATTCTGATTGGTTTGGATTGATTGATTGGTGGAATGATGTCCTCTCTACTCTCGAATCTTGAAATCATACCGGCTTGCTGCACTACGGCAGAAATCTTAGTCGCACAGGTACAGAAGGCTATCATTCTTGGCTCACTGTGGTTATTGGTTGATAATGCTGGCGCGCTTACCCGAATGTATCGGGGCTTCGGAGGATAGGGCCTGACCAGCGCACACTACGGTGAAAAAAAAATAATAAGTATCAGCACAAACTTCGACAGATCTGGTCATCGGAACTGTCGGAGAAGAACAAAGTTGCTGCAACAAATATGCTTGCCGTTTCAATCTTACTCTACTCGTTTGAAGTAGTGAAGTGGACTCGGTTGTACTTCCCCGACAACAGGGAGGCCGTGGACTTTTGAGTTTGGAGTGTCTCCATGACAGAATGGTACTGGATATAGCCTGTAAGGTCGTCAAGAGTTCGGATTCCCTTTTCTGCATGGTCCGTGACCACGAGAGAGCAGGAATTGGAGCATTTATCTTCAGGGCAGCTGCCCGAGTAGCTGCTGTTTCGACACTGAACGAGGTGACCACAACTCTGTCACCGAGTTGGAACCTGTTCAGAAAAAAGCTCATATAAAAGTCGCAGAGATTACCTCACTGCTACGGAAACACAAGGATAAGCCAATGCATGGGGTCTTCTTCAATAACATTGAAGCCCTTGGTTTATCAAAGCGCCTGACCCTGAATGTATCGGGGCTTCGGGGGATAGGGCCTGACCAGCGCACACTACGGTGAAAAAAAAATGATAATCTACTTCATTCATCACAAAAGATAAAGGATATCTTATATGTATTTATATAACATTGATTGAGGATGATTTTATGACGAATGGGCGATGTGTCAGCTAGAGTTGTTTTTCAACTATATGAATATTACTGGAGTTTTTTCCCAACACCAAATCGTTATTCTTAACACCTCGACACGTGTTTCGATCACCAAGTGATCATCTTCAAAGAGGAAGTTTAAAGCTGTTTTAGTCTTCATCTTCAAAGAGGAAGATCTTTGATGTGAGGATATACTCGTTTGACGGCTTGTTTGGATAATTTTTTGGCGAGGATGTGATGAATCATATCCGGATTGAAGTTGTTATTTACTGACAAATGCTTCATCAAATTTCGCTCTTTTTCGGTCGGCCGGACGTTTCGACGTGGGTGCTTTGTTTACTCTGTCAATCGGCCCATGTGTGAGTCGATGGTTCAAGCCCTAGGCTGTACGCTCGATTTTCACCTGCTATCGTCCAACTCGTGTTAGGAATCATGTGCTGACACATGTTGTATAATGATAGACAACACTTCACTAAACACTTTATTAACTTTCCAATACTAACAATAAATCCCAACTTAATCCCGAGATGTGCACTCGCTCGATGCACGATTCATACTCCCCCAGTCGCCTTTGATTATAATTATTCAACCTTCCCATGAATCATTCCAAAGTAGTGGTGTCGGTACGCTGCCACAAATCAAATCTTGAAAGATAAGACCTCGTTAGTCCTTAGTGCGCACAAGTTTCAATTTCTGAGGGTAGTCGTTCGTAGGGGTGCGATAGCTGGTTAACGGAACAAACATATTTTAAACATATTCTTCCAAAATTATCTGTTGACACAGGGGTAACTGATGAGAATATGCATCATACTGTGATGAACTGCTAGTTTATCTTGAAAACAGTCAATGAGATATGTAATTTCTTTAAAAATACTAGAACTTTTTCTGTCAGGTACCGAAATCTTTCAGTTTCCAATTCATTGATATTACAGTTTTGAATATCCGAAACATGCACTGCTTCCAAACACTAGAACTACATTATTTTCTTTGGCGCATATTTCCCCAATCAGGAGAAGAGTGTTTCAGTTCTGGTGTTTGGCAGCAAAGCTTGTTTTCCATCTATTTTACACCGTAGGTTTCAGTTAAACCTTTCAATTTGGAACATATTCGAAGTGATAAAATGTTTGAAATGTTCTGTCTCAAAATTGGGTACGATGAGAGTATCGCAAATAACAAAAAATCTGAATGAAAAGGTATCAGTTCAAAAAGACTTGGACGATGGGGAATAGAAAATAATAAATTGCTTTGATATCATAGTACAAAATGAAATCTATAATGAAACTTCATTGTGAGACGTGTTGAGTTTTTGTGGGCTGTCTAGTGGAACACTCATAATGGCTTATAATTGGCATCAGAATTTCAAGATGTACTAGAGACTGTAGGAGGTTATTAGTTCTGTATATACCAAGGTTATCAGTAGGTAATATAATTAGAAACAGTACTTTGGTGACTGTAACCGTACAGAACCGCAATGTCACCATAATTGAGATGTTTACAGGGCAAATGAAATACCAGTGGACAAGTGATTTTTTTCAATTGTGGTTTTGAATGGAATTTTTCGAGTTGAAGACACATCTATGAAGTAATTACTTCATTTTCCACCTGACACTGCACACTTTTTTCTCTGAAACGGTTTCAGTAATATATATGCATACATCTGGTATTGATCTGAATTATAGAGGTATATACTCAGTATGCATCGTCACAGTCAACATCATTATGTTCTCGCTGAACCATAACAGACGTTGCCTTGCACACAACTCCAAAACTAATCTAATAGTTTCGAGATACTGTTTCTCTTCTCAGATATGCTCTTATTGAACGGTGCATTTGTCCTATTAGTTTGAGAACTTTGAAACTCATTGGATTGTTAGTCTTGATTAAAAAGTAACTGGTCAGTAGTTGGAGTTGAACTTCTAATGGAAATTTATCGAAAATTACTCAAAACTGGTGTCATGTTTCTCGGAAACTCTTCACCAACTTATATTCAGGAGAATAATAATTTCCAGAGTTATTTCACGTCATTTTTTAAAAATATCTGAAATTCAATATAATTGCAATGGCTCCGATCAAGTTTTTCCATCAACCAATTGTCATCCCCATACAAAACACAACTCTCAAAAGTCACAATTGGTGTAAACTGGTTATTGTGAAGTTCCTACCTTTCAACCTGTAATGAGACCACGTTGTAAATTTCATTTTCCCAAAATAGGGATCGATTTCTCGTCCACAATATCTGTTTTTCCATATGTGACACTCACTAATCACTCCCGTGTCATCTCATAGTATCATTTTCCAAAGCAAGAAACGTGGTTCAATTGCTGATTTATGACCTGATGTTCTCTCAAACTTCTCAATAAATCAGTTCAATCTGAAGAGTGAGATGAAGGAATAAAAGGTGGACAATTCAATTGCTTGGACTCTTCAATTTGAAAGTCGACAAGTGATAAAATAGATTATATCAAGTTCCAATAAAATCTTTTATTTTGATTTTTTTCTGAAAGAGTTTTCGTTTGAAGTCGTTTCGGATGTTCTGACACTTTTCAGTCGTGATTTTTTCCACATGAATTAGTTGATTTATGTCACATATAGATGCTAGCTGAAATTCTCAAGTGATCCGACAAAAACTACAACATACTCAACTCAAGTAATAATGTGAGCCACTTCACTGGTCTTTTCCGACTGATCAATCTCACTGAAAATATTTTATTAAAAAAATATTTCGACTCAAATAGAGAACATTCACCTCTTCTTCTAATTTCCCCACACTGAAGACGTGGTTACTGGCTACTTCCTTGGTTAACAAGCGAGAAGCACCGAAAAAAAAATATAAATGTATAATTTATTCATCAGGGTATTAGCCGGTAAATTGGTTATTTTCCGGGTGGAATTTGCCACATCCTACTCACTGTGTAGGCACGTTGGAGAAAACTGAATGTTTTATTTCAAATAGACAATTATCTGAGTTCCGGACTCACTACTGTCTTGATTGTTTCTGTCCAACACTATTGAGGGGTAATACTCCGAAAGTCTGTAGGTAATCACCCGCTTGATTCCAGTAAGGTATTACTGCTGGACAAAAGAGAAGTCTCATAAATCCATGGTACTCAATGTAGGATCAATAAAAAATCTGAATGGTATGTAGCTTCGTTTATCAGTATTTAATTCGAGGTGTTTTTCTTGTCACCGTTCTTGGCTGTCCACTTCGGCTGCGAATTCAGTAACGTATTTCCTGTTGAAATTATTATTTGGACAGCGAATTCATCGTACACACATCCATTCGATTGTTTTTGGAGTAAGAAATTTGAAAAATTTTGTAATTCCTTGTAACCAATATTTCCAATGGAAATACAATTGAAATTATTAGATGTTTTTAAAATTTTTAGGTGAAAGTAATAATGTGAGCCACTTCACTGGTCTTTTCCGACTGATCAATCTCACTGAAAATATTTTATTAAAAAAATATTTCGACTCAAATAGGAAACATTCACCTCTTCTTCTAATTTCCCCACACTGAAGACGTGGTTACTGGCTACTTCCTTGGTTAACAAGCGAGAAGCACCGAAAAAAAAATGTCTACGTATATAAATGTATAATTTATTCATCAGGGTATTAGCCGGTAAATTGGTTATTTTCCGGGTGGAATTTGCCACATCCTACTCACTGTGTAGGCACGTTGGAGAAAACTGAATGTTTCAAATCCATTTCAGTTCAACAGTACGTTTATATTTCTTCTCGATACATCTTCATACTCATTTTGACTTCTGATGGACTGTTAATACAAAATGTGATTTTTCTTTTTCGCTTGCAGCTTTGTTAACGGAGTTTATCTCAAATAGACAATTATCTGAGTTCCGGACTCTCTACTGTCTTGATTGTTTCTGTCCAGCACTATTGAGGGGTAATACTCCGAAAGTCTGTAGGTAATCACCCGCTTGATTCCAGTAAGGTATTACTGCTGGACAAAAGAGAAGTCTCATAAATCCATGGTACTTAATGTAGGATCAATGAAAAATCTGAGTGGTATGTAGCTTCGTTTATCAGTATTTAATTCGAGGTGTTTTTCTTGTCACCGTTCTTGGCTGTCCACTTCGGCTGCGAATTCAGTAACGTATTTCCTGTTGAAATTATTATTTGGACAGCGAATT
The DNA here is from genome assembly GCF_025532065.1 of Leptinotarsa decemlineata. Lineage (NCBI taxonomy): Eukaryota > Metazoa > Arthropoda > Insecta > Coleoptera > Chrysomelidae > Leptinotarsa > Leptinotarsa decemlineata. Next base: position 3,275,889 of record NW_027412686.1, read on the forward strand.
CATCGTACACACATCCATTCGATTGTTTTTGGAGTAAGAAATTTGAAAAATTTTGTAATTCCTTGTAACCAATATTTCCAATGGAAATACAATTGATATTATTCGATGTCTTTAAAATTTTTAGGTGAAAGTTTGGGAATCAATATTCTTTGCCAATCCACGTTCTGTCATTATTATGAACAAAATGGGCAAAAATGATAATATAGAAATACATTGAGATGCTGAATGTAGATGAATACAATGTGAATTATTCAACATCACCACTTTTCACTGAAGATAGTCATAAGTGTGTTCATTTTCCATTATACACTTCAAATTCCAGGTGAGGAATAATTAAAAACAAGAGATAATAATATTTCTTTTCAAAAGTCACCAGCCACTTAATAGAAAATTAGTCTCGAAAGTTCATAGAGGGCAACGTTTGTTTTCAATCAATTTTCTTTCACACAAATTTTTTTCCAATATCTAGTAACAAACTGAGAACAGTAATAGGCGCTGAAAAGGGAAATTGATGACCTTTCCAACTAAGTATTACTTGATCTTGATCCTATTCAAGATTTGAAGATTGGATCCCACTTAGCTGGGGGTTTATAGTGACAAAATTGAAAAGGTGCGTGAAAAGTTTTTCCACTGGAATGAAAATCGATGGATCTAGGAATATTTTCCGAATGGTAACTATGAGAAATCGGCTTTATTTTGGTTTGATGGACCCCCCTTGTGAGAACTCTTAAAACAAAACTAAAGAAACTTACCTTATTCAATAAAAAACTGCTCAAATATTTCATATACTATGAATACATGAAAACGGGTTCATTGAAATAATGTAGATTATATTTTTTCGATATCTTTTTATTCTTCTTTCAAAGATTGTTCATGCAAATGGAAAGCACACCCTTCATCTCTTCATCTATTGAATTTCTTACATTGGCTCGTTTTATCCCCGACGTAATCATATCCTGAGCCCTCGAATCCAGTCAATTTCTATCAACTCGACGACAATCTTGATTCGGCTTCACCTTTTATAGAAGATCATAACGAAGGTGCACATTCTACGCATCCGAAGTGTCTTGATTACAAGCCGGTTTTAGGCCAACCCCATTTTCTCGCTATTACTCTGGAATTTGAGGTTGAGATAAGCTAAATGGGCGTATTTTTGAAGATAAACCTATTACATTGGGTCGTATACTAGGTGAACTGTATCACTTTAGGCTATATTGCATATTAATCTTTTCCTTGCAAAATGAGTTATGGAAGGAGAAAAGCATTTTTCCCAAAACGATTTTCAGACGCCTAATGTTTCAGAAGGAACTCAGTGATCTAGACGTATTTCCAATAATTAAGCACTGCATCAACAATACGATTCAGAATTTTTTTTCTGTGACGGGAAAAAAATTTGACATTTTATCTCTGACGACAGGTTTTTCATGAAATTACTTTTTTCACTGGAGCGCCAATTAATGTTTACTGTTGTTGTTTTTATTTTAATCGTTGTAATATATATACATGAGTGAAGGTAGAAATTAAATTTTTCAATATTAAATCGTCGTTTTTCCCGTCACAGACAAAAATTGTGTATTATACACGGTAAAAATATTAGATTTTAGATCTCGAGCTAAATTCTAATTCTTTTTCCCTTGTATAATAAATAACTACATATTTGATCTGGTTTGCGGCAAGGCAGGTACATCGTATGTGCTGTGCTAGCAGATCTTGAATTTTTTGCGAAGAATAATGCACTTCGAAGCTGACAGACGGTGGTACATTTTTCTCAATCTAGTGAAAACCTGATAGCCGGTCAGACTGTGACTAGCTCTGTAGTAAGGAACAAAAATGTCTTGGATGCATTTTGAATCTACGGGGCACTAACTGCAAGCAGCAGCCACAAGTTGCTCTTCAGTTCAATAGCCATCCAGGCACGGCAGCTATAATGTCATACTTGAGAGATCATATGACGACATCTGTGAGTTAGCTTCTTCAGCTCTGGTTTGGGAGAAGCATATTTGTAAAGGTTTGCTGAGAGGGAGTTTGTGTACGACCCAGGCTCCTAGCTTCGTTAACAGGATCAATTACTGGAAATATTTTACACTTGATGTGATGTCACATCAGTTGGAGTCGTTTGAACTCCTTACGGTCTGATGTTTTGGTTACTTTTTAGTACAGGAACGGTATTACGAGTAGTTGAGGAAATGAGGTCTATCGAAGCCGAGCCCCGCATTGGTGTGAGAAATCTTTCGACAACGAAGGGGCGCCTGTTATTCCGCAGGTTTCATTATTGACACGGATCCCATGACATGTTGGTATTTGGGAATACTCTTATTTGCAAAACACATGGGTTGAAAAGTCTTGCGCCTAAAAAAAACGCATTTTGTTTTCGTTCAAAATTGACTAATCATCATCGTGATCTCCATTGAGAGCCACACGATCATTCCAGTGCCACAATAACATTTCAATGTCATTTTCGTGAAACGATTTATCTTTCGCCTCGAAATAGGTATCAGTTTCAGCAATAATCTCTCCATTTGAGCAAAATGTAGTAGAGCATATGCTCTACTCGTATTTTATGTGGAATGTACATTTCTTTCTTGAAAGCTATTAGGTTTAGTATGTTGACGAAACTTCAATGTGCCTTTGCAAGTGAGGTTTGAAATTTTTGTGGTATATAAGAAGGATAAATATCATTACTTGGTATATAAAAGTTTGAAATACTTCATTGTTATATAACTTCTGTAACGATAAAATATTCCCATTATAAATACAGTGAACCCGTCATAATGGATAATGATACGAATTCTTCATACTTGCAGTAAAGAACCAAAGAAATAAATGCCATGAACGAAAGTTCTTCGTTCGAGTTACGATGTATAATATACCCGTTTAGGAGAGAACTCCAGAAAGACCTAAGGAAAGGGTTAATGTTTGTCAGATTAAGTAGGTTGAAGCACTGACGTCGTAAGTAGAATGCAAGGCTGGAAAGTTGGTAATTACACGTTTGGGAATAGCTCCGGAACTTTGCATGTAAGACATGAAACGGGCTCTCACTTGTTTCATGTTCCATTCCCAAATTTCTGAGGCTTCTACTTTGTGTGAAAGTTTCCCTGGAACTTCGGAGATTGATACAACTGTATGAGTGGAGATTTGAACGTGTTCTTGGAGATAAATAACTTTTTTGAGCACAGGAAAATTTACGAAACGTAATCCATGGTAACGTTTTCCAATTTAAATTTTGTATATTACTGTTTTTGCATTATTCAGGTAGTAATATGGAGTATTTTACTGACAGGTTGGTGAATTTCTCTAATTCTAATTAGAGGCAGTTGCAGTTATTTACTTTAATAATTGTAATCATATAGAAAGTTTTTTTTCAGGAGAATGAAAATACAGCATTGTCAGAAATTTTATAATCTTTCGGTTAGCTTTCACAAGTCCGCTGGTTAACGGAAAAAAACTCAAGGACATACATAGCTGGAGGGTATACTTTTGTATATAGTTTTTTCGAAACTCTTCGAGGTCATCTCTCTTAGGAGAGAATTTTCATTTGATTTCAAATCAGTTGGGAATAGGTATATGTTGAAGTGGTATGCCGACACATACCGGTGATTCATTGAAATATTCCTGATGTTATTTTGATTATATACCAGAATATCACTGCAGTTTTTTTCCCAACACGAACCCGTTATTTCAATATCTCGACACGTGTTTCGATCACCAAGTGATCATCTTCAAGGGAAAGATCAAACTAATCATACTTACAGTGTTGTCCTTATTTAAACTTCAGTAATATTCATTAGTACACTAAAGGTTCCAAACAGTGCCTCACAAGTATATACTAGAATACAAAAGGAGTCTGAATCTTTACTTGATCATTTTTTCATCAAAGACGAAAACCAGTTTTGTAATTGTAAATCATATGTTCGTCGATATGATGGAGGAAACTGTATCAAATGACGGATGTAAACAATGCTACAAATCACATTGTAAATAATATAAAAAAACTACTCTAGAATCTACATTTACTTCTAGAAAACTGGAAAACTCCGGGAAAATAGAGATCCTTGGATCACTGAAGGTTTAATGGAGTCTATAGAAATCAAACAAAATATGTACAAGCAGGCTATTATAAATCCTTATAAAGACTATATAGTTTTTTATACAGTCTATATAAAATAAAGAAAAAACTGACATATGAATTACACGAAAATGATTACGTACAATGGAATGACTTTCAGAGAGGAATGTTTCGGATTATTGAATCAAAATATATCAGAAAAATGTGTACGCTGAATGAGAAACTCAAAACCCTCATATCTAAGCATAAACCGGAAGAAACCACTCTGAAAGTCATACATATTGTTGAAAATCATTCACCACAATCGTTTGATAAGGAAGAGATCAACATTTCGAAAATTCTTGAGGCTATCGTTGCTAGTGTTGAAAGTTCGATTCAATATATCCCCGATTCCTCGAAGATACTAGTTCGAAAAAAGGTCAGGAATCAAATCTCCAAGAATAAGATAACAGATAAACGGAAGCATTCAATAAACAACGATAAAAACCAAAAGAAACTTATCAAACGATTGAAAGACAAGGACTTTTTTTATTTGAAAGCCGACAAAGGTAACAAAGTAGTAATTCTGGATAAATCGGACTACTACGAAAGGGTCAATACTCTCATTACTAACGGACCGTATGCGAAATTGTCCAGGAACCCGTTACCAAAGATGATTGCCGAAGTAAAAGAGGTCCTCAAGAAATGCGACAACATACTTACCTATCAACTGAAACGGAAGTTACAAGTTTCCAACCCAGCGGTGTCGAAACTATATTGCCTCCCAAAAATCCACAAACCGTGAAAGTCAATGCGCCCCATCGTACAGCTATTGGAGCTCCTACCTACCAGATAGCAAAGTGGCTCACTAAGGAATTTGAAACCTTGTCTATTACGGAACCAAGTTTTAGCATAAAAAACTCTTTAGAGTTCATACAACATACAAAAAACATGGTTCTGCAAGAAGGTAAGATTTTGGTTTCTTTTGATGTTAGTTCCTTATTTCCTAGCGGTCCAATTCCACATACCTTGCAATACCTCAGGGAATTACTAGAAAAAAATAATTTCAATGATAACGAAATCGATGAATTCGTTTCTCTTACTGATTTGTGTATGAAACAAAATCGGTTCCAGGTAGAAGGTTGCTTTTATGAACAACTGGAAGGAACGGCTATGGCAAACCCCTTGTCCCCCTTCCTGGCAGACCTGTTCATGAGCAGATTCAAAATGAAAACCAAAGAAAAGTCGAAGTATTTTCCTAGGATTTGGCTAAGGTATGTGGATGATATTTTTGCGATATTTGATACCAAAAAATCGAATGTTGAGGACTTTGTTTCCATTTTAAATAATAGATGTCCATCAATAAAATTCACTTATGAGTTAGAAAATAAGGGATAACTACCATTTCTTGACATTTTGGTAATGAGGAGCCAATATGGAGGGTTAGAATGCGATATATTTAGAATAGGAACAAGCACGTACAGATATATTCCTGATAGTTCACATCACTGTGGACATTACAAACGTGCTGGGTTGAATTTTTCAGTGCATCGTCTTTTGACTTTCCCTCTAACACATGATAGGTTCACAAAAGAAAGACGCACAATACAGGAAATAGCAGCCACTAACAGTTTTTCGAGGGGTATTGTAGATGACATAATGAGGAAGAAGAAGTTTAGGTTAAGAATGAACGGAACTTCGACTTTCAGAAAAAACAAAAACCAAGATGAATACATCTCAGTTCCATACCACCAATATACGAAGAACTTCGGGACGATTTTCAAGGAACTAGGTATGAAGGTGATTTTTGAAACAAATCATACACTACAGAGCCTTATGGGAAGTCCAAAAGACACAGTCAAGAATTCGGAAGAGTCTGAAATTTATGAAATTGAATGTGAGAACTGCGATGCAAAATATTATGGACAGACAAAAAGATCTATCAAAGTAAGATATAAGGGACACATAGCATACTCAAAATATGGAAAACCTGAAAAATCAGCAGTCGCCCATCATATTTTGCAACAAAACCATTCTATAGACTTTAATTCATTGAGATTAGTCAGACAAGTTAACAACAACAGGTAACTAGATGCCTATGAGAGTGTAGAAATAAGTAAATACAATAATATTATGAATAACGATGACGGACTTATACCAAAGAGCATACTATATAGCTTGTTGAAATAATATTGTTGGGTTTACTGATTACTACTAAGGACACAGTGCAAAAATACATTTAGATAGGCAATATTGTGAAATTAATTTTTATATAGCTGAAAATTGTTTCATATACAGCTATAACAGTTGAACATATATTGTGAAATAATTGATAAGGCAAAATTGTAAAATTGATTTAGGGATATGTATGGGATATCTATATAGCATAAATAGCGTTAGCTTCGCGTTAGTTTCTAGTTTGATCTTCCTCTTTGAAGATGATCACTTGGTGATCAAAAAACGTGTCGAAGTATTAAAAATAACAATTTTGTGTTGGGAAAAAACTCCAGTAATATTCATTACTACACCAAAGGTTTCAAACAGTGCATCATAAATAACGGATATATATCAGGCAGAAGTGAAATATCAAACAATTTCAATGAACATTACGCTAAAAGAGAAAAAAAAATGTCGAAAAAATACAGAAACCGGATACTAGATATCTCCATGTTCATGAAACCTACTAATACTAGATATAGTAAACGATCGTGAGAATCATAAGTTTCCGGAAGTGGACGGAATAACTGTTGAAAATCTTAAATTGATCAGGGCATATTTCAAGAAACCACTGGCGTACCTCATTAATATTATTTTAAAGAATGGTAATTTTCCGGAAAAACTCAAAACCGCTAATATATTATTTAGATAAGGAGACAGAATAGAAGTGTTGAATTGTAGACCAGTTCCAATAATTGATACAATGGCAGAAGTTGTGAAAAAAAATAATTAAAAATCATCCAACAGAATTTTTAGAAATTATCAAGATACTGTCTACAAAGCAGTTTGGATTCAGATCAAAAAAATAAATCGAAAATGTAATAGTTTACCTAACAGAAAATATCTACAGGGGTTTGGATGAAGGTAAATGTTTGATAGGGGACTTTCTAGACTTGGCCGAAGCCCTCGACACAGTCAACCACCAAAAATTGATGGAAGACGCAGGTTCCGTAAAAATATTTGCAGATTTCTTCAAACCGTATCTCAGCAACATAATTCAGTACGTGCAGCTTGAAAATGAAATAAGTAAACCACAAAAGGTAATAACGGGAGTATCTGAGGAAACTGTTTTAAGTCCAGTATTGTTTTTAATTTACATCAATGGTTTGTTTTCTGTTGAAGCAGAAGAGAGTTTTTTTTTTGGGATGAGGGAAGTTGTCAAAATGAAAAACAATTTAAAAAATTTGTGTCGTGGGCGACGAAATGTCCTATTGGCAGGTGGAAAGATCAAAAAGTTTTTGGTGTTTTGTCTGTGTTCGCTCAGCATCTGTAACTTGTATTCTGTTCGAAAATGTTTGGTCGCAATACATTCAACAAGTTCTCTGATTCGTGATTTGACATCCTTAGAAAATAACGGCACGATGATCTCATTTTCAGTTATCAAATCTGACATAATTTTATCCGTTTCATAATCTATTCTCCTACTTACCAATGATACCATCTAGTTAGTGTCCGACCGAAAGTGCGGTTTCCGTCGAGTTTCGGCAAAAAACGGGTTTTGGTTTAATTTCAGTTTCGGCGGCAAACCTGCCGAAACTACGACCGAAACCGAAACTGCATTCGGGAGTCACCGCGTTGTGATCGGTCATGTTCGGTGCGTTGAATTTCATTCAAGCGACGAAGACATTTTGCCGAGTCCACGTGTCTAATCATGTTATAACTCGTGACTTACTTTGTGATTTACTTTGTTTACTACATAAATATTAAGTATATTTTTTCAGGAATTTCAAATCAATTTATATTATATCAGACAATGGAAGTCTGAACTGATGAAATAAATCAAGTATCAAGTGTGATATTAGGTAACAACTCAAATAAGTAATTTCATTTTTAATATTTTTGAAAAACCATCAATAATATTCATAAGAAGGATCTACACCTACTCAAATAAACACTAGAATAACACATATAAGTGCAATTAATATTTTTTCTTAAATTAGGCTTTGTTATGTTGATTAGTAATGAGTAAAAATGTCGAAGACTGCATAACGTTGTGATTTAAAGATAAAAAAATTAGGACTGACTGATTGTTATAACGTTTTCTCTATTTTTCCCTCAAAACATAATCCTTGTGAGGTTTTGGTTTCGGTTTCTACCGAAATTGCCAAAATTCGTTTTCGGTTTCGGTCGTAAAAACCAGGACACTACATCTAGTGTCCTGGTTTTCACTCATTGCGCTCGAAAGATTCGATTTAAAAAAATCATAGCTCATCATAAAAATATAGTCTAAAGAAGGCACGATGAAAACTGTTTTCGTAGTGGAAATGGTAGAAAACACAACAAAATACGCGATTCAGGCTGATTTTTGTCTGTTTGGTAAAATTCTAGTTTGTTTTCGAAACCAAAACAAGTTTCTTGTTTCTGTTTTTGAAAACGAAACTTGTCGCAAGCGAGTTCGTTTTGTGGAAATTTGTCTTTATGTTATATTGTGTAGCGTACCTATGAATGATTCAATTCCATAACGAATATTTGGAGTTCAAACAGAACAGGAAAGAGTGATTTCTGTGTAATCCAATATTCATATAAAAGCAGTTGTTTTGAGAATAGGTACTTTTTCTTTCGTGTAATCTAATGTTCATGTGTAAGTAGTTGTTTCGAGAGGACTTTTTCTTCCGGTTCGTATCTGAAAGTGTTTTTTATGCATGATCTATATATGTCTGTAAAGAGTTTATTTTGAACTGAATTGTTTTCCTCGTACCTTCGGAAAAATAAAAAGCTATTACCTTTTTCTACAATTTTTTAAGACTTCTTGATATTGATTTTAGGGTAGCTGAGTGACAGTGAAAATCAATTTGAACGATGATAACTATTCACTTCAATCCCATCACATCAACCCTCAAATCACTGTAAAAATCATACTTGCATACTCTTTATTGACCTTAACGTCAATATTCAATATAAATATTTTTTACTGTCGTCGCCTCACTGGTTTTATGTTTCCTTTCTTACATTCAAACATACACGTCTGATATTCAAGAACATAAGACAATATTTATTACTTTCTCTATGCTATCTCCACCCCAATAAACCGAACATTATTTTCACATCAGCTTTTATGAATTCCTCCGCAGATATCGAAGTATTGGTACTACTCCAGAAGAGCATCAGAAAGTAAATGCTAACCATCTTAGTTTTATGACTTCCGATATACCGTAAAAGTAAAATATATATCGAGAACAAAACCGTCCATCAGACATAATTTCGAGAATCATTAATAAACAGATATATGAAATAGAGAATACAAAACAAGAATATTTTCATCTGGTTCGAATTATAATATGGAATATTCGAAAGCAAACCTTGGAATTGAAAAGGGTCATAAATCATTGAAAATTTATCAAACTTTCAAATATTTTTTTTATTATTTCTCTGGTTGCTTACATGTCTTTAAACATCATTCAATTAACTGAATTTTAAATTTATTTTCCGTGAAGTGAAATCTTTTCAATTGTGGAAGTGAATCCGGAAAGTTTATTGCATAATTTCACTCAGAATGCATAACTTGGAGATTACATTAGCTTCTTTTTTCATCGAATCAACGAAGGTATGTGATATCTCCATCTATATAGAGTAAATCCGAAAAGTGCATGATTTTACTCAGAATGCAGAACCTTGGAGATCACGTGAGTCTTTTTTTCATCAAATCAAAAAAGGTATGCGATATTTTCATTTATATATTACTAGCGGTTCGAGTAGTTGAAATCTGTTGAAAAATCTGTGGAAATCTGTTTTTCCGTTAATCAGCTGTAGCCTCCTTACGAACGACAACTCTCAAAAGTCGAGATTACAGACGTTTTTATTTGATATGGATTATTATCGTATCTGTCTTAATAATTTAAACATTCAAATGGGTGTAGTTAACCTATCTTTGAATGAACTATTGTTTTGTAGACCTGTACTCGTGAAAAAACAATATGTACTACAATCTCAGAGGGATTAGGCAGCATTTTCGATGCAATCTTTCTGGATAACACCACCGCTTCGTCCGATATCACGAATAACATCGTCATATTTCAAGAAATTTTATTGAAATCTCGAAAAAGTATACACAGAATCCTCCCATTCGAATTCCTGAGTCCACTGGTGAAAACCATATGAAAATCCGTTTGGTAGTTTTTGAGTTTATGTCAGACAGACAGACGCGGTAGGAGAACTTCGTTTCATAGTGACAAGTGAAGAAAACATCTAAACTTATGATTTTTGAAAAATATATTGAATACGCAAATTGATGAATACTCTCATAACATTCCTCAGGTTAAATTTTGATTACCATTCAAGTAGTTGACAAACATAAGTAGGAAACTTCCCAAGATTTTGATAACATGATTAATTCCAATTAAATTTCTTCAAAAAGATGCGTTGATCCTGTACAGACGTTTTATTCGAATTAACTGGAAGAACAAGTCGATGCGACACAAAAAGATATGAACACTAAATTAAACGGAAATCACTTTTTCTCATTCAGTTAATACTAATGGAGTTGGAACAGATATCATTAGCGTTGTGATGAAAAGTATTGATATAAATATTTCACTTACAAGGCAATACATTTTTTTATGGTAATGCAGAAGTTGGGACCCAAAAAGCTTTTTTTAATTTTTCTCTCCAATTCGTATGAAATTAGATTTTGCTGTTCTTCTCGACTCAAATTTTATAGACGTTTCTGTAACCAATGATAGAGTTGATTTTTTAGAAATTTTGAGACATTGTTGTATTTGAAATGAATTTGTATTTATTGCACTTTGATCATATATCCGAACATATTAATGTGAATGAATATATCAATTAATTTCAAAAAAGTATATTTAAGACTCTAAGATACTGTTTTCTTCGAGAAGCCAGTTTCCATTTTTCATTGTTTTTTTTTTTGTGAATATTTTCCTCGCACTGTACAATTCTCCTTCGAAGAAATCGAGATGTTTCTGCTTATTATAGATTATTCATAGATCATATTTCTGTCTGAGGAATATGTTTGACAAAAAAATGGCTAATATCTGGGGCTACTCACTGAAGTACTGGGCACTATTTTTTAGAGATTATTGAAAAAATTAGAGCTGCATAACGGAGACACATACTGGATATTACAGGAAATAAGATTGTTGTAACGGGTTTTATGGAAGGAAGGGGATATTCTCCTGAAATATGAAAGAAATATGTAAGTCAGATCGATCCCAAGTAGCAGAAGAAAGTTGAAAAGTTGCAGTTGTATTCAGGAAAACTTGATTATATTCCACAAATTGAGGAATAACAACTGTTTCAGTTGGTATCACATGAAAACCAACTTTTTTAATATTGATTCGATTGTTGATGGCCACTGCAGTGAAAAAAAAAGCGTTTTGAAAATTAAAATCAGCGTATTCGAAATTCTTTTTTAAGCACTATAAGAAATCGTCCTTTGTTTTTACTGATCAAATTATTCAAAAATACTTTGTGTTTGGTGAAACTGAATTGAAAATTTTATAGAGATCATTTTCTGATAGTATGAATGGTGAATTCACTTGGACGAGGATAAAACAAAAATATATCTTCAGTTAGAGTTGTCATTTTATCACCAAGTATCTGCTCTTTTACAAGAATCCTCAGAAGTCTTCAAGGCAGTTGAAGAGCTTCTCGAAAGCAATACCCTTATTTGGGTAATGATAAATTGGTTCTTCCTAAGGGAAACTCTTGGGTGGAGAAATTCCGATGCCAAACAAAATCTCAATTATGCTCCTCAAACCGACAAGGAGCAGACACCTTCCGTGATCAATATCCGCCAGACCACAAATATTAGATCAACTATGAGAACCTCCTGCCCCCATCTCCGTAGGTTTGTCTAACTGGTCGACATAACGGCATCTTCATATAGTTATCTCAAGTTTTCCTTCAAGTTACCTTACGAAATTAAACCGCTTGTTTCTCCACTCCTATCCTCGAGCAAACTTTGATAAAGCCCAGGCTACAGGGACGGATTGGAAATATCCGAACAAGCAAGATGGAAAGTTGGGAACAGTTCATTCAATACTATATCAGAAAATCTTTCAAAACAAAACAAAAACAACTGAAAAATAAGTACGGCTTGTGATAATGAATAGAAGAGACCAAATCAAAGGAAATGTTTATCATAAACTCAATGTATGAGAATGATCATTGTTTTTTATACACTAATTCTGAACTCCAGTGAAACTTATTGATCATTCATTCCTCAGAAATTAATCAAAAATAAAATTCACCAGTGATTGTACATAAAAAGAATTGACTTTTTTTACTGACCTAACTTCACACCGATCATTAATACAATTACTGAGCACCACAAGTTTTTCAGGGAATAATAAAAAAAAAATAATCAGAAACCAAATTTCTAGATGAAATAATTCTATCCATTCACAGTACTCAATAGACAATATGACAATAATAATATGACAATGAATGGTAGAGAAGAAATCAACGAAACAGTTCGACATAAACTAATCCTGAACTGATAATAAACTCATTGGTCTCTTGCTCCTCAAAAATTACTCAAAAATTTAATTCACCAGTGATTGTGAACACAGAGTTGAAATGTCAATTTTTTGCCTGATCTCAACATCACACCGACCAATAATACCAATAATGAGCACCACAAGTGTTTCAGGGAATAATAAAAAATAATCAGGAATCAAGCTTCCAGATGGAATATTTCCAATCATTCACAGTATAAGATACATATGACACATATGATAATAATGATTGCAAGTGATAGATTGGTGCAGTGGCATTATGCCTGGTTTTCTCACAGGAATTCATCTATTTGAAAGTACACTGATTCCGCTGCCTTACATAACTGATGGAACTGGTGATACTTACGATGGCTTACAGGTGGCTCAGGAACTTATTAGCATATACTATACTCAGAATACGAAGCTTATCGCGATATAAGTCGAAGTCGCTAAAACCAGTAAAAAAAAATTGCATTACAAAATTTGCTTATCTTTATTTTTAAATTTTTCAGTCTCATCTCAACAGCATCATTCAGATAAAATGATAAACATTTTCACAAAAAATCAATGGGCTTCATGAATTCAGAACCATCTTATTGATTAATAATCGACCTTTCTCTTGAGATGAGTCAAACTCAGGTAAACTGTAATCATTTATTTATGACGCATGAAGAATATTTTTTAGTAATTCTTGTATGTGGATGGGTATTTTTTGAAATATTGTCGTACTGATAGAGATTCTTCAGTACTATCTAAGAATATTACAGATTTGAAAAAAATTGCGTCTTGAATTTATCATTGATATTTTCGGTATTCATCATTTCGGGCTGAGTCTACTCTGTCATTACGAGAAAATACATTATCTGAGTTCAGTAATTGGATTAGCATACTTCTAATTTTCTGGCATTTCTTAGGAATTCTCGGTTCAAGAGGTCTATCGTTTGAATAAGTTGCTGAACTGTGGAAGAAATAATGGAAATGGAAATTTTACAAAATTGACACGGAAACGGCTGTAAAATAAAATACTTCACAGTTTAATTCATTTATCTTGCAAGTATCTGGGTATTATTTGAGTATAATATTCTCTCATGAAATTTTTGAGTCGAAAATGAAATGGTGGAAAATATATTCATTTAACTGTTGAAAATAAAACGGTGATCTGTTAAAATCTGTTAAAACCTGTTTTCTCCGGTAACCAGCTGTCGCTGCTTCACGAACAACAATCCTCGAAAGTCGAAGCCGAAGCGAGCTGCGGATTAACGGGGTCCCACCTTTCACCACGCTATTCCTAGCACGGGTTGAACGATACGCAAAAAATCAATTGTCCGACCGTAGGGTTCGAATCACTGTTCTACATTCACATTTCCGTAAATTATTTATATCTCTATAGAAAACAATCCAGTGAAGTCAAATCGGGCCATTCGGGTGATCATTCTATAAAACCTTGTTTTTCAATTAATCGACTCGGAAAGTTATTATCGAGAAAATGTACCAATATTACGACAAAATGAGAAGGAGTTTCATCTCGTCGAAACTCTACGCCATTTCGTAATAGAAGATCTAACTGGATGGCTTTTTTGATGTTTGACATAACGGGATTACAGAAAATTGAAATTTTCTTTACTATTTGGGTTTGCTTCCGAACAAATAATCAAATAATAATATGTACTTGTGATGCACTGTTAGGAACCTTTGGTGTAGTAATGGATATTACTGGAGTTTTTTCCCGACACCAAACCGTTATTTTAATACCTCGACATGTGTTTCAAGCACCAAGTGATCGTCTTCAAGAGAAAAATCAAACTTGTTTGATATAATAACGGTTTGGTGTTGAGAAAAAACTTCAGTAATATTTTTTGAATGAAAATATGGTTACCTACCCAGTATTCATGCTCAAACATTTTATTTTTGTGGATATTGAATTAGCGTGTCATATTGGGATTTGAATCACTCTAGTGGCTATTTAGATAAAATGTACATGATTTCGAATATATTTATTGAAATTCCTATCCTTCTATCGGAATCAACTTCGATCAGATCATGAATCATTTTCATTTCATGAGGGTGGAATTTGTGTAGATTCAAAATTTTGGAAACGTTTTTTCGACTCGCTCCTGATACTAGACAACTTATTTAAAGACAGCGTATTTGTCCATCAAGGTAATTTGACCTGAAACTGCAACAATAATGTTTTCGTTATGAATTATACCTAAACGGTCACGTTGTTTGTTATCAACGGTACTAGCTTTTGTGTATTTTCCATGTCATCTTCAATGATAATTTCGACGTAATCATCGTCTTCAGAGGTAGCAAGACCAAGACTCAAAAGAACATTTTCCACCGTGAGTTCTCTTTTCTGTCATCTCCATTCGAGAGTGTTCAATTTTAATATTACAAACAGTGAAATTGCATGTTTGACATCTTCTTGTTTGGAATTGAATGAAAGCTCAGCGGATCATAATATATTTTCTGGCATGCTCATCGTTGTAATATAAGACATGTTAAAGGGTTGAATACAGAATTGAAAGACTATTCAAATAAGGTGTTACAAGCATTATTTTTTTTTTGACATGATTGTTGTGGAGAGGGAATGGCTGAAAAAGGATTAATTGTTACGTAGGAACGTGTCCCCCTGAAAACATATGTGGCTTCTTTCAACTGAAAAGCCTGAATATTGTTTACTATGAGAGTCCTCACTTTCAGAAGGATGAGATTTGTCATTTCGATGTGAACATTTGCATTTATTTTTCAATATCAGTATCACTTGAGTCATCGATTGAATTCATTATTTGTTTACAATAAATTTTTCTCCACCCATTTTATTAAAGAAGATCCTACATTTTCATTTCATTTCTTTGATATATTATGACAGTGATAGTGGAAAACGAATCGAATATAAATATCTCACCCTTCATAACTTTTTGTAGAAGACCTTCGCTGTCTCGTTGATTTTCCTATTCATCTGATCTTACCTACCACCGATTTCCAGATAACAAAGCTATCCATTCGGAATCGAAAGGCTCATGAAAGTCAACAAATCAGTTTGCATAAGTAAATAGAGATTTTGTGCGTATACGACCTTTTCGCCTTTTCCTTCTGGCATTTTCCAATTCCGTTTTTTATGCGGCACTGGAATTAGGCCCAAACATACATTTATTTGGACTTCGAATGAATTCGAGAGGAGAACAGTTTACTCACACTTTGAATCCTGAAAAACTCACAACCGTTCTCTCCCTGATAGAGTTCATTCGAAGAGAGGTTCTGAAACCAGTGGCGTCTCAAATGATGAAAAAACTGTTACGTGCTTCAGTAGTGCTTCATAAGTTTATATCAATCCATCTGAAAGGTGTCACGTTGTAACATGAATTGTAACATGCACGTTGATTCAAAATTGGTTTTGAATGATTTGACTTCATGCACTGTGTTCACGGTGAAGGAGACTTTTGATGTCATCATGTCACCCGTTTCTGTTAGAGTCATCTAAAATTGTGGTAAAGATATGCTTGCTTCACAAGCAATGGAAGTATTTTCCTCATATCCAACACTTCAAATATTATCTCTGTATACATACCACAATAATCAATTGATACAAAAAAGTTTCCATAATTTTTTTCACTATTTTTTTCAAATCACAAACTGATGAATGAACATATTGAAACCAAACGAAGTTTACAGAGCGGCACTGCATATTTTTAGAAAAAAAAGTTTTTGGCTTTCTTTTACTCCATCTTGATACAATATGAAAATTTCCCAAAGAAAGGAAAGAAGCAATCAATTTTAAAAGGAGTAACTCTATACATAGATGTGTAGATCATGGAAAGGAATATCTATTAGTTACAAACTGGAATAAAGCCCTTCCTTTCTGACAAATTATTCACTACTGAAAATATAATCTTTTCAATTCAAACACTCTTTAAATCTTTCATTTGAGGAACAATTAATTTATCACATCTCTTGCATCTGGTTGGCCTGATTGCAATGACAATAGCAACATCTGACGAGTTACAAGAAAAATTTTCACGATTTGACAAAATTAATATTTTCTTTAGTCTAAATCGTATAGTTCTGAAAATATTGCACATGCTCTGACATGGAGATGAGTTTTGAACTGCTTTGTCAATAGTTTTCGGATGAATTGGCGTATGAATATTTTATGATTTTTCATTGCGACAAATCATGAATTTCAAAAAATTCTACATTTTCAGTTCAGCATATTAGAAAGAGAAAACAAGAAAAAAATATAGGAATACTTCTGTCACAATTATTATCACATTTTATCCACACAATCTAAATCATCTCCAGTGTTCCTGTAGTCGATTATGGTTTGCGGCTCTCCAGTATTGACGTTGATTTTGCCGTCGTGATGGAGGTTTGAAACCGGTAGTATTTATTTTGTGGTTATTTTGTTAGGACTGAATGGAACTGAGGTTCATTGAGAGCACATAATTTTTTCATATTTTTGGTTCCGTTCTCGGTTTCGAGAATTCATTCTTGTAATGCTAAACAGCATAACCTTCATACAATGATTAAAATGAGTCGAAAACGATGACAATTAATTCAGTTTTTCATTAGTTCACTGATCTCACGAAGTGAAAAAGATTTTTTTCCGATTAGTTTGGAACATTGAAGAAGGAATGGAGATTTGTCTCTCTTCTATAGATACTTTCACGGGATGTGTTCAAGTGGCCTGGCACATTTGCTGCTCATCGTTTTGAGGTTGAACTCAGTACACCTCGAACTTCACTGTTTAAGAACATTTTCATATGAAGAACTGCGTTTATGTGAAATAAACTTCCTGAGAATGTTTTTATAAAGAGATGTAATCTCCAGCGATTCAAATTCAATGTGAAACGCTACTTTCGCACAGGCACCGCTCTGAGAGCGCATTAGGGATTTTTCTGTTGTGCTTGCGTTTTATTCTTGAAAGAAATTGATGAAAAACATGTGAACAATAACGAACAGATTGATGAGTACACAGTGAACAGAAAGATAGAGTTGTCTTTGTGTATGAGTGAGAATACAACTTAGGAAACTGTGGTTCTGTGAATGAATCAAAATAGCCATTCGTCGGCCAAAAACGTTCGAGACGTTTTGGAGAAACTCGCTCACGTTTTTGCATTCTTCATCACATTTATCTGTTATTGACATTTCATTTACTGTGAACTCATTCATTATCTAGGTCATAATAAATTATTCTCTTACAAATCAACGTTATAACATTTTTCAAAGTTTCATTCTCATTTTTCATTTCTGTAAATTTTTTTGATAATCCATGTTCTTCAACTCATTTTAATATTTTGGATCTGGTACTTTCGGTATCTCCAATATTTCTATTATTTAGTTTTTTTCTATTCATACATTTCAAACAATGATAATATTAACCTTTAACACTCAGCAAAGAACATTTATAAATATATTCAAATGAAAAGACTCAAATTGTTCAATTAAATATAGTTGAATTGATAATTGAAATATCTGTTGGTTGTCATCTCTCAAAAAAATATCATTATCCAGATTTTCAGTGAAAATATATTTGAATACTTGATAAAAATTTCATAGCGACATGTTGAAACAGTGGTTTTGTATATACAAATATGAGTACATATGTGCATTTTATCCCCAAAATTATGATTTGAATCAAATGTTCTGTTTTCCTATTGAAAGACAGAATGCTCAATTCCCTATCAAGCATACTATTGATTCTTTTGAGTATTGTCTCGCATCTTTTCGATAGATTGTTTCATTCACTGGCAACAGCACTGCCACTTTCTTTTATTTTTGTTTGTTCGCCACTGCCTGATGCGTTGGGGATTTTTCCAGAATCGCCGTTTTGTTTTGTTAAGCTTTCTCGTGCTACTCTCTTAGAGCAGCGTGCCCTGCCTACAAGATAAAATCTCCATTAGATGTAGGGGTGATAGGAGCCCTCCAAATGAATTGATAGCTTTTGAAAAATACGGTTGTTTTAATTGTGGAGATAACAAAAAAATGATCTCTGCTTTGGAGTCCATCCAAATATAAACGAATACTAATCAGAGTTTATCAGAAACAGAAAATAAATGGAAGGATGTAAACGTTACTGCGGGGTAAGAGATCATCATAAAAAATTAAATATAAAACTTCCTATGTTTTTATACCACTTTTTCCTCCTTAGGTACTCTCAGTTGAACCATAAGTTCTGCGATGTTTGATGGTACTTCATTTTCAGTTCAAAGTGATATTTTCATAAACTACAACTCACGATTTGATCTCCACAAACTTTATTTGAAAAATATATCACACCATGTTTCGCTAGCGCAGTAGCTTTCTCAAGTGTACTTACATTAATATTGATATACTACAGGTAACTATAATTGAGACTACTTTCAAAAAATTACCTAAACCTCTACCTAAAGTACTTGCTCAATTATGATCACCTGAAGCACATTGCCTCATATCTACATCAATAATAATTTTTTCTCGGTTTATAAGAAAACAAGTTCAATAATGGTGATCTATTCAAATCTAGTTGGTCATTCATTAGAATGTTTGAATTTTCAAGTTCATTAATTTCCATTGCTTCTAAATTATTCAGTTTCAAACCTTTATTTTCTTTGTGCAAAATTTCGATTTCTTCGTCAAAAATATGATTTTCTTCTAGAAGATGATTTGAATATGTTAAATTTGTTTTCTTATTTACATAGTGTGATGTTCCTGGATTCGATTCCTTAATGTTCTGCCAGTTTCACCAATATATACCTTAGGACACATTTCACACTTAAATTTATATACTCCTATATTTATATACTTCGAGAATTTCGATGTTTTGTCTTTATTATTTTTAACTAACTTTCCTAACGTATTTCTTGTTCTATATACAATTTTAATATCTCGTTTCCTCAAAAGTGAAGCCAGTTTTTCCGTTGGTTGTCCAAAATACGTTAAAGCTCTATAATTCTGATTATCTACCTTATCAGTAGAAAAAACGTCTCGAATCGCTTGTGTGTAGACTTTCTTGGCAAGTATTTTGTTTATTAATTCGGCTTTAAACCCATTGTTAACCGCAATTTGCTTGATGATATCGAGTTCTTCATTGAAATTATCTATTGAATGAGAAACATTGACTAATCTGTAAATCATGCTATTATAAGCTACTACTTTGTGTTGATAAGGATGGGTAGAATCGTAATGTATAGTAATATCCGTATAGAACTGTTTGTGATAAATTGAAAAATCATGTTTGTTGTTCCTTTCACTAATTGTTAAGTCCAAGAAATTGATTGAGTTGTCTGCTTCTATTTCAATAGTAAATTTAATAGTGTCATCAATTTTGTTAATATTCCTGTGAAAAGTATCTAATTGCCTAATGTAAGAACAAGTTGAAGTATTCAAATAACTTGGGAAAGCTACTGTGCTAGCGAAACATGTTGTGATATATTTTTCAAATAAAGTTTTTGGAGATCAAATCGTGAGTTATAGTTTCCGTTTCAATAAATTGATGGGTGAAGCCGTTCCCTACGTGGTAGGAGATCATTTTGAAGAATGAGAAATAAAACTCCTTATGTTTTTATACCACTTGTATACATACAAAAAGTATGAAAAAAATATGGAGTGTTATTTTCCTTTATCCATAAGAAACAAAAAAAAATGTTTTGATATCCAAATCATTCCAAACAGTATTCCAAACAGCGGTTTTCCCAAAATATGCCAAAAGCCTGCCTGTCATTAAAAAAAATTATGTTCAAAATATGTTTTTCCAGTAACCAGCTGTTGCACCCCTACGAACGACAGCCCTCAGAAGTTGAAACTTGTGCGAGCTAAGGACTAACGAGATCTTACCTTTTAACGTGTGATTCCTAACACGATTCACTGTTTTTATTCGAAATGACTTCGATATTTACGGCATGTTCTATTACATATTTTCTTTCAATCGGTATCTTTTCTGATGAATAATGTAAGAACAAAATTAAAAAATATAAATGTTTCGAAATGAAATCTCGAAAATTTTCATCTCTCCAAACCGCCTACACCGTAGGTGTGTTTGCCTACCGGAAAACAACTACTTTCCTGGTTGATACCACGCTGGATACTGAATCATATTCGACATACATTTATGAAAGATACCTCATAGAGGTTAATCTCGTAGATATTTCTTGTTCATCCAGATTATTTTCAAGTCAAAACACAAGCACTACAGAAAAATTCTCAAGACGCTCTGAGAGCGACGCCTGTCCGAAAATAGCGATTCACATTGGATTCGAATAGCTGAAGGATAAATCCATTTGGAAAAACATTTTCAGGAAGCTTATTCCTCATAAACGCAATCCTACATGCTGAAATAATTCGAGTAGATCGAGATATTACCTCTTATCAGTGCAGGAAAGATTCCACCCAAACAAAAAAATTGCCGGATACTTGATTAATTTCAACGCGGCTTCTACTGCATGTATGAAACTTTCTTCTAAGGTAAGATTTTTACCAGGTAGCAACATTTTCAAAAAATCTGTTTGAGATTTCTTTTTCTGTTGATGGCTTTTGCGAAAAACAATCAGAAGTGAAAAGTGTGGCCTGAAGATTAACAAGGTCTTACCATTCAGTGCGTTTCCTAGCTCGAGTTGGACAATACGCAGAATAAATAGATCGTCCGTGAGTCGGACTGTAACCATCGTTCCACATGTAACCATTTTTCTTCACAATTTTTCATAGATATAGATCTCATAGAAATGATTCTAAATTTGCTGAGCACTAACATGTATCTTCAACCTCATTTCTTGTATTATAAAGGTATTCTTTTATAATTTCTGAAGTGAGAGTTGTATCATACAAAATATATTGAATACATGATTGATAAATATTACTATACTTACAACAGTTTCTGAAAGTGAATTGAATTATTTTGTGAAAGCTGAATTGAATTCATCATTTTGATTAGCAAAAAATCAACAATTACTCCGAATCTATATTGAGAAAAATTTCAAAATCGAATTAAATACTATCTTCATGAAAAAAAAATTGAAACATCAATGATATCACGAATGCCAAGCTAGAAGATGGTGAATAAAAATTACCCTGTCTAAACCAGATTGTTTATTTTTCAACAGTTTTCAACATATATTATTCATTTGATTTCGAGTAAGGTTCAGAAATTTCGAATTGATGTATCAAGGAAACAATTATACAGTTTCCAGCATATATTACTCATTTGATTTCTAGCAAAGTTCAGAAATTTTGAATCGACGTATCAAGAAAACAATTCTTTTGAAATATGGAGCACACAACAAAATTATTCGAATATATATGGACAGACATTTTGAATTATTTTGAAAGTCATGAATATTAATTTCAACTGAAAAGTTTTCTTTGATTCAACAGCCTTAGCAGTAACAATATTGTTTTTCTTTTGATGCAAAAAGTTTTACTGGGGAAAATGTTTCACTGTTGGAGTTTCGTGAATGAATACCCTCAAAGACAAATTCGTTTTCTTGCAGTTCTCATTTCTTCTTCAGGCATATTTCGGAAAACATTTTTATGGAAATCAGAAATAAAGAAGATGTGCACGAAATCGCAACAGTTATATTCCTACGGATTGCATTGCTCTCTTTTGCTGGATGAAGTGAATTCAATAATTCAGTTTGAATTTTGGCAGTCATCATATTTGACAAAATATGGACCTATCATTTTTTGTTCATTTGATGCACCGTCGCTCTCAGTCACGAAAAATGACTCTCCAGAACATAATTCACTTAAGTTGTAGAAATAGAAGAGACACATTTTCATTCCCATTCATACTACACATTCCTCATTGACAAGTGTCAATCATAAATACGCTAACTCAAAATACAAAGATACGATATTCTTTTTTGTTGAACAATTTCATGAGCTCATTTTTTTTAAATATTTTAGAATGAATGAGTTCAAAATATCCTTGTTGATCTACAGGTGAAATGAATGGATATGGTTAGTTTCTGAAAGTAGGAAGTTACCAGTACATTTATCTAGGAAGATGTTGGCAAAATATTCTGGTCTTTTTCATGAGAAGTTTCTGAGCTTATCCTTCCTTCTAATTTTCCACAAAATCCCATTAACTTTCTCTAATTTTTTTCACGAAATTCGTTGGATATTATCCTATCTATCAACTATCCAAAAATTTTCAGCAGCAATATCGCCATGGAGATTTATCTCAGGTTGCCATGCAAACCAGCGAAAAGCTCTACACGTGTTTCTATGCTGCAGTAAACTTACTTTGCATGAACAAACGCTATTGGGATATTGTATCATGCAAATTTCCAGCAGGGTACAGATGCTAGCCGGGAGTGTATCCTTGATCGGATCACAAATGAAATTGCGAGCGAAACGAAAAAATGTGTTGCGGAAAATCTACCGGTCATATGTTCCTCCTGAAAAATTGTATTCATTATGGAGATGATGGAAAACAATTTCAAATATGTCAAGTATATTATCTCGTTTTCTGAATGTTCTGAGAGAAAACTATCTTTTTATACGTCAAATATTAACCGAAAACACTCTTTTCTAACTACTCGTCGAATCATTATTGGACCATCAATTAATCAAAAAATTCCACAGGAGAGATGAACATCCACAAAACGATCTCAACTGTTATTTCTATCCTACATCGGACCAAGAGAAAAAGCTTTTCAATCCTGTTAGCAAACCTGTGTGGTGCAGTCAAGAATCGGCTTACGCCTCAAGTTCCTGATGTGCATGATGTCTAATCATCTAAGGCCAGTCTCAACACCCTACACAGTAGGTTAATGGACTGACACCTATCAGAAAACAACTACTCCCCTGACTAATACCACGAAGGGCGTTGGATTATATCCGACAGGTGTCAGTGCAGGATTCTTCACAGAAGTTATTCCTGCATATGCTGTTGGCGATACAACTGCCGCAATAGATTTTCAATTATTGAAACACACTTGCAGACCGTCTGATAGGTGTCAGTCCATTAACCTACTGTGTAGGGTGTTGAGACTGGCCTGAACGAATTGTTCTCTTAGATGATTTGATTTATAGCCAGTCTTCAAGTATGCCCACTGTATGCCCACAGCATGTTGTCTTTTGAATCTTCTTCGTGCAGTAGATGCAGAAACTGTATCTGAAGAGAAAACAAACTTTCCTTGAACGGATCAACACATGATCATGCTCAAACGATAATTCACTTGAACAAAACGGAAAAGACAAAAGCCCTTGCTTGGCTCAATCTAATGTATCGTCACTTATAGTTGGGTTACAGATGCTCACAAACGTAGGTTGCATGAAGATGTAAATCTTGCACTATGATTATACGGTAACCTCAATATCAACCAATCAAATAGAATATCTTCAGTATGTCATTATGGTTGCCGCAGAAATGATTACGGAAGACTCCAGAGCTGGTTAACTTTAGGTTACCTAAGAATATCAGAAGGGCGTCTGCTGGTTGAAGGGTATAGTTAGTATTCTGCGACCACGTGAGGTGCTCCCTGTGAACTTCGTCAGAGGAGATCTACTCTACAGGCCATACATTTGTATTGCCTGACGAAGGTTGTCTCAGACTATTCCAGTAGCTCGTCATAATATTTTGGAGAATGGACAACGGTCTGTCAAGCCTGAATTAGATTATATTTTAAGAGAAAACTCAGAACCCTGTAGTAGAGCACATACCTGATACCTGTACCTGATTCGCCGCAGACCGAATCAGTTTTTTAGCATTTAGCAAAGTCCCACTATTGCCAGATGACGTGGAAGATTACTCATCAAATGAGGTAAAAAGCTCCGTTGAGAAGCTAGATTTATTGGGTTGACTTTGAATAGGTGTGAAACATTTTTGAAATTTTTTGGAATGCGGTGGGGTATCGAATAGACTTCAGACATACCTACCTAAGTCTCATTCCTTTTCGGTTTTGAATCATAAATTAATAACTGACCAACTCTACTAAACTATGTCTGAAAAACGCCTGTTTTCACTTGATTATACTTTAACGAATATCTCCATTATCATCGACTAATTTTTACAAAATTCTCTCTTCTATTCAAAAAATTATTCATCCGAGTTGGGGTTGTTTTTCCTTGACAGAGGAAGTGTGGAAAGTTCGATATAGATGGTTCGATGTGATATTAAAAAAAAATTCTGAGTGAGTTTAACAAGTCATTGAACGGTGTCGATTCCCACATTGCCTGCATGACATCTATCCCTTTTTCAACTTGATATTCGGATTAATATGCAGTTCCTGTTTAAATCTGTTTCGAAATCTTTTTTCTGTTGAATTGCTTTCGCTGGACAATTGCCAGGATCATAAACTTGTGCGAGGTCTCACTTTTTTCTTTCATTTCTAATATTGCAACTCAGGATGGGCAGCTAATTCGGCTACCCATCGAATTGAAATCACTACCACCACTTAGTTTCAAGATAATTCTGAAGTGATATATGGTTTAATCCAGTCACTATAAATTTGTAGAAAACACCAAAAGTATCGTTATATTTATTATTCTATTAAATTTTCCTTTATGTTCATGAAATGATCAAATTGTCTAATAATTTTTCGCTCGTATTTCCTTGTTTCCCTTATTTTTTAAATTTGTGAAATTGTTTGTATTGATATGAGATAGCTGTTGCTGATTAGATAGAAGAGCAATTTTTGCCTCGATTCATCATATGCAGATGTTGAATTGAGTCATTTGTTAGGTTAGGTTAGTATCTCTATACCGAGTAATCTTTCAATGAAAACCATCAATATTATCATTATCATTTTTATCATTATTATTATTGAAAGAGAATGGTTTCATTCAATAATCTGATTCTCAAATATAATTTGAGAATACTGATCAGTACCAGTAGTTTCCATGTTTCACATGATCACACGAACCTATGGAACATTAGTCACTTCCAATTCACAAGTTGGCACTATCATAGATGTGCTTCGGACTGTCCATACAGAAAACGTAAAACGAAACCTCGTTAGAGGTTTTGTTGAAATGACGTATCCTGTTTGTTTTACTGTCGGTTGACCAGGTTGAAAAGATTTGTTCTCTATGGATGCTGGCGAGTATTAGAATATTATGCATCTAAAATATGCCGTTATGAAATGAAGCAATATCTAGATGAATAGCTCAAACAAATATTTGCAGTAGTATTACTCTTGAGAATATGAATATCAGAAATGAATTTCAAATCGAAAATGAAACTTTGTGTATTGAAACAAAATCATTTTCATAGGGGTGGTGAGATCGACTAGAATACAGCCGAGCTAGATGTTTTCCATTCAAAACACTAATCAATAGAGTTTATTCTAAGGTTTTCACTATAAGGGTTTTACAAAAACCACGACACGTGTTTTGCTATACTCCAAGCATAACTCCCTTATAGTGAAAATCATAGAATAAACTCTATTGCAAGCATAACTTGGAGTTACGCTTGAAGAAGCTATTGTATAGCGAAACACGTGTCGCAGTTTTTGTAAAACCCTTATAGTGAAAATCATAGAATAAACTCTATTGATTAGTGTTTTAAATATGGATTTTCATCAAGTACCGGCCAGTTCTATTCAAGTTTTCCATTCAATTCTATACTAAAACATACATAGCTCAATAGCCGCAACCACAAGCTCGTATTGATAATAAAAAAGGCCACGGTCAGTGGAAGTAAATAAAATTGTGTACAAGAATGGGCGTATCCACTGATATTAGGATAACCGCATAGGTGAAAATTGAAATCATAATTAAACCTTGTCAGTAGATTTTTCAAAATCAAGTAAAAACGATATAGTCACAACTTCATTAATATTTTATATGAACTTGGCAATACCGCAAAACTCATTCATATTGCATAATTTTATTTTTTTCTTGTTTTCACGACTTTTCCTGGGACATTTTCAATTTGTTTTTGTGGTCTATTCGATCGTTAGTTTCGAAGTTAGGAAGCGTCTCATATTACGCAACGAATACTTCATACGTGACATGTGTTTCAATCAAAAAGTGATCATAATTAAGAGGAAGATTAAACTGGAAGTTCGATGGTAATATTTCTTTATAGTCCTTCATTAATGACACTTCTCAAAGGTGAGGTCATTCCATTTGGAACGCAGGTGAAATATCTTGGCATCCTTGATAAAACATTCACCTGGAACGCTCACTTGGAAAAAGTTTCACACAAATCCAGACTCTTCCTATGGAAATGTCGAAAGATTTGTGGTTAAACTTGGGGTGTAGGTCCCAAACAAATCTATTGGATATATCTGATGGTTGTCAGATTACTTATGGAGCAACTGCCAGGTGGCCGAAGAGTTTACAGAAAAGGGTTCAGGCGATACTCGAGACAGGCTTGTCTAGTTGTCTGTGTACGTGCTCTGCCACAGATGACTTGTCCGTTTGAATTCTAGAAATATTTGGAAGTTCAATTTTAAATAAAGTGATGTATCGTAATCCGAAATGGAAATGAATCTTTGAATGGGTTTAACAATAAGTGGAATGTGAATTACTTATAGCAACGTGAGAGGTCGAACTGAAATTCCTGATGTAGAATAATTTGAAAACAAACACTGTTCCTCGTTTCTCAAACAAACTTGACGTCTTCAAGAGGTGTGGTAGAATTATAGCAAACAATAACACTGAAACACGCGTTTCAGATGGAAGCAGAAACTTTTCCATGGTAGAGGAGTAGAGGGCTACCACAACATATAAAAGTCTTGACTGATCTGCAATGATCTGGTATGTTCCCGAGAGTTCCTGATTGGTTCCGAACATTTCTGAATATTCCAAGATGGTTTGGAACGTTGTGAAATGCTTTCAAATACTCTCATATGTCCTGGACTGTTTTAGAACTCGCTAGAAACTCGCAGAACTTCCAAATCGTTTATTTGGCATCGAAACGAGTCGATATTGTTCCAAATACCAATCTCACAAAATCTTCAACAATAACTATACAGTAAAATTCTTCGATGACAAAATAGTACATTCCTATTGCACATTATATAATCAATAAACCCACCAGAATAATTTCTGGCGAAGGTGCCGGGCAATTATTTATTTCATATATGAAAATTGAAGCGATACTGAGGAGAATATCTTCTTTTTCGTGATATTTTCGAAATGATCGGGAACAGTGAATATATGATGACAAAAAAAGTTTGACATACTACTGACACTGAACTGCAGAAATTTTGAATCCTAAATAGCTCTTCTAAACAATGCGAAATATATCGTTACCCGGTTACTTCGCCAAAACCTAAAATTCTGGTATTTGCCGCAGGTAAGTGCCTAGTTGATATACTGGGAAACTAGAGACTGAATTTTTGATTCTTGAAGATTCACTTCACTCTTGTATTCTTGTGAAGGAATTTGGGAGACTGGAGACTGTGATGAAAAACATTAATATTCACGGTTATCATCTATACAATTTTCGAAAGAAGTACTTTCTTTGTTTATTGCTACTAGTATTCATGTATTTCAAAATGTGATATCTGGAAATGAATAATAAAATGTCCATCGTCTATAAATTGGTAAATGGTAAATTCCTGAAAACTTTTTGCAAACAGATTTCTTAAAACGAATTTTCAAGTATCAGGTAAGCGAATGTTTTGTCAAGTTTCAGTTCAGAATATATTTCAAGTTCTACATAATTCAATTATTACAAATATTATCATCACTAACATGGAAAATGGAAAAACCTCAAAATTGTAAGGAAAGAAAATTATTGTAACCTGAATTTAAAGTAATCTTATTGAGAAGTAGGTGAAATATCAATTATATACAAACAATAAGAAGTGAAATGAAAAGACAGTCAACGAAAATCTGAATGGAAAGTTGAAGAAATTTGAAAAATATTTCAAATCAAATTACTTCACGACGTTTCGATTGTAAGTGTTCACAATCGCCTTCGTGTGTTCATTCTACTACATGTTTATGTGACTTTTCATTGTTTGGATATAATTGTTCATCTAACTCACCATCAACTGACTTCAGTTACATGTCAAAATGAATTTTTTCAATTAGCATTCTCGCAATCATTTTTAATTTCTTCTTTCAGATTACTTTCGTTTTCAACATAGTGGACCGAATAATACGACGTTATCATTTTTGGTGTTATAATAATTTCAACTTTCAATTCAATTGTTCTCTCAATTGTTCTCTCATAGATTTCGAACGAGTTAACAATAATTCAGACAATGGAAATGTGAATTCGTGATATTCACCCAGAAACATTGTTAACCAAACTGACGAAGAACTAGGTATATCGTTACGGAGTTTCTCAACCGATGTCCAACATATCACCTTCAATAATCAGAAACAACTTTATCGTCTGGCATCCAGCTTGCTACAAACTACACAATAACTCTAGTTTCAATTAGACACCTATCGACAGATCGAAACTTCGAACCGGAACACTCAGAGTAACGAGCGTTCAACTTTTTCGATTAAAATACACTCCAATACCCTTTGACAGCATTGCTCCTCTAGATCCAGCCAGAATCACATCCGATATTCCATTAAACCCTAGTATTTGAACAGGGAAGGCGCAAATAAATGACTTGCCGAACAACAATGCACTAGTCAGCTAATGGTTTGACGCAACAGAGACGAAAATAGAGAAAGAAACGTGCTTGTTGGCCTGAATAATGGAAAAAGTTAGATAAGGAATAATTTGCCACATTAGCATTTGACCCTTGTTTTTTGTCTGAAGGCCCGAATGTGAACGAATTAGGCCCAATTCCATTTAATGGGATATGGAAAGCGCTGATTTGCAAGTCTCTGGTGTTTGGAATTCGTTTCACTCGTTTCACTCGGTTATAATTTGATGGTGAGTTCCACGACCTCTTCTATTCAGAACATTCATATGCTAACCCACTTTTTTGCTGTTTGTTCGATAACCCTCCAGAATAAAATGAACCGGGTCCTTAAATATATCAGAATGAGTGGAATGGTTGAAATTTAACATTTGTGTTATGGATTTACTGACCCGTTACTCGATGTAAATTATTAACACTTACACATAATAACAATTTAACAATTTTCACAAACATTTTTCATGTCTAGACGCTACGTTGTTGGCGAATCACGTCTAAAAATGAAAAATGTTTGTGAACATATTTCAATTATTATGATGGATAGTAACATTTTGTGGTTCAGTGCAGTGTAGAAGCTGTTGCGCTTGATAGTTCTGAGGTCTTTGACCGTGTGTGGCATGAGGGTTTCCTGGCTAAACTCAGATGCTATAACTTGACGGATTATTTTTGTGTATGGCTCTCCAGCTTCTCTGCAAGTGGCCATCGATGGATATCTCTTGAATACTTTCACCATCAATGCAGGTGTTCCCCAGGGATCCATATTGTCTCCAACCCTCTTTTATTATATATCAACTACTTTTTGGAAAATACAAAGACACACACTTGTCTCATCATTCCATTTGGATTCCAGGACAGAGCACATCTTCACCGACAGCATATCTTAATGAGGATCTAGAAGTAATTTCAAATTCGAGTGAAAGAAACCAGGTGCAAGTGAATGCCACAAAAACCCAGGCATCGGTTTTCTCCAAGAAGATAAATATCTCCGAACCGTTATAATAATGTCAGGTCAAACAATTCCGCTTTGTGCTTCGATAAGTTTGTTGGGGATTGAAATGGACATATTGGTGTCCAAATAGAAACTCTGATTTTTCACCATTGTGACAGCAAAGATTTGCTTTTTTTATTGTTTGAATAAGTGAAAAGTAGGCAATGACTCAGATGAATCTTCACTTCGGATATTTATAATAGTCGTGATGAAATATGCTTCTCATTCGCATACTTTTTTACATTTTGAATATTTTCCCGTAAACGATGTTTGCCTCAATTTCCAATTATGATTCGAAGAAAAAAGTAATTGTTTCAGGTGACCTTCTCTTTTTTATGCCATTCTGTTATTTGATATTCAATGCTTCGTCATTCCTTTCGGATTCCAGGACATCGGCTACAGAGGCACATTTTCTTTTTCTGCTTCGATAAGTTAGTTGGGGGTAAAATGGGCACCAATATGTCTTGGCACAATCATGTCGCTGGAATTGCCAAGGCTGCTTCTCAAAAGCTTGGAACACTGTTCCGAACCTGAAAACTGTACTAACCTCAGCAATTTTTGATGCTCTATATAGCTCAGATCCGACCTTCTTTGAAGTTTTCTTTTCATGTATGGAGCTCTGCCCCCTAACATATTCTGGAGTTGCTGGATTCCATCCAAAAAAGAGGCATCCGCCTGATTGGAGACGCGAATATCACGTGCAACCATGATAGCCTGGAACATAGGAGAAAGTTTGAAAATTTGCTTCTCTTTTATAGATACGATCTCTCTATGTATTTCACCACTTTTATTTGTAACGAATGTCGCTACAGTTTCGTTCTATAAGGACATTTCCAAACTTATACAATAAAGTACTAGTTCTATGTATAAGTTTCAAAATGTCATTATAGGACGAAACTGCAGTAACATTAGTTACAAATAAAAGTGGTGAAAAACATAGAAAGTTTCATTTCTCTTTTCTTCATTATGATTTCCTTCCACGTAGTAACGGCTACATCCATCAATTCATTTCATAGATACTTTCACGGGAAGTGTTCAAGTGACTTGGCACATTTGGTTCCACTGCGATTCAAATCCAATGTGAATCACTTCTTTCGCACAGGCACCGCTCTAAGAGCGCTGAGGTTCTTCCTGTAGTGCTTGTGTTTTGTCCTTGAAAATTAATGAAAAGATTAAGGGAAAATGAATGCGTTTAATAATTGTAGCAATTTTCAAAGTTTTATTAACAGCAAGGCTGACAATTTCATGGCCCTCCAAAACTGGAGAAATAATTCACAGAGTTAGGAATTGGTTGTAAGACATCGAATCAATAGATCATTGTAGCGTTTCATTCATTTATAGATATTCATAGCTTGATAGTCAAATTACTATACGACGTGATCCATATCATTATTAATTTTTCAAATAATTCATTCGGACATTTCAGTCATTCTGATTCAAGTATTTGAAATATTTCGTTCGTAAATCACCAAACATTATTGTTGAGCTCTTTAATTAAATTGAAAACTTTTGTTCGTGATGAAACATTCGATTTTCATGGAGTAGTTCCTTCCAAATGAGCTTATTGATTGTTGTTGGAAGAATGTAACAAATAGTGAACATAACACTCCATATCCTGGAGCCGGATGTCACGCAGGTAGCTATAGCTGCCTATTCTAGGTCTTCTATATATATATATATATATATATATATATATATATATATATACAGTGTGTCAATTTGAAAACTTCCCACCCTCAATATCTCCCTTCCAGTACATAATATGAAAAAATGGTCAGACAGGTCAACTTTATTTGCAAGGGGGACACTCTGAATGAATATTTTCAACCCTCGGGGTTCAACCCCCTAGGAGGGGTGGATGTTACCCTCAGAATTTCAAATAGAAAGGGGGGTCAAGTGGCACATCATTTTGAAGGGCATTCAATTCTCTTGCCGACGGTGCCCTCATTTATTATTTTCCGATCAGCAGTATCCGAAAATGTAGTTCTAAACTAATAGAAGTAATTAGAATTGGCCTATACTAAAATGCCTGGTTATCAAGTTAGTATGCAAAGAAATACAATTTATTGACTCTCGAAAAGCTGACCCGTCATCACAAGTAAAACTTGTGATGACGGGTCAGCTTTTCAACTTTCCATCAGGGGTAAAATTAGACAAGCCTCAAAAAATTTACATTAATTAGTTATCTGATTTCGGTGACTTTCATTTGGGTTTATTATCGGATTTAAAACTCTTATCCCTTTTTTGTTACTTCTGCTATAAAAAGTATCGTTTTTTGAGCAAAAAAGGTGTTCATCGCATTCAAGCCATTTGGTAGTACTATCATTTCAGTTTCATTTGTTGAGCTGATCAGCGATACCTTAGAAAGTGTATAAATTGTAAGAATGGTTTACACTATCCAAGACCGAATTGAAATAATTTTTATTTATGGAGAGGTGGGCAAGTGCGCACGAAGGGCGGCATCTCTTTTTAATGAAAGAAATCCAAATCTCAATATAAGTCACCGGTATGTGCTTGATTTGGTGACAAAGTTTTCCGAAACTGGTTCGGTGAAGAATAAAAAAAGGAATAACCCCAGAGTACTGAATGAGGATGCTCAAATTGAGGTGTTGGGAACATTTGCTGCAGAGCCGACTAGCTCCTTACGATCAGTAGCAGAACAGACGGGAATGTCACACGAGACTGTAAGGAAAGCACTGAAAATGCACAAATTTCATCCATATAAAATGCAGATTCTCCACGAGCTCCATGAGGATGATTATGACAGAAGAATAGAATTCTGTGAAATCATGACTCTTCGAATCAATGCTTTACCTAATCTTCTGTTCAATATCTGTTTCAGTGATGAATGTTCATTTTTCCTGAATGGCAATGTTAATAGGCAAAATTGTCGCTATTGGAGTGACGAAAACCCTCACAATTTTCGAGAAGGACATACACAACACCCACAAAAAGTTAATGTTTGGGCTGGTATTCTTGGAAATGCCATTATCGGACCTTTATTTTTTGAAGAAAACTTGAATGGTGATCTGTACCTAGATATGCTTCAAGCACCTATCGATCCACTTATAACTCACGAGCTCGAAACTCAAATTGATGCACACGGTAATTTACTGTTGCAGAAAGATTTGTTACATTTCCAACAGGACGGTGCGCCACCTCATTATTTTCGCCCCGTCCGACAATGGTTGAACGAGCGATTCCGGGAGAGATGGATTGGCAGAAGGGGATCAATTGAGTGGCCACCGAGATCACCGGATTTGACTCCATTAGATTTTTTTCTTTGGGGATATCTCAAATCTGTCGTTTATAAAACACAGCCCACTGATATGGATGACCTCAAAGGACGAATTACAGCAGCATGCCGGTCAATTAGTGGTGAAGTTTTCCAAAATGTTCGAGAGGAGTTCGAAAACAGACTGTATTACTGTTTAGAGCAGAATGGACAACATTTTGAACATATTATCAGATAAAGCGTAACAAGATGGTTGAAATTTGTTTTTTGCAATTTAGTATTTTTTGTTTGCACTCGATGCGTATTTCGTTAACTAAGTAGTTCTACATTCCTCTCACATCCACGAATTCGAATATTACTCAAGGGTTGGAACGATGCTACCTAGTACGATGCTCACCTTTTCCAATAGTCCATTACAATCATTTGTTTTGAATACCAACCTGAATACCAAACATCTAGTGCGGGCGAGTTTTAATCATTTATTCTTATTCACTTCTAATCACCGTTCGTTTGGAACGTTATTGTTCAAAAACTGCTCATCAAAAACCCCGAGGGTTGAAAATATCCATTCAGAGTGTCCCCCTTGCAAATAAAGTTGACCTGTCTGACCATTTTTTCATATTATGTACTGGAAGGGAGATATTGAGGGTGGGAAGTTTTCAAATTGACACACTGTATATATATATATAGTATATAGCTGTTTCAGCCTATTGGGCAACGTCAGTACCGGGCAGGCGGTCCTCGATTGAAGACAAAATGACGTAATCCATCTTGATTTTATTCAGGTTGAAGCCTGGCTCCCTTTCCCTTTGAACTGATGTTTGCCAGAAGGGCAAACGGGTCATGACTGGTGTTTGATGATGCCATGAAAGTCCTCAGACATCCATACTGCCCTTCGCGGTGTACGCCTACCTGGCTGGGGTGAGATGGATGAAGATATTATTCATCTGTTATCGGAGAACATAGGGGCCTCATTTGACAGAGTGTCGGGGCCTTCTATATCGGAAGGGGTCGTCTACAGCGTAATCTATAGCTTCCCTGACTAACGGGTTGTCGTGAGTTTCAGCATAATCTAAAACTCGCCGATTCCTCGACTGAATGGACTGCTGAATGGAAGGCAGATTCAAATCTCTGCGGATGGCTTCATTTCGCACGAACCACGGAGCATTCACAATCATCCATAGAATTTTATTTTGTAAGGTCTCCAAGATGGAGATGTTAGTCGGAGCCGCTTGTCCCCAAACGCCTGAAGCATACATGATGACAGACTTGAACATCATATAGATCGTGATTTTATTCTTTAGGCTTAACTTAGATTTTCTATTTATCAAAGGGTACATGCTTGCCACCCGACCCTGGATCTTTGCCTTCACGCTTAACAGGTGCGGGTTCCAGGTGAGCCTACGGTCTATAAGAAGACCTAGGTACTTGACTCGCGTTTGCCAGTTAATCTCCCTTCCAGAGATTCTTACTTTCATGGCCGGAGAAGCTATCATTCTTCCCATGGTTATTGCCTGAGTTTTTTCCGGGTTCACTCGGATCTTCCACTGGAGGTACCAGCGCTCGAGGTCACCCAATGCACGTTGCATATAGACGATCCCGAGCTCCCGACCCATGGAAGATGAGAGGAGAGCCGTGTCATCGGCGTAGAGAGATACCTTCACATGCTCGGACCTCGGAAGGTCGCTGGTGTAAAGGGAGTAGAGCGTGGGAGAGAGCACGGCCCCCTGTGGCACTCCAGTAAGGATCTCTCTGTTGTCAGACAGAGAGCCCTCTACTCTAACCTGAAATGTTGTCTTTCAGGAAAGACCCAATTTACCGGATCAGGCCCCGAGGCAGTTCGAACGCGATTAATTTGTGTAGAAGGCCTGCCAAACACGGTCGAAGGCCTTCGAAATGTCTAATAAGACTGAGTGAACGTTTTTGTTCCTGTTTAGCTCCGAGATGGTATTTTCGACCAGTCTTAGAGCCTGCAACTCAGTGGAGTGTTCTCTCCTGAAACCGAATTGCTCGTCAGGCAGAACATTTCGGTCCTCAACTTCTTCGTTGAGCCTTTGAAGTACGACTCTTTCAGTCAGCTTAGCCGCCGACGAGAGCAGACTAATCGAGCGATAATTCTGCGGGAAAAGCCGGTTCTGCCCCTGTTTTGGGAGCATGACGACGACCGCATGTTTCCACCTTCTGGGGAAGTATCTTAGAGCCAAAGAGCTGTTAATGATGGACAGTAGGCTCTCAACGCAGTTTTCCGGGAGCTTCTTCAATAACTTGTTTATTATTGAATCAACCCCCGGGGCTTTCTTAGCCTTTGCGGCCTTGATGAAGCCCTTCAATTCTTCCACAGAAGCCGGACGAATAACATCATCGTCATCCTCCCTGAGGATGCGGTGAACCCGATCTTCGAGCAGAATATCGCGGTCGATGTCGTCGTTGTCGTCAACGTTAAGTTGAAACTGACGTTCCATCGTGTCAGCAAATGCCAACGCTTCGTCGGCGGGGAAGTAGCATACTCCGCGCTCTCCGTGAATGGGTGAGGGAGCTGTCTTCTTTTCCTTGAGTCTACGAGTGATTCGCCAAAGCTCGTCACTCCCAGGCTCAATGGTTTCCAACAGCTCCTCACACCTCTCATTTCGGTGATCAATGATGGCCTGTTATACTTGATTGGCCATCCTGTTTGCCGCTGTTTTGTCTCCTGGGAAGATTGTTCGCTGGTAGAGCCTTCTCAGGCGATTTCTCTCTCGTATCAAGGCCTTGATACGAGGGGGAAACTCATTATAGCTCTTCAGCGGACACTCCTCACTGGAGGTGGCCGTCCGAAAAGCATCATTCACAGAGGTCTCGAAGCAGTGAACTGCCGCGTCGAGTTCGTTGGGAGAGCGGAGACCCTCAGGAGGAGCGCGCATCTCTCCGAGCTGAGCTGTCCCCAATCCGTCTTATATCTCATGCAATAATCAGGGGAAGGAAGATCATCACCCAATACCAGGATTACTGGATTATGATCGGAATCCAGTTCCGACTGAACGTAAATTTCGCTGGTCAGAGAGACGTTTCTGAGAAGCGCGATGTCTAGTACGTCAGGCCTATACTGCCCGCGATAGAACGTAGGTTCATCCGGTCCCAGCACGAGATATTCATGTCTGTCAGCATGTGCATGGAGCGCTCGGCCGTTTCGATTGGTGGCTCTGCTCCATAGTCCGTGCTTGGCATTGAAGTGGCCAGCGGCAATTGTCGGAATATCACTACCCATCAGCAGTTCATCCAGTGATTCTGGGAGTAAATGATTATTCGGAGGGTTATAGACAGAGATTAATCTGTGACAACCCCGTCTCAGTCGAATTTCGACCCCTACGGCCTCAGTTCCGTGTAACCGAGCACTGTCAATGCCGTATTGGACACACTGGAGGGATCGTTTGACAAGAATGCCAACTCCCCCACCAGCACGTCCAACACGTTCTCTATGGTAGAACTTGTAATTTGGAATGACCACGGATTCATTCCTCAGTTGCGTCTCTTGAATTAGAGCCGCATCGATGTTGTGCTCTACGAGAAAGTTCTCGAAATCAAGTTTCTTAGGAAGAAAGCCATTGGCATTCAAAAAGACTATCTTCAGAGATCTAGGCAATGTCGGTTGTCTAGACATTAGCAGTACCAGTCAACACATTTGTATTCACCGTGAACATTTTTTCGAGCACGGGGAATTTGATGAATAATTGCTTCATCTGCTCCAAAGTGGCGCAGATGTCTGAAGCCCTCTTGATTTGAAAAAGAACGTAGAAACAGATTTCCACTTGCTCAAAAAATGGTTTGACCAAAGGCTCCTGACAGTGAATCTGTAAAAAAACAAATTTTCTTCCTTTTAGCTGCAATCTATCCTATGATTGTCCATTTGAAACTCTTGATGTCGGCGAACAAGGAAAAACAATAAAAATAGATTCCCTGAGAGGAATCAAATACTTGGGCGTCTACATAGATAGAAACTTAAGGTGGGACTCTCATATAAAACATACAATAAAAAACCTAAAAACAATGCTTCACAACTTCCGTTCCTTGAAAAATTACTTACCTCACAAAGAACTTAATCAATTTTATAGTTTCCTAGTAAAGAGCCATTTGAGATATGGTATAACAGCATGAGGATCAGCTCTGCGTGTACACCTCAATCCGTTAGAGGTATTACAAAGGAGATTCATGAAGTTGATCATATCTAGAAATTCACACGACATCGCAACCTACTAACATATCCTACTGTTAAAAAGTCAATTTCACAAAGAGCATACTCTTTCATGGCAACTAAATTATGTAACACCGTACCGCACAAAATGAAAAATTCTTATTCCAAACCAATATTCAAAAAACAAATAAGAAAACACATTCTCGAAAAAGATAGACACTTTAAAAAAAACTGTTACAGTGAAATAAGTTAGTTTTAGTCAAATTTATCCCAAAGTTGTATCATACTATCTATCTATCTATCTATCATATTTTTTTTACTTTTTGTTTGTCTAGTATTTAATCGGCCTATTTCACCTCAAGCCGAAATATAATTCGCTTAACTATAACACCAAATTCACAAAATTTAATGAAATGTTTTGTAGTTTCTACTCCATGAAGGCCATACATATTTTTATGCAGATATTTATGTACTTACATATTCTTCATAACTTCTTGCGAAACAAGAGCTCTGCTCTTATCGTCAAACCACTTTGTTCACAGATTTTGTTTCAATTGTACTCTAATCTGTATACGTTGTGAATGAAGTTATTATTATTATTATTATTATTATTATTGTGGATTTTGGTGAGCTTCAACAGATAACTAGTTATCCTATATCCGAACTGAAAATTAATCAACGTCATTTTGAAAAAGTCAATATTTTAACTCTGTCAAATGTTTGAGCTCTTTCGATTTGAACGACCATATAATGTGTTATAAAGAAAAAATACGAAATTATGCATCCACGGTGAATTTCATTGAGTACAAAAACAACGGTTTTGAATACATGAATTGTATTTGACTGCTCAGTTCGATTCTGAATGTATATAATATGTTTGTTTAGCTGCGATAAATAATTGATATTTCAACGTCAATTAATTGCATGGTGAGCAGGATTTGAAAAAATCTTCCGAAACATTGGGAATTCGAGAAGGCGCACTACTGATATTTGTTTGAAAAATTGGTTTTTAGTGCCCTGGAAAACAGCTCTATTTCATAATTATTTTGTATAGAGTTATCATAAATTCGAAATATTGTTAAACATTTTCAGTGACACATAATTGTTTCATTATTATTTTATGAAATTTTTCTATTCTCAATTGAAAACATATGTGAATGATTATTATTTGCCTTCAGCATACTCATTCTAAACTATACAATTTGTATTGTGAATCATCGAAATCATTACAAATCAATAGTATTTGTAATAATGATAGAGTTTAGTTGAAAATTACAAGAGCTGAATAGTATGACTTTTTCTAATACTGAAAAGTAGTTGGAAGACAGTAAACATTTTTTAATGTTCTTTTGATGCTTAGAAACATGAATCATAACGTTTGCTGTTAGCACTTTCCCAAAACTGATTTTGTGAATGTACTTGCGTATTCAAAACACATTGTGGGAAATATAACTTGTGCAGAGTTCACTTTGGAAAACAAATTTACCTAGGCTCCCAGATAATCAAATTCTAATGAAAAAAATCGAATTCACCTTGGGGAAAAACAGTTCGGTATTTCAAATTATGATTTTTAACACACAAACTGTCCTTCATGAACTGCCGTACATGAGTATGAGTGTCGAAACGTTGTCTGACATTTTGCAGCATTTATGGAGTTACAGAAGTCATCGTTTTCCATGCAAGAGGGCGCTGTAATGAAATATTAGGTAGTGAACAGTCAAAAGAATCAATTCTATATCAAATTACCTTTTCGAAGTCATTCCCCAGACATATTCTAAGGGTAATGGTAACCAAGAGGCGGGAAGGTTATGATATAAAGATTTACTTCCTGAATTAAATATTGACCTGTTTCTGCAGTTTTCTGTCTTGAAGATACAAAATCTAATTTGTTCCCGGTACCGCAGATTGTCAGTATTGAAGAAGCTTGTATAAAATGAAAGGATTTGGGTTGATGTTAGCAACCTGTTCACTTCTGTCCCAAAATCTGAAACCCTACCTTTAGTTTCTTACTTGCTTTCTCAACACTTAACTTCAGACTCCACCGAAATAGATATATTAACTTTACTTAAATTTTGCATTTCCCAAGATTTTTTTGTCTTTAACAATAAATTTTACAGTCAACCTGATGGCCTAGCAATGGGTAACCCTCTTTCACCTTTCTTGGCTGACATTTTCATGGAAAATTTAGAAAATTCATTCATAATTAATAAAATTGATAATATTCTCAGTTGACACAGATATGTTGATGACTGCTTGGTTTTCATAGATGGCAACTCTATTGTAGCACATGATATCCTTGACTCCTTAAATAACTTGCATCCCAAAATCAAATTTACACTTGAAATAGAACAAGACAATAAATTAAACTTTTTAGATCTGACTATAACAAAAACTTACAACAAATTAGATTTTTCCATTTACAGAAAACCAACCCAGACTGATCATGTCATTCCTTTCAATTCATTTCACCCCATGCAACATAAATTGGCTTCCTTCAATTGTTATGTTAACAGATTGTTGAACACTCCCTTATCTCCCTCCAATTTTAATTTAGAATTAAATACTTTAAAACAGATTGCTGTCAACAATGGTTATCAACCATATATCATTCACAAATTAATCAGTAAATTTAAACTCAGATCAGATAGAAGATTGGCCTTTAACTCCACCACCTTGGTTAATTCACCTTCTGTGAGATATTTTTCCTTACCGTATTTTGATCAAAATATGTGTACTGCTATTTCCAAATTTATAGAAAATACCATACCTGGTACAAAAATTTCCTTCAAATCTCAAAACAACTTAAGTAACTTTTTAGTAAATTCTAAAGATAAAATCAAC
Organism: Leptinotarsa decemlineata; assembly: GCF_025532065.1. NCBI lineage: Eukaryota > Metazoa > Arthropoda > Insecta > Coleoptera > Chrysomelidae > Leptinotarsa > Leptinotarsa decemlineata. Next base: position 3,316,379 of record NW_027412686.1, read on the forward strand.
AAATTGAACTGTAGCGGAGTCTACAAGCTTAACTGTTCTGATTGTTCGGCATCTTACATTGGTAGAACCTGTAGACCTCTTTTCACTCGTATTAATGAACATATAAAAAAACCTGATAAATCTGCTTTTGGCCATCACATAAAATTTCACAACCACAACTTTAGTCCCAATAGAAATTCCAAAATATCACATAAAATAGATAATAAAAATTTCCTTAGACTTGACTTGTTTGAAGAGTTGGAGATTTCTAAAGAACTTTCCAACAATGATCATTGTCTGAATACTCAAGTAAACTTGAACAGAGATTTCCTTCCCCTTCATAAGAGGATTATGAATTATTAATTAATCACAGTTTATTAATATAATTTATTCAATATTTTTCCTCTACATATTCAATCAAACCCATAATGGACCACTCCTCAAGTTGGTACCATTATTTTAACATGACACTTGACACATTCTGTCTCAAGTTGTCCTTCTTCATAAAATACTTTGACTGAACCACATGGCCTGAATCCAAAAAATGTATTTTTTGGCTATAAGCCTATTTTGTTTTATATAATTTTAAATATTACAATGTACAATTCACTTATCATGATACTTCCTGTTGCCTGACAAGTAAGTAATCTCAAACAATTTTCCAAAATTTTTTAACCTTAAAATTTTACAACTTCAATTTCACTAAATTCCCTTTTCAACTAGATCACTTACTTTCAGGTGAGCACTGATGATGAGAAAAGTCGAAAGCGCTTTGCAATAATTTTAATATATTATACACTTTAATACAAAACCTCTTCGATTCATTAATTGTATAAAATGAACATTGATTTTGTGAAATTTTCGTGAAAGTTTCAAAAGAAAATGTTTTGAATATCAGAGGGTGTGGGGTATATTTGCAAGTAAATAAATGATGTTAAAATTGCTCTACCTCATCTAGGAGACAAAAAAAAATTCAATTTTTCAATGAATTGTCGTGCTATAACACAGCCGTACTCCAGACACTTCTCAATAATAGACACCAACCGTGCTTTATGAAACAGCTTGCCCCCGCTAAATTGCCATTAAACTCAATAGTGATTTGTAACTATTTGTCGTAACTTAGTTCATGAACTGCTATCGCAAAATATATGACCTTTACCCAGGCGAGCACACACGCCATACGTCAAAGGTTGAAGTTATAAAGTGTTGTCCAGTGCCAGCCGGTTGTATAGGAATTGTTTGTAACAGTATATCAAAATCCCTTGAAAGGTTTGTTTCCGAAACTCGATAGTAAATGAGTGGACTTGAAAGAGGCAAATTTCAGCGATTCATTTTGCAAATGGTGTATTCACAATATAGGCATGAGAAACTTGTGAATCACGTAGAAACATGATTTACTACAAGAAATAAACGTACTTTGATTTGGAAGGTTCAACAAGTTATGATCACTTTCATAGAAATAATAAATATTTTTTCCACGATTCTGCAGCAAGCCATAAATATACGAGAGAAAACATTTTTTGAATGAATCGAAGAGGTTTCTGTATGAAAGTGTATATTCATAAAATTATTGCGAAGCGCTTTCGACTTTTGTCATCATCAGTGCTCACCTGAAAGTAAGTGATTGAATTGAAAAGGAAGTTTTGTGAAAATTGGAGTTTGCAAAAAAAATTTCAAGGTTAAGAAATTTGGAAAATTGTTTAAGATTACTTTCTTTTCAGGCAACAGGAAGTATCAAAATGAGTACATGGCACATTTGTAATATTTGACTTATATAAAACAAAATAGGCTGATAGCCATGAAAATACATTTTTGGATTGAAGCCATGTGGTTCAGTCAAAGTATTATGTGGAAGAAGGACAACTTGAGAAGCTAGAAACTAGAAGCTACATTAAAAGTTGTGAAAACCTCTTCTTTGAATTCAATAAAACTCACAATTTAATTCCTAGCAATCCACAAATACCAAGAATATACGGTCTCCCGAAGATACACAAAAATGGTACTCCAATCAGACCAGTGGTAAGCTTTTACAATACTCCTGTCTCTATTCTGTCAACATCTGTCTTACAAATGATAAAAAACGTAACCAACTACAAACCTGTCAATTCAATAAGTAACACTTTAGATTTAATTGATAAAATTAAAAACTTTCAACCTAATACCAACACCCTCATGATATCATTTGACGTAAGCAACCTGTTCACATCTGTTCCTAAATCTGAAACCCTACCTTCAGTTTCTAACTTGCTTTCTCAACAATTAACTTCTGACTATACTAAAACAAATATATTATATTCACTTAAATTTTGCATTTCCCAAGTTTTTTTTTGTTTTCAATAATAAATTTCACAGTCAACCTGAAGGCCTAGCAATGGGCAATCCTCTTTCACCTTTCCTAGCCGACATTTCCATGTAAAATTTAGAAAATTAATAAAATCAATAAGATTCTCAGGTGGTACAGATATGTAAATGACTGCCTTGTTTTCATAGATGGCAACTCTAATTTGGCACATGACATCCTTGATTCCTTAAATAACTTACATCCAAAAATAAAATCCACCCTTGAAATATAAAAAGATAATAAATTGAAGTTTTTGGATCTTAGTATATTTACAAAAAACCAACCCAGACTGATCATGTCATTCCTTTCAATTCATTTCAACCTATGCAACATAAAACGGCTTCCTTCAATTGTTATGTCAACAGATTATTGAACATTCCTTTATCACCCTCCAATTTCAATTCAGAATTTAATACATCAAAACAGATTGCTGTCAACAATGGTTATCAACCATCTATTATTCAAAAATTAATTAATAAATTTAAACACAGGTCAGATAGAAGATTGGCCTTCAACTCCATCACCTTGGTTAGTTCACCTTCTGTGAAATATTTTTCCTTACCTCATTTTGATCAAAATATGTGTACTGTTATTTCCAAATTTATAGAAAATATCATACCTGGCACATAAATTTCCTTCAAATCTAAAAATAATTTAAGTAACTTCTTAGTGAATTCCAAAGACAAAATTAACAAATTACACAGAAGTGGAGTCTATAAGCTTGACTGCTCTGATTGTTCTGCATCTTACATTGGTAGAACCTGTACACCTCATTTTACTCGTATTAATGAACATTTAAAAAAACCTGAAAAATCTGCTTTTGGCCACCACATTAAATTTCACAATCATAACTTTAGTCCCAACAGAAATTCCAAAATATTACATGAAATAGATAATAAAAATTTCCTCAGACTTGACTTGTTTGAAGGTTGGAGATTTTCAAAGAACTTTCCAATAATGATCATTGTTTGAATACTCAAGTAAACTTAAACAGAGATTTCCTTCCCCTTCATAAAAGGATTATGAATAGTTAATCAATCAAATTTATTACTAATATACTTTATTCTATATTGACTTCTCCACAATATAATTATTTAAATCTATAGTGGATCACTCCTCAAGTTGGTACCATTACTTTAACATGACACTTGACACATCCTGTCTCAAGTTGTCCTTTTTTCATGTAATACTTTGACTGAATCACATGGTTTCAATCCAAAAATTTATTTTCTTGGCTATCAGCCTATTTTGTTTTATATAAGTCAAATGTTACAAATGTGCCATGTACTTATTTTGATACTTACTGTTGCCTGACAAGTGAGTAACCTTAAGCAATTTTCCAAATTTTTCAACCTCAAAATTTTTTTTGCAAACTTCAATTTTCACAAAACTTCCTTTTCAATTAGATAACTTACTTTCAGGTGAGCACTGATGATGACAAAAGTCGAAAGCTCTTTGCAATAATTTTATGATTATACACTTTCATACAAAAACCTCTCCGATTCATTCAATAAGTGTATTCAGCTTTCCAAATCTATTTAAAACATTTTTTGTTTGGTTGTATCTTGTTTCTTATATTTTGTTCATTCATTTATATTTGATAACATTATTCTCAAACACCCCAAATCTAAAAATTCGAAAGTACCCACTCGTCCCATAGTTTATGCTTGTAACGTAAAGTGCTAATCGTGAAAATAAAAAAATGCGGCAGTAATGAAGCACTGGACGAGTGAATGATAAACAGTATTTTGAATATTCTCGTGAGGTCAACTAGATGCAGTTTTTGCAATTTATTTGATCAATATCTTTGACAAAAATTTAGAATGTCTCTTGCTCAGGTACAATATCCATACAAGGAGCTGAGGGTACGAAATCATTGTTGATACCGAAAAAAACCCCTAGATTTCTATTTATTCCGTAGTAGTGTCCTAGTTTTGGTTCGCCTTCATCAAAAGTATGATTGAGGTATCATTCGATTCATAATTTCATAAAAAGTTATTTACGATTTCTGCTAAGATACACTAACAAGTTGTTAAAATGGTTTGGATTCGTAAGTATGTCAAAAAGTCAACTCGTAAAAGTGTCAGAGATGTAAGAAGAAGAAATTGGCTGCTGTTTTGTACGTTCTGGTGCCTCAGTTAAAAAACCCAAGAGAAATCATTGGATATCCCAGGAGCATTTTTAGTGGAGACAATTCAACTAACTCTGTATTGTTGATGAAATCAACTCGACTCTATAATGAAGTGTTTTAATAGCCTTTTTCACGACAATTTGATGATACGAATGAAAATTTTATTGTAAGTCAATACGTTTTCTTTCTATCAACACTTGTTTCCAAAACAAGCAATTTTTCTAATCACCACAACCGCAATACCCTTTCTGACGCGCTTTTTACTTTAGGAGATGAAGAAAACTGCTTTCGCCAACTTGGTTGGTTGAACTCGCGCCGAGAAGAATATTCCTTTTCTGGTAATTGGAGGAAGTGATTGTTTCGGATTCATTTTACGCCAATGGATAGAGTTTCACCTTTTATTGAACACAAGTTTCCAGATGATCTGAACATTTTGTTATTGATACATTCATTACAAAATCCAAATTATTAGAGCATATTGTGACAATGAATGGTACACATCTGATGAATTCGGTCAACGTCAAAATTTTGATGACATAACGAAACGAGAAGAAATAACTTATATCATTCTGAATAGAAACAAGAATGGCTGAATAGGAGAAAATTGATACCAATTGAAATTATCAACGTTTAGTGTTCTGCGTATTTGATCAACTGTCAATATATTTCTAGAAATCATGAATTTGACATTTCAATATTGTTGAATGTCAAGATGTTTATTGAATTAATTCGAGGATCAATATTCTGATTTGAAAATTGTTTTTTTCTTGTTTTTTGAAGTATTTATGCGGGATTGATAATGAGAAGTAAGTATTGACAAATTGGATGATTCCATTCTGCACATTTCATTCAAACGCAGTAAAATTTCAAGAGAAATTGGATAACTTTCCTACTCTTTATATCAATTTTAAATTTTATTTGATTTTAATGAGTGAAAATCTACCTACTGATAACGTTCAGACAATACCAATTAATCGATTTTCGCTTCATCCAGTGAATGGATCGATATTTTATAAATTGAAGCTGAGATAAAAATTCAGATAGATATGAAGGGAAGTTTCATGAATCCCGCAAGAGTCAGAATAAAGGTATGATAAAGGTGTTATTTGGCAAGTCAAAGTTGCCGAAGTCTAACGGACTCTGTCTAAAAATATCAACTTGAAGCAAAATATATGTTTTTATAAAATCTCCGCTTCACTTTCATCTACGACAGATACTGAAGAACAAATGTTCATTATCATGTGTACTCTGAAGAGCTAAAGTGAAAAATTTTGCTACCATTTCATCGATTTTCAACCACCTACCGTTTATTAGATCCCTATTCAGACTCTCGAATTTGAAACACTGTAAATCGAACCACGAATGCATTGCTGAACTCAACTGTCCCTAAAATACCAGCTTTTTTGGTATCTAGATCTAACACTGATCTCGTCAGTGATACTGAGCTGAATCACAAATGCAAACTGTCTCCAAAAAACAAGCCTGAGCAAGAAAATGCGATGACATCCACCCCATACTAAGAAATCATCTATGGAAGCGACAGAAGACTCATTCCACGAATGTCAAAGATAAATATGGGTCTGTTGTGAAGCTAAGTTCAAACATCGTAATTCAACGCGAGGTCTAATCAACGAAACTTTCAAGATCTATTCTTAACCTTTTATTATTGTTTGGTAACCATAAGAGAATCCAGAAAATCAACCATATTAATATTCTAAAGAATATATTTCAAACCCACTGAGAAACACATGACTGTGACCCAATAATAGCATGCATTAGTGTTTTTTTTCATAAACTCGTCAGTGAACAACCATTGAAATGAAATGAAAATGAATGAAGAGAATAAAATCCAAGATGGTAGTCCTTGGTCACAATTTTTAGCGTACTTCCATTTCTTTAATCGATATTTGCAAGTCCTGTACGTAGATTTTACTGATATTCAGGTGGCACAAACAGAAGCAGTCACATATTTCATATTTCATCCCATTTTCCATTTGTGTTTACATGTTTCATATTCATTAAGGGTATCTCAGTTTACAACGAGTGTATAAAACGTCCACGAGATATAGGGAACGCCTAAACAAGAAATTATACAATCATCCAAGCTTATCTTCTACGTAATACAGCCAATGCGTGGCATATTTCCATGAAATATGAAGATGATATCATGAAAATAAAGCTGTTGGTTCTGAATCTACGTTACACAACATAACAGGAATTGATATTGAAATCCTGCCAGTTGAGTTCAATCACCAGAGTGATGTATCATTTATACTCTAGTTGGGAGAAGAATGTATTGTGTGCTATTTGTGTAGAGTAATAAGCAAAGTCATTAGAACTAGCATGATTGTTATGTTTTTTTCTTGGAAAAGTAGCCAGAAATCGCTGTTCAAACAAAATTGATATCAGGGTTAATGGAATACAACTACCCCTCATGAACCTTACCAATATTCTGGGATCATTTCTGGAAAACGATCTTTGGTTCAAGTCACATGTCTCTTGTATGGGTCAAATAATAGGTAATATAAAACGGGAGCGCATTTTACATATGTTCAGAGATTTAGGTTGGTTGAACATGGAGATCGGGTGCAACCTCCACTAACTGACTGTTATAACGAAACAACTATAGCTAAGGCACCAGTCAATCTGATGAATTTCAAACAAGACTCAACCTCTGACGGAAGCAAAAAACTCTTTCGAAGGTTCGAAATAGATGAACATTTGAATCTAGCAGACCACTATCATAATATTCATGCAGTCATTGTTCACTGTTGTTTTGGCGTTGAATTTGGTCATTGTTACGCCTTGGTAAAAAACAAAACGGACTGGTTTAAGTTTGACGATAGTCATGTCACGAAGTGTTCTGGCGATGGATTGAATCTATTGGAGCCTCTGGAGACACCCTACATTTTATTTTATGAGAGAGAGGACATTGGCAGATCTTCAGACGATGTGCTGCAGGTTTTTCCGGGTTTTCCTGCAGCTGAAAAAGCAAATGCGACACTGGAATCAATGAGGTCGCCCCAGAGCGCCAATTATTTTTAATGTTGTTTTTGTTTTATCGTTGTTTTTTTTTTTATTCCATGAATTTCTTCAAGAATATTACTGAGAGTTTTGAAATACTTTTCGATATTTCCATTTTTATGAATTAGTTGAGAATTTATCATGATCATGACAAACTCATGCTATATCAGTTAATAGTAAAGTAGTTATATATTTTTTGAGGTTGTATGGGAGAGCAAGCTCAACCATGATATATCATTGCAGAGATCGAATCCTGCCTTTTGTTTTGTTTGAATTTTTTATTATTATCATGTGAATATTTTCTGAAATGAAATAAATACTTCAACTGAAGAATATTGTATGGATAATACCTCTTTTGATGCGAATCAGCACAGACTGAGAACATTATAATCATTGGGAGAGCACGAAGAAACTGTAAAGGTAATAATAACCCATACGAGCTAACTCAACTGTTTTGTGACAGTAAAGTGGGTTTGAGGCGATTCCTTTGTAGGGTCTATCGAACCATACGATTCTCAACCATATGTTTCTGGAGAAGTAGAGTGAAGTTTTTTAACCTTTGTTTTCAGACAACAGTTTATGTAATCGTGTGATATAACAAAAAAGTACTTTCCTATCAAGTGATGTGCACTCGGAACATTCAAAAACTCCAGATAAACATCAAGATTGCACTAGAAATATTGTGAAGAACTTATGAAACTGACGAAGAGAAACCGATTGAAGGTTGGAGGTCCCGATTTCCACTATTGAAATTTTCTAGAGTTAAAAAAATAGATACAAGATATTTTTGAACTAATATAATCAGAGCCCTCCAATATCAAGTAATCGAAATGGGTCAATCATCGTGGACCCTAGTGAAGTTATTGGCTATTTTCTCAACTCTTGAAATGTTAAAAAACTGAAAGTCCTTACTTTCATTCAACAAAAAATATTGTCAAACACTTTGTAAAAATGAAACACAATGTTTTATTACCGAGACAGTTGAGAATATGGTTTATTTACTGAACACCAGAAACACTTGATTGAAATGAGGCTGTAGAATGGACAATGTAATGAAGGGATGATTAATCACGTCATCAAGCAATGTAGACAATCAAAAATATGTCCGGAAAAATTTGTCAAATACCAAATAATGTATAATTCAATGTTCATATTTGTCTCGAAAGTATTTTCATTCGTTCAATTCATTGTTTATATGAAAGTAGATGTTTCAGGAGAGCTTTTTCTTTCAGTTTGTGTCTGAAAGTTACTTCTCTGCATGATCTATACATCTTTGAATAGAGTTCCTTTTTTGAAATTGATCACTTCCCATCTTTCTTTGAAACATTCTCACATTTTTTTGTATCAGGTTGGAGAAGTACAAACCCAAAAACCTCTTCTGACAATATACTCCGCTTTCGATTTCAACAAGATTCCTATAGCTAGGATTTGATTAAACAAGCGAATGAATGTCATAACGTCCGGTCATCGAAGACATGAGCAGATGGAACTCATTTTGTGATATATAGTCGTAATTTTATGAATGAATTGAGTATTTTTCTTTGTTATGTTATCCAGATTTGGCACTGAAGAGCTGATAAGGCAAATGTACAGCGAAACATTGGATGTCCACCTGTAAGGATGACAGTGTTCCATGTGAGTGAAATGTTACTTCTTTCATTTGCTATATTGTGTAGGAATCCTGTGTATGAAATCTAATTCAATTCTATAAAGAATGTTTGGAATACAAACTGATTAGAGAGAAATGTGTTCTATATAATTCAGTTTTACAAAAATGTATTTATTTCAAAAAATGTTTCTTCGTGTAATACAATGTTTATATGAAAGTAGCTGTTTCGAGAGGGCTCTTTTCAAGTTCGAGTCTGAACGTTACTTCTTTGCATGACATACACATCTTTGATGAATAGAGTCACTTTATTGAAATTGATTGCTTCCTTCCTATCTTTGAAAGATTCTCACATTTTTGTGTATCGGGATGGACAAATAGAGAGCAAAAATCAACCTCTTATAAAAATATACTCTTTTCAATTTGAACAAGATTTCTATGCCTGGGATTTGATTAAACAAGCGAATGAATATCATAACGTACTGTAATTGATGACATGAATAGATTAAGCTGATTCCGTGACAGCAAGTCAAAATTTTATGAATGAATCGAGTATTTCTTATTAGAATGTATACTGAAGAGCTAAGTGTGTAACGAGAAATTTGGAATGTCCACTAGTGAGGATGGCAGTATTCCATGTGAGTGAAATTTTAGTTCTTTCATTTACTATATTGTGCAGGAATCCTGTGAATGATACCTGATTCAATTCCATAAAGAATATTTGGAATACAAACTGAATAGAGAAAAATGTTTTCTGTATAATTCAGTGTTTACATAAAAATATTTCTTTCGAAATTTTCATTTCGTGTAATTCAATGTTTATATAGAAGTAGCTGTTTCAAGAGGGCTTTTTTTTCTGTTTGAGTCCGAAAGGTACTTCTTTGCATGATCCATACATATTTGTATAGGGTTACTTTTTTGAAATTGATTGCTTCTTTCTTTTCTTTGGAAGATTCCTATATTTTTTGTCTCGATGGAGGATTAGGATGCCAAAACCTTTCTTTTCCAAAAATCAACCTCTTCTGAAAATATACCCCTTTGATGTGATCAAATAATGAACTTGATACAAGAAACTGCTGAAACTTGTGTCATGAATAAGAGGAAGACAACGCAATCAGTTCAATAGGCTGTAGAATCTGCATTGAAAGAACTGACTGAACCAACTAAGATTGAAAAACACCATTTTTGAATTTCACCTAGTTTTCACGAAGGGGAAAATAGTGAAAAAATCAGGAAAATATATATCCTCTAACAGAGTGATATGAGAATATGAGCATATCAGAGTCATGTATTTGAAACAGAGGCAGTGACGAGTTTTATTGTTTGTGTTATTCACGGAAAATTCACATGTGTGAATATTTTCCATTATTTCTGTGCACATCATTTTCGATACTTTTAATGTAATCGTTTCATGTTAAGTATATGAATGGACACGTATTTTTATATCATTAGCATTATCATTAACAAATTCTTTAGCCAAATTCATCCAATCATTCATTTTCTGTTACCCGCATATTACATTAACTTACTTCTTTGACACCTTGTTTTAATATTTCAGAACAAATATTCCATTAAATTCATCTAACTATGATTAATGTTCTCTGTTCTACCAAGTTTCACATCTGAAAACAATTTTGAGGACGCCCTAACCTCAAATATTCAACAAGAAACATTATAATGATATCAAACAAAGAGATTCACATATAAGTTTCAATATTACTTCTGAAACGAGTGGAAAATTTCGTTGCATACTGATTGTTGAAGTCCAATTAAAAGTTGTATATACTATGACTTACAGCGAAATAAGTTGCTCCGGAATCATTTACTAAAATATTTTCATACCAGAATGAATATCATATTCGTGAACAGGATACTTTTATTGTACCTCACCTCTTCACTACTCACTAAAAGTTTTCAATTTCTGAAAAAAGTAATACTATTAGGGTAATTCCGGGGAAGACGGCCGTACGGAAGAGATGGCCGTACGGGAGAGATGGCCAATAAAAAAATGTTCAAGTAATAATCAATAGATGACACTAGTCACTAGTTCGTTTCGCATCGGCACGGGTAACAACTGTCAGTGGATTTTTTATCGAAAAAATAATGAAATGGTGAGTAATGTTACTTTGTTTTTTATCATGCATGCGAGTTAAGTATAGGAGTTGAAATATTAAGTGATCACAAGAAGATTTTGTGCTTTCCCATTAAAGTAATAAACTTCTCTTGTGTTCAAAATTACCCACTAACTTGAGAAATGGCTTCAATTACCTAATGTGGCCATCTCATCCGGACAATTAGTAGAGATAGCCATAGTCTTTACGGGAGAGATAGCCATAAATTTTATGTCCTAATTTTGATTTATTTTCAATCTTCAATATTTTCTACAGATGCCGAACCATTACATACGGCAGGTGGCTGCTGGTCGAGCTGAATGGAGCGAAGAAGATTCAAAAAATGCTATGGTACAAGTACAAAATCGAGAGATTACGATTTATAGTGCCTCTTTCATCTACAAAATACCAAGAAAAACACTTGAAAGAAGGTTAAAACTGAATAACAACACTGAAGGACGTATGGGACCCTCATCTACCTTCGGTACAGATAATGAAAAAAGACTGAGCAAGCATATAAAAGACATGCAGTCAAGAGGCGTTCCTCTGACTATAAATGATTTAAGAATAATTACATTCAAGTTTGCTCAGCTATTAGGAATTGAAAATAGATTCTGTAAAACATCTGAAAAGGCGGGCTATGATTGGGTGAAAATGTTTCTGAAAAGAAATTCCGATACTTCATTGAAGAAATCAGAAGGGGTGTCATACACTAGAAGTCAAGGGATGAATAAAATAAAAAACGAGTTGAAAAAAAAACAAAAATAATAAAAACAAACACCAAGACTGATAAACCTGACGAAAAAAAAAAGAAACGGAAGGTAATTCGTAGGTTGTCTGATAGCAGCTGCGAAAAAATTCCCATTTTTTTCAATGATACCTCTGGAAGTGAAACTGATGACAGAGAGAAAGATAACTGCAGAGGTTGTGATGATAATTATTTTAAGTCACAACTGATAGAAGATTGGATACAATGCAATATTTGCATGTTCTGGGTACATGAAAATTGCATCGAGTTTGAGAGCATGTGTTCATACTGCGGTAATAGGAAAAAAAGGAGCTGAAAGATCTCAAGGGCAAAGGGAAAGGCAAAAAAATATTGGCCACCTCTTCCCGACTGCTTTGGCTATCACTCCCGGACATCCTGGTAGAGATAGCCACTCCTGATTTTTTTATAAGTTTAAAATTACGTTATTGCATTTGTCAAAGTGATTTATCGTTAATATTCAATAAGAATTATGAGTGAAGTTTAATTTTTTGTAATAATTAATGTTTCATTCAGTATAATTACTTCACAGTAGAGTTTTAAAGTTACTAGGGCCATCTTCACCGGAATTACCCTATTTAGATTTCGTCAAACTGTCAAAATATTTCTTGACTGGTCCTTTGGTTTTTTGAATACATGACATAATAGCTCTCACTTTAATGACTTTTTTTTTATGTTGTTTATAGTGATGTTCTTCAATAGTGCTTTTCAATTATTTTTCGAAACATTCAATATGTTTGATCTATGAATTAGGTCCATTTATTATTGACATTATTGAACGGTGAATTTCTATAAAATTGATATGAATTCAATAATGCTCGTGATATACTATAGTAAGCATATACTGTAGTGAGTTCCAAATTCAATGGATACATTTTATGCAACCATCAGAACAAAATCTGAGATACTGTCGCAACTCTGTACTCGCTTGGCTATCAACGAGAGGATTTTATTCGCTGTGTCACCCATCCATCATTCATCAAAAATAATGAAAAAAACTCATGTAGAAACTTAATTGAATATTTATTGTGAAGAAATGGAAAAAATCAACTCACACTCAAATGTTAATAAAAAAATACATTGAAACACCAAAAACTCACATTATACTGCCACCCAGCAGGAGAGAAGGAGATGTGCTGCATCGCTGATGATAGATCGATACTCAAATGAAGATCTGAATACTGTCTCCTCGTGATCTTGACCTCCCTCAATATTTATGAAGAGTTATACGCTGACATTGCAACTATGATCCGGTCACTGTACTAAGGTGAAATGCTCAGCATGCAATCTGTGCCAAGTTTTCGTATTGGAAGATTGTTCAATATTCTATATCCTGTGATCGGATCAATTTCGATGTCTATGAACTTGAAATATTAAAAGATGGAATTCTGAATACTGAGTGTTTTTGTGTTAAAATATTGAAGTGAGGTTGGAACATCTTTCAATTCATGTATTTACTTAAATGAATCTGAATTATTCCATGATTATTTTCTATATTTGACAATACATCGATTTCCATTTCCAAAATGAAATTCACCAATTGATTTCATCATTAGGAGCTAGCAACCATTAGGAACCAACTCCAACAGCTGATAATTGCAATTTCTCTATCTTTATAATATCAATCACAAATCAGAACTTCGAATTTCTACGAGATAAACGTGGTTCTTGAAACCACCGGATGAGAACAGAGAAACGGATCCTCCTTTGTGGGTCAGAAAAAGTCCCCACTCGACATTTTTGAAATACCCCCAGAAGCTCGATGAATTATCATAGGAAATTTTCAAATTATTAGACCATACTTGTTCGACGGAAGCGCTAGATGGTGAATATTATTGAATTTTGTTAGTTTGAACTTCTATTGTCTAATATGATTCTACTGCGAAATCTATAAAAGAACAAATTAAATCAAAATGAATAGTTGAAATATCAATTATAGTTATGATTCTACTGAGGAATCTATAAAAGAACAAATTAAATCTAAATGAATAGTTGAAGTATCAATTATAGTAGGCAATAAAACCCAAAATGAAAATACAATAAAACAAATTAAATAATCGAGATACTAAATCGAAATGACTACAAAGTGGAAAGAAATGAAAAAAATTGATAAAAATAAACAAAACAGTTACTTCATGACGTTTCGTCTCCGATTGTGAATACTAACGCCACCGGTCGGTAGCCGGGCGATTCGACGTGGGTGCTTTGTTCACTCAGACAATCGGCCGATGGGTGAGTCGACGTTAAAAGGTAAGTTCTCGTTAGTCATTAGCTCGAACAAGTTTCGACCTTTGAGGGTTGCGATAGCTGGTTAACGGAAAAAACATATTTTAGACTTTCGGGAAAGAAAGTTTTTGGCATTCTACTACTCCATTTTGATACAAAAAAAAGTGGGAAACTGCCAAAGAAAGGAAGAAGGTAATCAATTTGAAAATGAGTAACTCTATACATGGATGTGTAGATCATGCAAAGAAGCAACTTTAAGACACAAACTGGAAGGAAGCCCTCCTGAAATAGCTACTTCCATATAAACATTGAATTACACGAAAGAAAGAAGTTCTTTCGAAACAAATACTTTTATATGAAAACTGAATTATACAAAAGATACTTTTCTCTACTCAGTTTGTATTCCAATCATTCGTCATGGAATAAAATCAGATATTCACAGGAGTTCTACTTTGAATGAATGGTAACAAATTGCACTTACATGGAACACTGTCATTCTCACTGGTAGACACCGATGTTTCGCCGTAAGACACTTGCCTTAGGTCTCAGTACCAATCTGGATAACATTATAGAAAATACACAGTATTCATTCATGTATTACGATTTTTAATATCACGGAACAAGTTTTATCTACTTATGTCATCTATGACATCGTAATGACATTCAATAACCTATTTGATTGAATCCCAGCCAAGAGGAATGTTATTTGAATTGAAGGGGTTATATTTTCAGGAGTTATTAATTTTTGGGAAAGAAAGTTTTTGTCTTTCAACTACTCCATCTTGACACAAAAAAAATGTGGAAATCTTTCGAAGAAAGGAAGGAAGTAATCAATTTGAAAATAAGTAACTCTATACATGGATGTGTAGATCATGCAAAAAAGCAAATTTCAGACATGATCTCCACATCCATGTATAGAGTTATTTGTTTTCAAATTTATTACTTCCTTCCTTTCTTTGGAAGATTCCTACATTTTTTGAATCAAAATGGAGTAGTAGAAAACCAAAAACTTTCTGTCCCAAAAATTAATCACTCCTAAAAATATAACCCCTTCAATGCAAATATTTTGGTAATATTTTGTTCAAATATCACGGTGTCATCCTTTCATTACTCTCCCAGTCGAATTGAACCAATGAATTTGAATATTCAGAATTGTTAGTGACTGAATATTGAAAATTTTTAAAAATGATTCTACAGAAATTCACAGGTTCAATTTGATATTATAGTTACAATAGTAACTCATTTACTTATTATTCAACATATTTCTCTAATCTTGGTATATATCAATTCATACTGTATACTTGAAATTCACTTGAATTTCTACGTATCGCATGGCAGACGTTACCGTTCGACTGCAAAAAAGGAAGCTAGTTATATGGAATAATCTGAATATTTTATAAATATGGGGATTGGTACTACAGTCTGTCCAGATTATACGTGACTGAAAAATCGAACCAAGGAATGAAATATAATTATTATTTCAAAATAGTTTCAAATGAAATCAGAATTTCATTCTAGTTATTCGAGCACCTTAGAAGTAGTCACACTATAAAACTGAACTTCAAGAAAAATGTACGAATAACAAATGTTGCGTCTTAAGACTCACAATCCCACTGTGGATAGGGAGTCATTTTTATTCAAAACGAATGAAACGGAAACCATAGCGTAAAGTTAGTCGCGGTGACACAGAAAACACACACGTAATTCTCTTCGGGAAACGACCAGAGGGATTTGAAAAATCCCAGGATTTATGATTGCTAAGCCTTCCACTCCTGTTTTGCGGTATGAGCCTACATTTGCCATATTACGCAGATAGACGAATGAATTCATGATGGGATGCAAATAATTTGTGGTTCAAATATATTCGATGATGAAAACATTCCGAAGGATATCCAGGCTTTATATTTACATCAACAGAAAAACTTTGTTTCCTTTTTAATTAACAGACTTCCATCAACGAAATTCACGTATGAGTCAGAAAATAAAGAACAAGGTCCACTTCTTGGCGTTTTGGTGATGAGGAGCCCATATGGAAAGCTAGAATACGATGTAGAATAGACTAGAATATATTTATTTGACTATATCACAATACATGTTTTTATATTACAATACATGTTATATTAAGGAAGAAAAAAGAACAATACCGTAGAATAATAATTGTTGAAATATAACCTATAGTATATTTAAAATGTAATTTTTGAGAATAATATTGAAACAGGAACCGATAGTTAAAAAAAAACCCTAGAAAGTAACATGAAATTGGAAAATTGGGCGAGTCGAATTTTATTCCCTACAAAGTCTGAAATGTTCCATGTATTCGTCTGTGGAATAAAAATAATTCATCGAAAGTGAGTTTTTTATGCTCATTTTGAATAAATGTATACTTGATGATTTCAATTTGGATGGTTATATATTGTATAGATAATAATTCAGTGGATTTTTCTTAGATTTATTCAGGCAGAACCTGTTTACTCTCAGGTTATCTGCTTGTCTGGTAGCATACGTATGTGTATGTCCAATTGTTTGGTGAGCCTCAAGGAGTTTTTGTGAATCTCTGTTAGAACTTGGAAAATGTACAAACACGGTAAGGGCATTTTTCTGTGAGAGAGGTTGCCAGTGTTCCAGATAGCTGACACAGGACAAGATCCTGACATTTTTTTTCTGTAAACGAAAAATTGAGAGAGAATCCGATGAACCACCCCAAAGAATAGTAGCGTAACTTATGTGTGAATCAAATAAAGAAAAATATGTTGTTCTGAGTGCATTTAAATTGGTAAGAGTTTGAAGTTGTCGTGGGACGAACAGAGCACTGCATAGTTTACTTCTCAATTTGGTAATATTAGGTTTCCATGATAGATCACTATCCAGAGTTACTCCTAGTAAATTTACAGAATGAGTTTCTGTGGCATCCATAGACGAAAGATGAAGATACTGTTATCAAGTTTGAGCGTATTGGCTGCAAACCAGTTTTCGGATTTTTTATCTATGTCTTCTTGAATTTTGTGTAGATGTGATTTCAGTTTGCCAGAATACATGAACGTCGTATCATCTGTAAATTAATAAGTTTTCACCGAAACCATATATTATAAACAATAACGGTCCTAATATTGACCCTTGAGGAACACCATGTTTATTGTGTTTGAAATCAGATAAGGAATTTCCAATACTTACCGCTTGAAGGCTGTTTTTCAAATAGGATTGTATCAGATTGAGTGGTACTTCCTTAACCCCGTAGGTAGTAGTTTAATTTTTCAGGCAATATATCATGTGACACGCAATCAACTGCCTTCGAAAGGTCACACAAGGTGATAGCTGTTTGCATCCCATCTTCCAAGGTAGATACTATGTCTATCACGACATTCATGACAACGAGAGCAGTAGAGCGATTTGGTTTAAAATAATATTGGGTGTTGGTAAACAAATTATTTGACTCAAAATAATACCTCAATTGTTTATTCAGATGTATATAGGAAGGAACAAGCACTTATAGGTATACTCCTGATACTTCACATTACTGTGTACAGCATAAACGTGATGGTTTGAATTTTCTAGTGCATCATCTTTGGACGTTTCCTTTCATGCATCAAAAGTTTACAAAAGAAAAATTGACAATACAGGTAATAGAAGTCAGTAACGGTTTTCCGAGGAGTATTGTAGATGATATTATAAGAAATAAAAGTTTAGAAATGACGGAAAACAAGATGAATATATCTCAGTTTCATACCACCAATACACGGAGAACTTTGGAGAGATTCTCAAGGAACTAGGTATGGAGGTGGTATTCAAAATTGAAAAGTCATACACTAGAGAGCCTTTTGAGAAATTCAAAGGACAAAGTCGAGAATTCGGAAAAGTCTGGAATTTATGAAATTGAATGTAAGGACTGCGATGCAAAATATCATGGACAGACTGGAAGATCTATTGAAATAACATATAAGGAACACTAAGCACACCCAAGATATGGAAGATCAGAAAAATCAGCAGTCGCCCATTATGTTTTGCAAAAAAGCTATTCCAAATACTCTAGTCCATCAAGAGTAGTTGGACAAGTTAACAACAATAGGCATTTGGATGCCTATGAGAGTTTAGGAATAAGTCTATATAGTGACATTATGACTAACGATGGTGAACCAATTTCTAAAAGTTCACTATAGAGCATGTTGAAATAGTATTTTCAGTTCAGATTCACCTGACTAGTAGATGAGGCAACATTATAAAATCAATTTTAAGACAAGAAATGTACTTTCGACAAAAATATTGAAATAAGTGGTATTTATTTTTCAATGTCGATTTTCAAATGTATATGCTGCATATACGTACCTGGTTTCGACAACGTGAGGTCATCGGTGATTTGTGCAAATTGAAATAAAGGTCTTGTGATATTTCACTCTTTTGATAGTAAGCAAATCTACGTACAGACACATTCTTCTTTCACATTGCGCATTTCGACCCTGATTTGTTTCACCATCTCCTCTGAATTTTGCGGTCTACATACATAGACTTCGATTTCGAATAAACACACAGGTAAAAATCTAGAGTCTTCAGGTATGTAGATAATGGGGGTCACCCTATCGTTTCGCGCCTATCAATCCACTTCCGCAGTTAGGATTGTTGGCTCGGGGTAACCTGGGCTCGTGCTAGTTTCATCATAACTTTAGAGACATGAGAATTTCTATACATTCAAAAATGCAAAATCCCACTTCTCTGAGCTCTCGCCAAGGCTCTAATCCCCTAGGCTACATCAGTGGTTCCTTTCAAAGTATGCGTGATTCGTATATCTCATATTCAATTTTTTATGTAGCCATTTCTCCAGAATTGAATATTCACTAAAAATTCTAACTGGAAAACGTTTCGAAAGTGAATTATGGCGACTATGAGTTGAAACCATTCGATAGACATTTTCATTTTCTTGGGATATGGAGATGAAACAAAAAGTCTACAAAGGGCATGCGATTTGTGAAATGCGAAATATACAAATAGATAAATCACTCGTTAAATAGTTCATTAGATTGAGAATAAATTTAGAGAAACTAGTCATTTCAAACATATTCCGAATTCTGAACGTCCCAAAATGAAAAATAACAGTAACATTGATGTTCTTACAACTGTAACGAATCGGAAGCCGTCCCTGACCGATATGTTGGCCAGCGAACAAACACATGACATTACCGCAAAAAGAATGCCAATGGCAACCGCCGATTGAATTTTAGTTGAGTACCGAAAGGACTATAGAATTTTAGAACGATCGTTACCGATATAAAAGGCCGGCTTCTAGTCCGGAGAGGGCAGTTGAGTTTAGAAAGCGAATCGAGCGGTTAAACAAGGAATTCAAATAGTGGAGATAAATTAAGCGTTAGTTGCGTTAGTTGAATATAAAAAAGTTCGTAATAGTGAAATATTGTTAGGAATAAATTTGTTCAAGACAATTTGTTACAATTGGTGATAAGAAGTGGATTTGAAAAATAAAGCTGTGAGCGCTTGGTGGACAATCTTTGTATTGCGGTGAAATTGACTATAAGACTAAATTGGTCGCGCAGATGTACTAGTGATTCGTTGTGTTTCCATTCTCCGGTACTGTACACTTTGCGAACAACCCGCACTATGCACGGGTTGTTTGCGAGTTTATAAATAACTGTTCTCTCAAGAAGTGTATTGGTAAACGCCAAATGATAGAGTTGCTTCGAAAATCAGCCCTTACGCCACTAGATTTTTCCTTGTGTGGTTATTTGAAATTGAAGTTCTATGTATATGAACCGCAAAATTTAGAGAAGCTAAAAAATCAGGGTCGGAATTAGCAGACGTAACCCAACATTTGTGTACATTTATGAACTCATTGTCAAAACACTGATGGATGGCAGTTTCAACATCTCATTTTGTTGGATATGAAGTTATTCTAACACTGAAATGAAATCAATTTTTTTTTCTCGATGTATTAGTGAAATAACGGGAGAGTGACAAACTGGTACATTGAGTATTCAGATAACCAACCCATTCGGACCAATATTTGGAAAAGCACTCCAATCATCATCCGCGACAGAGAAGAGGGGTTATAAGGACTTGGGTGGAGAGGATAGGACGTATTTGCAAACTGGAAATAGGAAGAATGATTTTGTGGTTAACGGATATAACGAGTTCGAAGTCAACTGAGCCTCATGACCTATACAGAAACACTTCATAGAGTTAGGACCATTCTCAATCCCACAAAAACGATAGAGAATAGCATGAGGTCAGCTGAAGACCACATCAATCCATTAAATTTCCCAGGAGTACACCTAACACCGTGTACTTGTACATTCTACATGAGAACCACGAATAGAATCGTTGAATGAAGTAATCGCTTTTACCAAACATATAAATCGGTAGTTGCAGAATAAGCTCTTCCAGAGGGCAGCCATGATATTGCCTTCAAATGCATGCAGGTTCTTGATGAATAGTAATTCAGAGAAGTCATATCAATAATAAAGATAAGAATGATTTCGACCGTGAGAAAGAGAGCTCCAATAATTGAAGAAGAGTCAGACTAATCAGGTACAAGAGCAGTCGGCTGCCCGACACCTAGTCCCATTATGAGTACAAACGCAGAAAAGCCATAAAGATACATTAAGAAAAGAATATTCCCAACTGCGAGGAGAAGAGCTTAAATTTCAACAATACATGTATATCATCACTTCATAACACATAGATTTTTCCACGTTGAGTATCCGAAACCAAAATTTTTAGGAATTCCAAGAAATCTATGGTCAAAGACCCGAAAAATACCAGGAAACCTATCCAGGTTGCTAAAAAGTCACAAAACCTGAGACAAAAGATGAAAGCCAAACCCCCGAAGCAGCGATGGAAATGGACATTCCCAATGATGATAAAGAAACACCTGTAACAGCACAGGCACCCGGACAAAAAAACATTAATACTCCACCTATCACTGTCAAACAGAAGGATAAGTGGAAGTTTAACGAAATTGCCGCACGCGAGAAGCTTTACTTCTTCTCAAAGGCGGTAAACATTATGACGGTATAAAAGTCCAGCCATCAAGCCCGGACGATTATAGAAAACTTGTTGACATTTTAGACAAAGAAAAGACTTCGCATCACACGTATACGGTGCAAGAAACGATGCCTATAAGAGTGGAGTTTCGAGGAGTACCCGAATTCTTTGAAACTAAAGAAATAGAAGATAGTCTAAAAGATTAAGGCGTTGTCAGTTACCCGGCTAAGGAAACGAAACAACAAGCCACTCGTACTGATTCTCGTTACGAGTCAACAGAACTACATCTACGAGGTCACGGAAATACTTAAACTACGAGTGAGATCAGAACCGCAAAGACCCCGAACGACAGTGGGACAATGTTATCGCTGCCAAGAGTTCGGACACTCGCAAAAGAACTGTAAAGCAGTTCTTGCGTGCCTAATGTATGCCGGTCGTCACCTGACGATCGAATTCAAAAAGCCTACACAATCTTCAGTAAGATGTTTCAATTGTAAGGGAGACCATCTCGCGAACTACCAAGGATGCCCCGAACATCCATAAAACAGAAAGGCTGACGCTAAACACAGGGACCATCCGCCAGTCCAACTAAGAAAGCTGGTAGGAACCAATAGGTTCTTTCGTACGCAAATACCATAAAACCTATACAAAACAGCGTTCCTAGCTCGGTCGACGGTCTATTTACGGCTTTCGATCAGCTACAGAACCTGTTAACGAACTTTCCCGTCTTACATTCCATGCTGACGGTTAACACTTTCACTGCCAAGGCTTCGACACCAATTGAGAGTACCTAGTAATGTCGATACCAATGAAGAATGCCATTCACCAGGAAATTATCCCATCAGAGGAGTACCTCAGGAGGTGAGATAAATCTCGGCCGCGCTCCAACCTAATGTAGATTTTCTTTTCAGATATTGCTCCGAGAGCACATACGTTGACAGAGTCAGGAACTGAGTTTTCGACTTGTTTAAAAATAAGATGACCGGAGTGCATTTTCAGTTTGCGCATCGCTACTTCGCAACTTAGACCCTTGTCGCATCGCCTTTGATAATGTCTGTAGTAGCAAATGAAACCTCAGGTATAAAAACCTGCAGATCACGTCTAATAAACCCGGAAACATGTACTTAAATATCCTAACATAAAGGTTTTATTTTCCATATTACGAACAACCTTCGTCTACAAACAATAAACTATGCAGTATATAACGAAATCTGGCAGAAACTTGTATCGAATTGGGTAATATTCACCCTCACTCAGGGTGTAAAAGCTGTAAAAGCGTTTTTTGAGTATTCTCGACACGTTTTCGATCGCAGACTATAATTTTCAGCATTTCAGCCACTGATATCGTTCGCGGTAGCGATCCTTTTGAACTTCCACTGCTTTAGGAACAAGACAATGTAATTATAGTTGCCGGTTACAAAAACCCTTATATCTTCGAAGAGATGGCTTGTCAGCATCATATATAGACCATAATTTGAGTTTCTTGCTAGGGTGGGAATTATTGTGGAAAGAGGTTTTGTGATACTACACGCAAATTTAGGTGTTTAGGAACTAATGGAGTTCAAGATGAATTACTCAAGACCAATGAAATTTTCAACAGAATTTGGGTGCACAAAAATCGATTTCACCAGTTTCTAAAGTTCTTTGAATCAAACCTAAATGTATGAATGAAGATATGAAACAATATTGAATATAAATATTATTGAAAAGTGTTGAAAAATTCAAATTTCTACTTCAGAGTCTACTTTATATTGTTAGTTCTGTGGTTTCTTGGAAATAAATAAATATTTTTTTGGTTATCAGTTGAAAACATAATTACCGTTGAAGATGTGTGTCTTATGAAATACGATAAGGGACTGGCAACACTGATGTTAATAGCTAAAATGTGACAACAACATAATGAAGTTTGACATTTCTGAGGATAAACGTACTCACAACGTTATGATGTACAATTTGTTTTTTTTACAGTGAGTTGAGAAAATCGATTTTACCAAAGAACAGAAATTTCAAGAGAAGGTTTTCGTTGGTTTATTTTTCAGAACTCTCGCCGTGGATTGTCTGAAAAAAATGTGTCGATGAACTCAGTTCTTTTTATGGCGATAAAGCACTATCAAAAACCACAGTATATCGCTGGTATAGTGAAGTTCATCTTGGTCGTAGCTCAGTCGCCGACGAGTTCCGTGAAGATCGTCCAAAATCGGTTGTTGTGCCAAAAAACATGTTTTGTGGCACATCGTAATGTGACATATTGCGACATATTGCACGATGCATCTTCACACATTGGTTGCAATATGCGTGATTGATGACTTGTTCACTTTATGGTAATTCATGAGTACTTAAATGAAATGGATAAAAGCACTTTTGTGTAAATACCACTGACAAATTTTATTTTACGACCGGTTTCGGGTTTGATCCCATTATCAAGTATAAAACTGACAATGGGATCATTCAATTTTGTATGAATACTTCATTGTAAAAACATTTGTTCTCGTTGGATACCCAATTTTTTTATTTTATTTCATGTAAAACTATGAAACAGCAACAAGAATTAATAAGTGCTCTGGGGCCACTTGATTGATTCCAGAGGCGTATTTGCTTTTCCAGCTGCAGAAAAACCTGCAGCATCATATCATCTGATGATCTGCCAATGTCATCTCTTTCATGTAATGAAATGTAGGATGTCTCCAAAGGCTCCAATAAATTCAAAATATCGCTAGAATATTTAGTGACACGACCATCGTCAAACTCAAACCAGTCCGTTTCGTCTTTGACCAATGCCTAATAATGACCAGATTCATGGAGATTATAATAGTGGTCTGCTGGATTGAAGTGATCATCTATTTCGAACCTTCGTAGGAGTTTCGTGCTTCCGTCAGATATTGAGTCATGTTTGAAGATCTTCAGTATTATTACTAGATTGACTGGTACCTCAGCTACACTTGTTGTCTTATAAAAGTCAGTTAGTTTGGCGAATATTTGGCGATTCAGTTGATCATCATCCGTTTAAAGTTATATTTTCAGATTATTCAACGATAAGCTTTGCACGGACTGGTTATCAGTCATATTACGCTAGTTGCACACACACCGATTTTGGACGGCCAGTGTAAAATCGGCCGATATTTTATTGGTAGCGGGTGCTTGCACACTCACCGGATTCTTATCGGTCAAACAATCAGTTGCTTTGTTGTCGTAATCAGCACGCACTACCAAAACGAAGTTAATACGTAGTAACTACAATTTCACCAAGCATTCGAGACTGGAATGGTCGGTAAAAAACCGGTGAGTATGCAAGAGTGTATTTAATCATGTACGCCACTACTTCCCGGTACTGCCGGCGATACAGTGGCAGTGGACGGCTGCTCACCGGTATTTTACCGGCGACGATCACCGGTCGGCGTGTGTGCAAGGTCCCTTTCCCACATGTGGTTACGCTAGTTACACACACACCGATTTTGGACAGCCGACTTTGTACTGGTAGTCCAAATTCCAATAGTGAACCACATGTGGGAACGGGACCTTGCACACACGCCGACCGGTGATCGTCGCCGGTAAAATACCGGTGAACAGCCGTCCACTGCCACTGTATCGCCGGCAGTACCGGGAAGTAGTGGCGTACATGACTAAATACACTCCTGCATACTCACCGGTTTCTTACCGACCATTCCAGTCTCGAATGCTCGGTGAAATTGTAGTTACTACGCATTCACTTCGTTTTGGTAGTGCGTGCTAATTACGACAACAGAGCAACTGATTGTTTGACCGATAAAAATCCGTTAAGTGTGCAAGCACCCGCTACCAATAAAATATCGGCTGATTATATACTGGCCGTCCAAAATCAGTGTGTGTGGAACTAGCGTTATGAAATGCTTGTTGAAGTTCCAGAAAAAAGTCGTATATGTTTCTGCTACCTCTTGAACATGTACTACAAAGTATACAAGTGAGGATTTTTTCAGCAGAAGATCTACAAATACAAGACGAGATAGACTGTATGTAATGATTCAATCCAGAGCTGTCAGGAGTATTGATTCTGCTATTTTTCTGCTCACGAAGAGTATTCAATAAGAACTCCAAGAGTTAGGAACAATCATCTTGTTGTCCTAATGGACTTCAAAGACTCCAGGTAGGGAACATTCTCTTCCATCGTTCAAACCTCGTTCTTGAAATTCTTCGTCCTAAACAACATTTGTAAAATGCTATTCATGTAGCAAGTGTTTCCTAAATTATCTTATACATATTTCAGGACAACTTTCTGCTGATTCGTAAGGAAGGATATGTTCCACAGAATCTGCATCAGAACCATTTCTCAAGCTGCAATCGATCCTTTCATGTGATGAAGGGTTTATAATTTACCAATCGTTCGAAAAAGGGCTTGCATCAAGTGGTGTAAGGAAATGATTACATGACCATGATGCTTCTAAAGACCTTTAGGCATCGAGACAGGTAACGAATCATGGAGATATGCGTATGAGTCAGAAACAAAACATCAAAGTTGTTCTTGGAAGAAACATAATAAGCAAAGTGTTACCTGTTTCTTCGACCAAATGGGTCATGTGGCCATCATTCCGCTCGGGCAACGTAGAACAGTCAGTTCTAAGTGGTACACAACCATTTGTTTACCGGATGTCTCCGGAGAAATTCGTAGAACTAACCGCCGAACACAAATCATTCTCTCACCAAACAGGTAAATTTTTAAGCAGTCATCACATCGAATTGATGAATCATCTTCCTGATTTGGAACCTGTGGTCAACCATTAACGAGTGCCAAAGAAGCGGTTGAAGCGTTCAAAAATCACGTTTTAGAGGTGTCTCAGGAAGAATAGAAAAACTGCTTTGATAAATGGTTAAAACGAATGCAAAAGTGTATTGATCATCAAGGGGAATATTTCGACAAACAGTAAAGCCATTTTCATTGGAAAATGTTATTATTATTTGCTCTTCCCGAAATATAAATAGTACCCCTTAAATCGTATTCATACTGCTTACAATTTAGATTCCATCAGAAAAGAAGACGTAGGGAACCAATTGAAAATTTCACATGTGAGAAACAAGGAACAAATTCAGGAATACGTTACATATTCACGAAAACCTATATCAATCACTCAAATGGAAGTGAGAATGAAAGATTCAATGCACTCATATATATAAAAAATCAATTGCAGACATTGGAAATATACTGGAGATAATGAGAAGAGAAGACCACTGGAAACATACAGAATGCAGAAGTTGTAAACTGATAGGAGAGGCACCAGAAGAATAACAAATGGAAATCATTACTGCAAGACTGGAAATGTAGGATATGTACCTAATTGGAGTAATATATATCAATAAAGTATCAATAAAGTCACGAACTTAAGCGACGAGATATAGATATCAACTTCAAATTAAATACGATTGTATACGAAACAAGAACAGAACAACATAGAGTAGATATTATTTCTCTAATGAGACAAGTGAAAAAGCTTTCAAACATTCAATTTTTTTTTAGAACTGAAGAAGGCTTTTGTTTACATGCATCGAAATGATATATGGAAAATACTTTAATAGAGAAGTATAATAGTAAGCATATGAAAAAAGACTCGGAACTACTTTGGAATAAAATATAAAAATCTGGCACAAGTGACACAACTTCACCACAATATTGAGCGAAATGCTCAAGAAATAATGAAGAGAAATGTAGGAATACAAGGTACAATCGCGTTTTAGTAATATACAAAAAAAGCAATATAGTGATCATAAACAATAAAGCAACTTCAAATAATATAAAGAGCAAAGGAAACAAACAGCAGCAATGAATATAATTATCAAAATTTCAAATTAATCATATGAAATTATAAGGAGAAAACATAGAAGATAATAATGGGACACGATGGTTTGGATTCAATAATCAAAGAAGGAAGAAGAGGCTGACTGAGAAGACATGGCTAGGAAATGTGAGAAGTGAGAAGTAATGAGAAAGGGACATGGAAATAATGTTTACAATTATGAGTATGAATTGAAATTGTTGACACTTGTCAAGGCACACTTCACCTCAAATAATTTGAAAAATTATTTGATATTATTTTCTCTTCAAATGTATGGTTGGGACATTGAATCTTTTATGTACAGTAATTATTGATTCCTTCCATTTTCAACATGTTTCTATTTTGACGTCTTTCATCTACCAATCTGAATACATTTTGTTATTTTGATCTGATTCATATGTTTGCGTTCAACCAACTGTTTCATTGGATAAAATAAAGAATGAGTTATAATAAGTATTTCGTTTACTATCTGTCCCCTCTATACAAACGACATTCTCAGAAGATAAACGAGATTTCACAAGAGTTTTCCAATTCGTTGGACATCTATTGAAAATCGATCACATATTCAGTAGAAAATGTGTTTTGAATTATATTCATTTGTTTCAGGTGCAGCACTTCTGAAAATTGTGGAAGTTTACAAAGAAATTCAGGACCAACAAATGAACATTGTGAGTAAAATGAGGAAACTATTTTGCATAATCAAGTAACGTTGTTTCTAGTTTCGAAATGATCAGTGTCACACTGAGGGTGATAACAGATATAATATGTGAAATAAAACTCCAGTCGTGCCATATTCTTTTGCAGAACCTGTAATGCGAAAAGGTGTTATTCACTCAACACATTCAACAATTTGTTTTTATCTGTTTTTTATTTGTGAATCGTCGCACTTATCCATTTCTATAAAGTTATCGGAAAATATTGCAGGACCGATTTTATTTTTTCTCTATTTTTTCATGACATTCATTCTAGAGGTTTATGAAAGTACTTGATAGAAATAATTATTGACGATTCGATAACTTATAAAGATCAAAAACGTTTCTTTTGAATCTATTCAGTGTTTGTACAATAAACCAGATGCTGTAAATGGCCCCAAATAGAGAAATTGAGAGGATTGAGATCCGGGGATCGAGTGGTCCAGTTCTGTGGTCCTCCTCGACCTATCCACTGATTTGCATATGTTTCAGTTAAATGCTGACGTGATACTTGACTAAAATGGGCGGGAACCCCATCATGCATAAAAAACATATCCCTTCTGACGCCCAAAGGAACTTCCTCCAGCAGTACTGGATGCACTTCTCTTGAAAATTGAACGTATGCCTCACCATTCAAACGAGGAGGTAGAGAATGAGGCCCAATTGAATCATCTTCAATAATTCCGAGTCACACGTTAAGAGAAAACTATCCTTGATGGTTAGTTTCGACAATAGCGTGAGGGTTTTCATCAGCCCATATGTGGTAATTATGAAAATTAATAATCTTGTCCCGAGAAAAAATACATTCGTCTGTGAATTCTATCGTCTTCAGAAAGTCACAATTTCTTCTAATCATTTCAAGCATCCATTTGCAAAAGTCAAGACGGTTCGGAAAGTCTCGCGGTAACAGTGCCTGTACTCGTTGCAGATGGTAAGGGTATAAAAGTTGTTCCTTTTTTTGATGAGGAATCACCTCCTCAAATGTTTTACACTTATTTAGTTACACCCTGTATATTATTCAGATTACTAGGTAGTGGGAGAAAGTGAAACAAATCTCAAGAACATAGGTTCTCACAACCGGAGTCAAGATTAAAGAAAACCAAGTCAGTGCTTGTGGGACGTGCAAAATGTTTTTTTTACAAATTCTATTCGACCGAGCCCACCAGTTCAGCTTTCTTCTCTATAGTGAAACAAAATTCTTTCAATATAAAAAAAAAACTATACATTTGATTTATTATTTTCAATTATTTTTATATTTGCTACTTTGACTGAAGTTCCTGCTCATAATTTTCAACAGAGACTATTTAATGAAATCGTGCCAGTATTTTGTCACTCCCGATTGCTATTTGGGAATATTCAGTTCTCTATAGAAGACTGGGTAATGATATGGAACCTTCCAATTGAGAAAATTGAACAATTCAACTCCAACCAGAGACAAATCGATGAAAAAATCATTAGTGTAACCCGTTTTCACGTTTATGCTCTTTCCAGGAAATTGGAAAATCCTTCCCGACAACAAAGAACACGATAAACTCTCCGATCTTATGATGTAGTTCAATGAATTTTGGGAAGTTCATGTTGGAAGCATCTCATTTCCTAAATTGAGCAGGTATCAAATCGTTTTCTTCGGAAGTTTTTTTCTGAAAATTAAAATGTTCTTTGAAGAACTTCTCTTTTGATTCGTGTCTGGATTTTTTTTGTGTATTGTAGAAAAAACCTATACTTCATGCAAACATAAAAATTTTCATTGAGGTGAAACAACTTTGTACAAACACTGACAAAATCTGGTGAGTCTGTACAGGTAAAATGTATGCAATGTGAGAAAAAGCTATTGTTATTTGATGTACAATTTTTTTCCACTATAAGGTATAGAAATCGAATGAATGATGGTTTGAGATTGAAATATACAGGGCCAGTACTAATTCATTCCGTATGCTCTTATGCAAGCTTCATGGCAGCTAACCAATGTTCTATATATTGAATAGGTCAAAAAGTATAGAATCTATCAGAAAATTTCAGAGTTGTTTTCCAAAATGATATAGATGATTCCTAATACCATAAGGTCGTCCGTATAATATACGTCAATCCCTGAGTTTGTTGAAAAATTTCACGCATGCTCATCTGGAAGCCACTCGGATAGATTTTTTTTGTGAAATGTTTCTTCTAGATAATTTGCTTCATAGCCAGTCTCCAAGTATGCCTGAACATTTTGTGAAGTTTTCTTCCTTATACGAGTATTTGGGCACACACTGGATATGCAGTTGGTTACCTCGTTCACGGGCAGATGGGGCGTTGACAAACATGTTGTTTGTCGTTCATTCCAACTCAGTTCGAGAAATGATTCTCTGACTGGAATTGAATTTTCAATTATGGGAAATTATTGAATTCATTTTGATAATAGATACACGTTGCACAGACAAGTGGTCGAACAGCCCGAAACCGGTCTGCAAGTGTGTGCCAATAATTGAAATTCGATTTTGGCAATTGTATTGTCAACAGCATATGCAGGAATAACTTCAGTGACACCTGTCGAATATAATGCAATGCCCTTCTTAGTATCAGCCAGAAAAGTAGTTGTTTTCCGAAAGGTGTCAGTCAAGTAACCTACAGTGTAGTTGAGTTGTGACTGGCCTGAATAAATTGTTCACCTAGATAATTTAATTTAAAGCCAGTCTCCAAGTACGCCCACTCAATTTATGTGAAATAATTATTTGATAATAACTAGGTATATTTTGAAGCTGAGAATAACAGGGTACAGTGCTGAGCAATTCAGGCAAAGGATACTTTTGAAAGGGTGAATCTGGCAAAATAGAATAATATACTATTAGGGTACACAATTTCGCTAGCTGACATCAACATCACTTTCTTTCCTGAAATAACAAAGGTAGCCTTTGGTAACCTTTAAGAGAGTTATATCGCTTCACAAAGCTGAAATTAAATTTTTTGGAATATACTTTATGCCTATCCTAAAGCTATTCGATTATTTGAAAAAATTATTCGTCTCATTCCAGACCCAAATGTAACTAATAACTTCGGAAGTTTGTATCGTTAGAAGGAGATAGGGCCGGCCTAATTTTTAGAAATCAATTTCATCAATATGGAATTCAAATTCAATGACAGTCGCCACTTCA
This sequence comes from Leptinotarsa decemlineata, assembly GCF_025532065.1. Classification (NCBI taxonomy): domain Eukaryota; kingdom Metazoa; phylum Arthropoda; class Insecta; order Coleoptera; family Chrysomelidae; genus Leptinotarsa; species Leptinotarsa decemlineata. The sequence goes on from NW_027412686.1 coordinate 3,347,171, forward strand.
ACACGAGAGGGCATCTTCAAGATTTTCTTCTGTGTTAGTGCATTTCCGAACAAAAGTCATATCCCGAAAAGTATGTTACTCTGAAAGGCTCAAAGTGGATAAATACTCAACTAGATGACCTGGTAATTATTATCAAGTAGAATATCATGTATAAATTTGGCTGGTACAGTAACTCGAACAACAATAGCGGATTTTGTTCCACAAACATTGTCGCCCTTAATCAAGTTTAAAACTAGGTTATCTTTCTGGAATGAGGAACAGGAAAACAATGGAGATAAAGGGGCAATTAATTCAACGAATAATTGGTTCACCGGCTGAGGCGAGAATGGCCCTTTCGAAAAGACATTTTGCAGAAATTTCACTTTCAACCAACGACACAGACTCGCTATAAATTTTCATCTTACGCAAGACGAAGTCCACGGATTAGTAAGATTAAAGCGGAGTTAGAATTGATAGATTACCCAGTGAAAGTAGCAGATAACCTGAACTATTTCAAGGACTTCCACTATAGTCTATTTCAAAAGAGTGTAGAGTAATAAATCATGAAGTGTCATAAAATTTGCCTGAATTTCGTTGTCGTCCATGGGCGTAGGCAAATCTTAGGATTATTAAACTTAATAATTAAAGTAAATTAAAAATTACAGACATAGATAATAATAAAAGGCCATTTTTGGGAAGTAATTTGGTCTAAAACTAAGTATTTAGGTAAGTAAAATTTCTTAAAAAAAGATTAAGATTAATTTTAGTGGTTCTTGTAAACTTATTTAATATGCAATTTGGGTTCATATACTCGAGCATGATTTCTCAAAAAAGGGTTAACACTTAGTTCCGAGGTGCCATGTCATTATAATAATCCCTTTTTGACCCTGCCCACCAATCATGCAATACCTATTAAACCCAGGTAATTAAGAAAAAGGGTTTAAATATATTGTAATGGTGTCTTAAACATTCGAGTTATAATAGTAATTGTTACTACACCAATTAAACGTACAGTGATATTGTGATATAGAAATAGTGAAAAAGTTATAAAATGGGGACATTTACTCCAAAGAAAAGAAGTGTAAAAAATTCTCCGCTATCTGTTTGCGAAAAAGTTATAATTTTAAATGTATATGATTGCATAAAACTCGATCACCCTAGTTTGTCTGTGCAAGAAAGTGTTGAGCGATGTGCCCGAATGACTGGAATTGGACAGTCCACGATTTTTAAATTATTGCGAGAAAGAAAGATATCAGGCCAGGTAAGTCCATGCAAGAGAAAATCAGGAAGACCAATAAAAATCTTAGATGAAGACACCAAATGTGACATTCGAAGAAAAGTTCATTCGTTTTATTTTAAAAAGGAAATACCCACTCTTGAAAAAATATTTATCGAGATAAGCCAAGATAACGATATTCCTTTGATATCCAGAAAACTTTTATGGAAAACTTTAAAAAGTATGAATTTTGCCTGGGAAAAGCACAATCGAAAGGCACTATTACTGGAAAGTGATGAAATTGTTTGCTGGAGACGAAAATATTTGACAACTATAAAGCAGTACCGCAGAGAGCAAAAGAAAATTTTTTATCTTGATGAGACGTGGATAAACGAAGGTTATATAGTCAAAAAAATGTGGCAAGATAAAAATATAACAAGTTCTCGCCAAGCTTTCATAGAAGGCCTTTCGACGGGTATTAAAGTGCCTTCGGGAAAAGGGAAGAGGCTTATAATTGCTCACATTGGAAGCGAAGACGGATTTTTAAAAGAAGGTTTGTTAAGCTTTGAGTCGTGCCGGACGGGAGATTATCATGAGGACATGAATTCGGATGTCTTCGAAGACTACTTCGGGGAAATGTTAAAATTTCTTTCAGCTGATTCGGTCGTGGTTATGGATAATGCAAGCTACCATTCAAGGCGCTTAGAGAAGGTACCAACTTCAGCTTGGAGAAAGCAAGAAATTATTAACTGGCTGTCAAATAAAGGTATTCAGTTTGAGACGAATTCAGTAAAGAAGGAACTACTAGCCATAGTAAAACAACATAAATCTCGCTTCATGAAATATGCCGTAGAAGATGTAGCAGAAAAGTATAAAGTAACTGTGCTGCGCCTACCGCCATATCATTGCGAATTAAATCCTATAGAACTTATATGGGCACAAGTTAAAGGATATGTTGCAAGGCACAATACCACATTTAAAATGAAAGATGTCAAGGTATTGTTTGATCAAGCCATTATGGAAATCACATCAGAAAACTGGCAAAAAGCAATCCAGCATGTTTTAAAAGAGGAAGATAAAATGTGGGAACTGGACAACTTGGTCGATCAGGTGGTTGACCCTATAATTATAACACCGGGGGATGATGACAGTTCTTCGGATGAAGACTATACTGATATAGAATAATTTAATTGAATTGTAAATATACTGTAGCGGGATAAGCAATCTGGACAGAGACCAGTGTATCAGTGACAGTGACACTTTTGCTTAGGTTAGGGTTTAGAATTAAGGGTAGTCTGAATAATTATTTTCTCGGAAGGTTCTCGAAAATTGTACCTAGTAATCTCTAGAACATTCAATTAGGGTATAAATAGAGTGTTGTTAAACGTTAAGGGAAGTTCACAGTTTTAGTATTGTTCAAGTGTCAAGTTGTAATAACGTATCCAGTAAAGTTCTTGTCGTTTTTGTGAATAAATTGATTTAAAGTCCCCACAAGTGTTTCAATACGTAAAGTTCGTTCGTGTGTGTTTGTGAGTATTTCCCGATTTCGGTTCGTATATATTTTATTGTTACATTTTATATTTTTTTAATAACACTGTTCTGCTGTATTAAATTTTTATTTCCTTTAATATAATTTTTATGAATGCATATTCTTTTGGCAATTATCCCACTAGCGCGCCTCTGGCTCAGTATTTATCCGTCGATAACAATGGACAAATCCCTTAAAACAGGGTGATACCTACCTGCTCTTTATGAAACGACATAATTTTGCAATGCGGACTAGGGAAGTGACAGAATTTATTGACGGATCACCCTGTAGCGCTTTTGAATACTTAATGAGATTTTATTACTTTACACTCTTTTGAAATAGACTATAGTACTTTCTTCAGGTCATAAGTTTTTCATTGAAAAATTTAAGTTCAGAATTAACCTTTTTCATCAATTTTGCATTTGATTCAATTAGAAAGTTAATCTACAGTTCACACTAGATATTATTCCAAAAAAACGTTTTTTTTCTCGCAACGTCTTTGAATAATAATAATAATGAAAATCATAATGTGATGATTTTCAACAACAACATTATTCTGAAGACACCGGCTTTCCTCAGGTCGAAAGGGTTGAATCAGAAATTGAAAGATTCATCATGTCCTGCTAAGATGGTGTTTTCAATACCTCAGCCTACCGCACCTGAGAATGCTTCAATAATATATAATTTCAGAAAACGGGTGAAATATTCGAGCTTTACAGACTGTCTTTTCAGTCACGAATATAAAGATCATGCCAGTTTGCCGATGTTAGGTCGGACACATTTAGAACGCTACCATTCTTGGTTTATTGCGTCCAATCAGATTACATTATTCTTGGACCAAATGATTACTCCTCCCGTGATGTGGATGTTGATTATTGGTTGGTTATACCGGCTAGCCCCCCGAATGTGCTTTAGTACAGCTATCAATTGGCGCAACCATTTAGGCAAAATAATAATAATGATAATAATAATAAAAAGAAGCGTCACGTCCTCCCGAATGTATCTGGGCTTCGGGCGCATACTTCGGGTAAAAAAAAATAAAAATAAAAAGTAGCGTCACTTCTCTATGACCTGGATAAAGTACCGCATGTCATTTGATATAACATCGCCTGAGCTCATCTTGCATTTACTCAGATGCTTTGCTAAACCCGAAAAAATTGTGAGATGTTTAAAAAAACTAATACCACTCTGGCGTACTCGCTTTACTATGATATCTGGTCAGGCTAGAGTCAGAACAGAGTGCGTAACGTGGGGATTTCCCCAATACTTTTTTTTTTTTTTCATCTTTCTATTGCCATTATCCATTGCACTCAGAAGTACTCGAGGGTTTGTTTTTCTTGAACTTCATGCCTCTGGAGAAAAAGATCTCAATCAGTCCTTGAGGGTGGTGGAGAAGCACACATATGCTAAATATGGGGGAAACGAGAGGTGCCGAATTTTTTCAAACTATCCATCCAAAGGCTCATTCAAACTAAGGTGCCCGACAAGGTTTTTCTCAACCATCATTGCAAGTCAATATTTTTCGTGGAGTTATTAGCTCCTGGCGTGACGAATATCGTACGAAAACATGAGAAAAAGCTATGAATGGACTGACCCGTTACTTGATTAATGACACTATCATGACTGAGGAAAATCGGATTGAATATCCAAATTTTCTCTTCGAACTACAGACCACTTTGTCAAGATTGTTATTTTGATTGGTGGAGTCCTTGATAGGATGATACCATCTCTTCACTCGAATCTCAAAATCAGGCAAACTTGTACTGAGACAGACTGTCATTCGTTATTTAATATCGAATTACTCAAAATAAAGAAAAATTAGTTGCATCAATAATATATATATATATATATATATATATATATATATATATATATATATATATATATATATATATATATATATATATATATATATATATATATATACCTGATGCTAACTTGGTTAGCGAACCGAGTTCAGATGTGCAAGAAGTTTTTCCAATAGATCTGTTTTATTCATAGGTTCCGATTCAATCTCTCAAGATGAATTCCACCAGATTTGAGGAATTATCAAATTACTAGTGATGGTATGAGTTTCAATACGAAATGTCTACCACTTTCAATTGATAACTTCTGTTTGAGATTACTTACGGTGAAGTATTCCCAAAATGATACCAATCAGAACGGAAATATCGTCAAGCTTCGACCCGAAATATTTTCAGAAGACAGAATTACTTTCGAACGTAAAATCCAATTTTGTTCACCGTACCCTCCTCATTTATATTACTTCATCTGATCCTTTCATATCGTATAAATATTCACATCTTCCACTGGTTCTCTGTTAATTAGTATTTACATTTCGTTTGGGAAACTTTTTGTTTACATATTTGCCAACTCAATCCCCAGATTCGGTTTTGTGATGAAAAGAAGCTGAATTTATATTAACCACTGACAAATAACGTTTTCAATGATGAAAATATTTCAGTCATATAATTAGGTTCACTGCTAACCACTGAAATGAGAAAGACGTTAATTATTCATTTGAAACATTATTGACTTCAAAAACTTTTTTGTCAATGAACTGAAATTGAAACATACCCATTCGGTTTTCTGTGATGAGTTGATTAAAACCACCTAGAATGAGATACAGGATATTGAACTTCTCAGTGGGAAATTTGGCCGCCTTCGAAATTCCACTGAATAAGGAGAAGAACCAACAAAGGCAAACTCAGTGGGTTAGTCTCTCTGCGGCAAGTATAAACACAAACATCGACATATCTGGTTTTCCGAACTGTCAGGAAAAAAGAGAGTTGCTACGTACTAGATTTATTCTGAAAGTTATCAGAAGTTCAGATAATCTCTACCGTATCGACAGTGATCATTAGGGATAGAAATGGAAGCATTTTTCCAAGGCAGCTAGCTGCTTGAGCATCTGATGAACTAGGCTTCATTTTTGAGGGCCTCATTGAAGCCACAGAGATTAATTCATCAATTTTAAAAATTACCTTTTTTCAAAATGATCGCATGTGAAATGATCTAATCACTCTGAGCCGTGGCCTAGATATCCATACTTGTGATTCTCCATAACACATCTAGCAATTTTACTAAATTTGGTGGAGTCCAGTTGAACAATCACCGTATATTCAATTCCGCATATTCACGGGAAATTTCTTTGGTATCAAGATTCTAACATTAAATGTTAATTTTCTCCAACCCGTAAACCATTTTCATGATAGTTCTGGAAGGCATTTCAGTTTAAAATAATAAAGCAATGGCAAAAGTCATCTGTGATGGAAAGTCACGCGAAATTTGAATCCATTGGATGTAGTAGAGATTTGATAAAAAATCATGGAAAATTTTACAAACAAAAATATCAGAGATAATTGATGTGTTCAGATCTCCATGTTTCGTATATTTCATCAGATATATTCTTCAACTCAATTGAAAACTACCATCAATTTCTGGCATTCCTACAGTACGTTATTCTTCTCTTGAATGATTGTCTGGTTGGTAATGATAATTCATGTAACAAGTCAGAAAAATTCTGGTGTTTCGAACGAGTAGAAAAAATTATTAATGTTCTGTTCTACTACTTTTGAAACCCTCGTACAGAAAGATGTGCGAAGTATGTAAGTTCTTCGTAAGGAACTTCTTTTTAATTGAAAATTGGAATTACTTCAGTAATTTCTAAATTTCATCGGAAATTTTCAGTTTTGCACTTTATTTTATCTAATTTCTCACAAATTTCACAAGTGAACCTAATACTCAAGTTGGTTTTTTTTACAGTACCTCACAAATAGAGATAATTATATTATTCTGTTTTTCCTTTCTATTCACCTCCTTTGTCATGTAATTATGATTTATTTCGGAACTGAATCTAAACTGAAAATAAAAATGAGTAGTACGTGCATAATCCCAGTAGGTACATCATATCAGACTTCCAGTGGTGTATGACAAAATATCATCAACTGTTATAGTTATAAATTCAATTTTCTGTAAGTTTTCTTAGGATCGTACGTTATGCGATATCTTCGCATTCCTTTGCCTTCAATAAACATATTGAAAACTGAGTATTTCTCAACAAAAACGCAGATCAGTAGGATCACGTTCAAATTACTGAATTGTCACCTTTTTAATCAGAAACAAAATCATATCTTTCAATCTCAGTAATATAATGTTCATATATTTCTACATATTTTGGTATTCATGCAACTCATAAACAATTTTTTTTCAGCTCAAGGCGTTTTATGTTGATCTTCTAGTACCTCTCGAGACAAACTTAGAGAAAGACACAAAGGTTGTTCAGGTAAGACTATTCCTCATTTCATTTCAGTCAAAATGAACTAAACAATTAAATATCAATTTCACTAGTTCAGACTTCCATTGTCTACTATATAAAATGATTTGAAATCCCTGAAACAACTAAAAAAGAAGAATTGAAAATGAATAGCTGAAAATAACAATTATATTAACCAAAATAAACCTGAAATGGAAAAATAGTAAAATAAAATACAAGTAAAAATAGAACAATTGAATATATGAAAATAAAGAAATGAAAAAAGAAAACAAAAATAAAAAGTGAAGAGATTCCAAGTCACGTTAGTTCACGACGATTCGATTGTTAGTATCTACAATCGTCTTCGGGTGATGACTGGACTGATTCCTCCGAAAGGAGGCCAGCCAGCCAAGCCAGCGTATTTCTACGCTGGCTTGGCTGAATATGTAGTTGGACAACATGTATGCGGCTTACTTAAATTTTCTCCTGAGCCGATGTTCCTCTCTGTGCAAGATCTCAGTTTGGGACCACTCGATGTTGTGTTGATGGGTCCAAACATGGTCTGCTATTCCTGATTTGCTGGTTTCCCCTCACTGTGTGTGTTTCTTGTGCTCGGCAATGCGAACATTCAATGGCCTCTTAGTTTCACCAATATAGGATTTTCCGCACTCACAGGGTATCCGGTAAATGCAATTTTTGGAATCGCAGTCCGCGTTTGGTGGCCTGGTTTTCGTGAGGCTGCTACGGATAGTGTTACCGGATCTGAAGCAGGTTCTGATGTTGTACTTGGAACCAATTCTTCTTATCCTCTCCGATAATCCTCTGATGTAGGGAAGTGCAAGCACTGGTTGTGACGGCATCTCTTCCTTGCGAGGCTCCTGCTGTCTTCTAGCCAAAGTCTTTTCTACCATCGCTTTGGAGTAGCCATTCCGTTGAAGATCATTTTTGATGATGTCTAGTTCCTTCTCGAGACCTTCCTTCGTATTACAAAGCTCAAAAGCACGGTCTAATAGAGTCTTGATGATTCCTCTTCTAGTCGATTGATGGTGGTTGGATTCGTGATTCAGATACTGTCCCGTATAAGTGGGATTTCTGTATACAGATGTTTCCCAGATGTGTCCTCTCCACCAAAACGTCTAAGAATGGCAATTCGTTTTGGATTTCCTTCTCCATTGTGAAATTGATGGAAGGTCTCACGCTGTTGATGTGTTTCAGGAAGGCGTCAGTAGTTCAGTATTCTCATGGTTCCATTATGAAAGTGTCGTCAACATATCTCAACCAGACTCGAGGTTTCTTGTGGGCTTTTTCGATGGCCAAATTTTCAAACCACTCCATATATATATTGGCTATGACTGGTGAAAGTGGCGATCCCATTGGCAGTCCCTCATCTTGTGTAAAGAATTTGTCCTTCAGTTGGAAATAACAGTTTCGTACACAGCATGCTAGTAATTCCATGATTATTTCTATAGGTAGATTCATTCTCTCTTTCAGGTTCCCGTCTTCGGATAGCTTTCTCTGTATGATTTGGAGTCCTTCTTCGACCGGAACGTTGGTGTAAAGATTTTTCACGTCGAAACTAATCAGTTGATCTTCCTGTGTGACCTCAATTGACCCTTACTTCCCTCAATACAACCATTACAAGGAAGAACATGGTCTTTTGTGAAGAATTCAAGGCATTTTGTCGAACTACTAGGGTCAATTGAGGTCACATAGGCAGATCAACTAACGGAATAGAGGAAAGTGTTTTTCGTATAATTCAGCGTTTATATAAAAGTATTTGTTCCGAAAGTATGTGTATGTGAAAGTATATGAAAACAGCTTTTTTTAAAGGGCTTTTTTTTTTAATTTATGTTCTGAAGTTACTTCTTTCCATGATCTACACATCTTTGTATAGAGTTAATTTTTAGAAATTGATTACTTTCTTTCTTTCTTTGGAAGATTCCTATATTTTTTGTATCAAGATTGAGAAAAAGAAGACCAAAAAGTCACTCTCTGTTGTTTTTATACATCAGAAGCAATTATATTTCGAAAACTACTGAAGTTTGATTGAAGGTGAGTTTCTTAAATACATTGAGTATAATGAATTTCTCGAGAAATTGAAAAATATTGAGATCACCTTATACTTGTATTTCTATATTTCATCGTATCCCTCGATATTTTCATAGTTTCATCTTCACTACTCAATCAGTGCCGTTAAACCTGCAAATGTAAAATAAATTAGAAATATTTTTTTTCATGGTCACTTACCATTCAATAACATATTCATAGATTGAAATAATGTTCATGAATAAGGCTGATGATCACCTAGCATTTTTATTTGCCAGTTCCAAATGGATCCATAAAAGGGTTTTGAAAATAACAGACTGCCGAAGAAATATACATTCAAGTCTGAAATTCATTAACAGATATTACCCATAAATGAATAAATGAATACAGGAGTATTTTTTCAATTTTTCCAAATATATCCAGATTTGAAAAGATCAATCAAGTAACAAGTCAAAAGTAGAGAAGCAGTAAATAGACGGAAATGTTTTTAGAGGAGATTAAAGAGTTGAATGTCTTTTGTCTTTTACAACGTTATAATTCATATCATTCCGAAAGAAACTTTGTTCACCGACGCGACAGTTCATATTCTATTTTCATTTAATGAATAACATACGAATCCACCATTCAAACCAGATGAGAGTATAGCTCGTTCTCTTCCATAAATTATATATTTCTTAGACTACGAACATGTTTATTCAAAGAGAAATTTGAATATTCGCATTCAAAGTTGTGATTTATATACAACTCTAACAAATGCATCTAGCAAAATGAGTGGAATAAATGTATTCTCTTGTATGTGCGTCGTAGAGAATATACATTGACGTACATTGTGTTAACCAAATAATTACGGAAATATAGATATGAAAATACAAAGTATATGAAAATGAGAAGAAGCAGCTTGCGGAATCTGTTGATGATTTGTTGTTGTTGTTGTTGAAAAATAAATGAATGAAAGTGAATTCATTCATTTATATGCTAATATAAAATTAAATGCTAATATACAATTGAAAGTAATCTATAATACACATACCTAATGTCTAAAATAAAGGATGAATAAAAAACTTCTATTCCAGTTTTCTGAAAGTTACTTCTTTACATGATCTACACATCCATGTCTAAAGTTATTTACTTTAAAATAATTGATTACATTCCAAAAACTTTCTTTCCCAAAAATTATTCCCTCCTCAAAATATAACCCTTTCAATTTAAATAAAAACTGATTAATAGTTATTGACTAAATTTATTGATGAATCATCATTCATGAAACTCAGTTTTCAATATTTTTTTGGCCGTGAGCAACGATGTATCGAAAATATCGGAAGTATTCTGCAGGAGTATTATCTACCTCATTTAACGCATCAACAGAGAAGAGTTCTGCAGTTTGTTTTCTTGAAGGGTAAAATAAATAATTCATGTGTTTTTGTTGTTCTATTCGGATAATTCAAGTAAATTATTCATAATCATGATGATCAATTCATATTGTTTATTATTATTTTTTGTGAAATTCGCAAAATATTATCGTTTTCAATGATTTGAATACCTTGCATTTTCTTGCATTTTCTTGCATCCCAGAGCTCCACTACTCTTATTAATTACATAATCTATATGTTCATCAAAAGTGAGTTTTAAGTAAAAAATAACTCAAAAATAACGGGCGAATGTAATGCAACTACATTCGTAAAAACTGATATACGTATAACTCGTTTTGTTTACAAAATTCGAATAAATTATTTATGTCAATCTGAATTCTCAAGCAATCTGACAATGAATTTATTTGAAGATAAATTTTCAAATCATCAGCACATATTGAAAATTTAATATTCTCAAAACATTGTTTAATATTTTTGATATGTACATTGGCAAATGAGGGCCCTAGATGGATCCCTTGCGATAATTCAATCCATTTCAATATAACACCACTCAGACCGACTTCAACAAGTTTACGAAGTAATGTATTATGACTGATTTTGTCAAAAGTTTTGCTGAAATCTATAATAGCGTCAACTTGAAATTTGTAATCCAGACTATCATGTGAAAATTCGATTCAAGAGTCCGATTTTTTAAAATGCTCAGGTATAATGATATTTTCAATCGAATCATAAATCAAGAGTTCAAATAGTTTTGGTATTATTGATATTTGTCTTATAGAACGATAAGGACGATAAGGAAAAGTACTACATCAAAAACTGATTATATTATAGTACTATTAAAGCACAACTCAGCACATACAAAAAAGTAGGAAGATTTTGATTCATTTTGGGTGAGAATGAGTCAACTCCGAATGTATTTTTTGATATGACGACAATGTGAAGGCCATTGCGAAATAGGAATCCAAAATGTTAGTAGTGAATCGAAATAATTGTATGAGTCGTCAGTAGAAGGTAAAAATGTATTATCCAGATACATTCAAACCATTTCTGAAAATATGAAATGGTTAATCAAACTCAGGAATGAAAATAACCCTAAATTACCTAAAGTTTCACAGACAGGGTTTATAACAAGATAGTCTGATTCACATGTACTCGATTTAGCTCTTCTTAGTGACATTTTCCAGCCCTGTCCAAAAATTACGACCAAGGTGTCATTTGATTCGAGTTTTTGCCTAGAAAGTTTAAGGCAAGGTCCGAAAACGCGCCGATAAAAATCACAAAAGTTATAAACAATTAAGTGAAAAAAAATGGGGTTTTTGTCTTTTCTTAATATCTCGAAAAATTTTCAAAATTTTGGAAATTTGAAAAAAGATTTGAAAAGATCAATGAATTTGCGTAAAAAAAGTCCCGACTCCCGAACCTTTATCTCAATTATTTACAATTTTTACAGAGCCCTGAAAATAGAGCCAAAAGCGGGTAGTCTGACTTCCGCGCGCCTTTCGTCACTCTGACATAAAAACAAAAAAAATTATTTAAACATATTAAATGTAAATATTAGTGGAGAGAAAAAATTCATGTGATGTTGGGATACATTAATAAACAATAATTCGCAGTCAAAAAATTTTTATTTCAATTTCAACGTTAATTATAAATTTGTTAATTAATAACTTTTTCTGAATTGAAAGTTGATATAAAAATCCCTATAATTAATAAACTAAAACCCTGGCATTTTTTTCCTTTGGTGAAGTTATCCTCAATAGGCTAAAAAATAGATTACCGTTGACAAAATGAAAAAATTGTTATTTTCTATTTTTTATCAATAATTGAAAATTATAATTTTATAAAAAATACATTTCAAATATTTTTTTTTATTTTTCTTCGTTTCAATGTCTCATGGCTGAAAACTAATTATTGATTTTTTAAAATTTTTTACAGCTATTCTTGATGAATTTATTATTAACAAATACATTGTTTGCAAGCCATTCGAAATTTTTTTTTGCATCATGTTGATTGAAAAAAATCATGATTTATAGAAAAGAATGGTTTCTTAAAAAAAATTCTTTGTTGCTAAAAAATGCGTTTGTTAATTAACAATCGTTATTTTGAATTAAATATTAAAATTGAGGAACCGTTTTTTTTTAATCATGAATTCTATTGTTCTTTTAGATTTTGGAAAACTTTTTTTTATTATTTTTTTAATTGTTTATTTAACCCTCCAAACCGTAAGCAGATGTTTCTTCCACGTAACAAAAGAATATCGCATACAGGTATAAACCGGAATTTTAAAGTAATTTAAAAATTTGTGAGCATCGGAAATTTAAAGAAGGTTAATGAGTTAACTCAATAAAATTAAATTAACAGAATGACTGATTGCTTCATTTAATTTCCTTAAATTCCGTACAAATACGACAATAAGTGAATGTTAATGATACTCCAACTACTAAAAGTGCAAGTAAAAAAATCCTTATGATTTATTGTTATATGACACGAAGTTTATGTTGAGAAGATTCAAATTTTTTCTTTTTTTGATAAGTAACGATCAATAATTAAATAAATAATAGGACTACAACTTTAATAAAAGGCTCAAATTGTTAATAAATTCATAATGAACAAAAAAGACTCGAAGCATATTTATCATAACTGCAATAGTTTGAAAGTTATTATAATTATAAAAGCGAAGGAGCGAATGAAAAAGACAAGTATCAATGTATCACAATATCAAAAGTTTTATAGAAAATAGAATAAATTAAAAAAACACATAGTTACTTTCATTATAGAACAAAGTATTGAAAAAAAAATAATAATTTTTTTATAACAAAATTTTTTCAAATAAACAATTTAAAAAAGAATAAAAAAAAGTTTTTTACAAACCTCAAAGAACGATAGAATTTATGATTTGAAAAAGAACCGGTTCCTCAATTTTGATATTTAGCAAAAAACGATTGTTAATTACCCAACGCATTTTTAGCAACAAAGAAAATTTTTTAAAAAACCATTTTTCGTCTGAAAATCATGATTTTTTTCAATTACCATAATGCAAAAAAGAAATTTTTGAATTGCTTATAAACAATGTATTTGTTTATAATGAATTCATTAACAATAGCTGTAAAAAATTGAAAAAAAATATTAATAATCAGTTTTCAGCCATGAGACATTGAAACAATAAAAAATTAGGAAAAAAAAATTTGTAATGTATTTTTTATAAAATTATTATTTTCAATTGTCAATAAAAAAATAGAAAATAACAATTTTTTTAATTTGGCAACGGTAATCTATTTTTTTGCCTATTGAGGATAACTTCACCAAAGGAAAAAAATGCCAGAGTTTTAGTTTAATAATTATAGGGATTTTTATATCAACTTTCAATTCAGAAAAAGTTATTAATTAACAAATTTATGATTAACTTTGAAATTGGGGTGAAATTTTTTTTATTGCGGATTATTATTATTATTTATTGATGTATCCCAACATTACATGAATTTTTTCATTTTTTAATATTTACATTTAATATGTTTAAATAATTTTTTTTGTTTTCATGTCAGAGTGACGAAAGGCGCGCGGAAGCCAGACTACCCGCTTTTGGCTCTATGTTCAGGGCTCTGTAAAAATTATAAATAATCGAGATACAGTTTCGGGAGTTGGGATTTTTTTACGCAAATTCATTGATATTTTCAAATCTTTTTCAAATTTCCAAAATTTTGAAAATTTTCCAAATATTAAGAAAAAACTGAAGCCCAATTTTTTTCACTTAATTGTTTATAACTTTTGTAATTTTTATCGGCGCGTTTTCGGACCTTCTCTTAAACTTTCTAGGCAAAAATACGAATCGAATGACACCTTGGTCGTAATTTTTGGACAGGGCTGAAAAATGTTACAAAAAAAAGTACATGTGAACTAGACTGAGAGGACACACTAGGAGATGTTCTACTCAATTTCATGAAAACCCTATAGTACTCGTATTTTTGTTGAATTATGGATAATGAAGACAAGAAAATGTAATCATATTGAATACATTTTGCATAACATTCCTAATAACTCAGTGAACAGTGATGAACATTGTTTCTTTGGACGAGAAGAAAGAAAAGAAAAAGAAAAACAGAATTTATTGCCCAACAGAAGAATCCATTCACAGGACAATATATAATATAATAATGCAGTATGAATAAAGGTTACTCAAACTAAATATATAACAAAAAATTGCCATAGTGGACATTTGACAAATCAAGGAATGAATTTACATATATGAATGAATTAAAAAAAGAAAATTAACGTAATAATTAATTATTATTTGTGAATAACATGAAATTAAGACAGTAAGCTAGATGATGATTTGCTCAATTTTGGATAATATGGTCTTCAGTGGATTGAAATTGATATCGCATTGATAGCAGTGGGTATTATAACTATCACACATCAAATTTATAGGAGACACTTTTCCAGGGTTGGAAATAGTAAAAGGGGTATAGAAAGTGATCTGTCTACGTGGTAGAGGCTTGAGATACGTTGAAGTTGATTTGTTCTAGAAACGAAGGTGACCAATGGAACAATGCAATATTTTGTATAACATAACAATACTTGATGAAAATCTTTGGAGTAATGTGGAGTGGTCAGTTCCTCTAGCAGGGTACTCACCATCAGTTATAAATGCAAGAAACTTCAGAAAACGCCTTTGCACATTTTCCAAGGTTTCCTTTTGTATATTACACAATTGGATACCAAATTGAAGTAGCATGCTTTAACTTAAAGCGAACGAGAGATGTGTAAAGTATAGTTGTGATAATATTGGTGAATGATTGACAGTTGCGCAGAACAAAACAAATGTCAATCTGCTGTCGAACGTCACCCCTAGATCTTTGACAGCTTCTTCACGAAGAAGTATTTCATCCTCGAATGTAAATATGAAGTACGAAAATAATGAATACAGAAACAAAGGAGGGGATTATTTTTGTGACTATCAATTTTCAGGAATCAAAGTAAATAATGCATATAATATACCTAACATTTTTCTCTGTTGTTCAATGTGGAAAATGATGATATTTATCCTCATTCCCTCTTTCACGGACGCAACTGATCTTGCATCTTGACATAGTTTGTTAATTCCAGGACGGTATGAAATATTTCTGCTATAAACTTTGGAAGAGATGTTTGGAGAATTATGTTGCAAGTTTATTTCATATAAAGTATATGAGAAAATATTATTCTTGGAAAGTTTAATGGAATTAATTTGCAAATGCTATCGAACAGCCAAGTTGGAATTGCAATATATTCGAGAAGTTTGATGAACAGGAAATGGAATTCAATTGAAAAAACAGACAGCTTTCTGTCGACAGATTTCACTATTGGAAAATATGATAAATATTGCTCATGAAATATGAGAAAAATCGAAATATTTTTAGTGACTATTGATAAAACCTTAACTGAGTTGATCCGATTCCTAACTTTGTACCTTCGAGACCAATCACAGATAACGAAATTCAAAACTTCAAAGTCGTGTTTCTCATTTATTTTTATTTGCAAGTGAGTATTGAGAATTTACCTAACTTTAAATATGTTCTCTAATGTTGAACTCAAGCATTGAACTGACAGTTTGTTCAGAAATGAATATGAAGTGTAATATAGAAAACAGAAATGAAAACTTGATTTGGAAATGTCTGTGCCACATCAGAAAATGACAATGTAGGGACTCGTGGACTGAAGTAGCAGAGTTCAAATCCTACTAACCGTAGATTTTCTCAAATTGTTCACAACCACCTAATTGTCGAACTATAAAATTGAATATATATTCCTGATATGCATCATGGAAAAAGTATAGTATTCTGCTTGTGATGGATGGTCCTTGCTCGCCTGAAGGAACCTTCATTATCATGAATAATGTCCATATTTCTAACTCGTTGAATAACATACTGAAATATGATCTCTAGAAGTTAATGTTATAATACGACGTTGTTAGAGGTGAATATTTATTTTTCAGAGTATATATCTGACTCCAAGTATGGATCTTTACAATTATCATTCAAAAATCAATACGTACATATGTATTAAGAAAATACCTACATAAAAATGTATTTTTCTTCATGGATTATTACTTTTCACATATCGACATGTTGATGATAGACACTATCTTGCACTGACGAGTGGCCAAACAGCCCGAAACCGGTCCGCAAGTGTGTTTCAATAATTGAAAATCTATTGCGCTAGTTGCATCGCCAACAGCATATGCAGGAATGACTTCAGTGAATAATCCTGCACTGACACCTGCCGGATGTAATCCAATGCCCTTCGTGCTATTAGCCAGGGTAATAGTTGTTTTCTGATAGTTGTCAGTCCATTAACCCACAGTGTACCGGGTAGAGACTGGCCTGAACGAATTGTTCTTCTAGATTAGATTATTTAATGTATTATTACTTCTATTGTTAGTCAAATTCGAATATTTCATGCGAAGAAGCTTCTGGAAATCATTACAAATATATGTTTCCTTTTCAGCATATCGTATATCGATAAAATCGTATTCCGTAGCTATATAAACAGATTCAGCCCATTTCACACTCAGCAAGCAATTCCAAACTCCATCGAATAAAAACAAAACGTATCAAATAAAACTTTTTCGTTCTACCATATTACTACCTACATCAATTCGAAAGTATATCAGAAACAGCCTCTTTTAGAAACGGCACTTTTTATTAAAATTTGTTAGAATATTATTCAGTTTCAAATAATGAATATACGAGTATTCCGATTCATTCAGGGTATTTCCTAGTTTCCGTGAAATAAGTGAGGTAGTTACATGGAAAATGCTTTTATCAATATAGTTTTGGAAATAAACTGTTTCCAAGATACGGGGTTTCGAATTTTTCGAAAAAAAATTTTATGAGTATTAGTATTGTAAATTTCTCTCAATCATTTTGATGAAGTTTTAATCTGTTGTAACTATTCTATAGTTGCATCAACAGATATCTCTCCATTTTGTTCAGTATCATTTCCTACAGACCTCAATTTTTTCCATCGATTTTTGTAACCACATCTATAACAAATTCAGCTATTTATTACAATAAAGGTCTATATTTAAAAAAAAAAGTTAATAATGAAATATAATGAACGAAAAATCGCATTGCATATTGCTTAACAAATTTGTAAATTTTGCTGATATACCGATATATGACAAAGAAAAGAAAAGATCTAGTATCATTCAGAATTCTTCCACTCGACATTGTCGGTCAAATTTTGATACCTTTCGTTATTTTATGTTTTTTCTATCCGTTTTTGAGCCATTCTATATTTTATTCTCACGTTAATAAATGTCCCATATTCATATTGTCACAAGATAAATAATCTCATTATTGTAGTTGTCTTGACAAAGTTGTGAAAAATATCGCGAGATTGACATATATCAAAGAGTTTTTTTTGTAACAGTCCGGGTATTGACTGCAACCTCAGAAATTGAACCAATTTGAGTTTATTCAAAATATTTAAACATTTAGAGATTTTATACTTTCGGATTTTATATTAAATGTGTATTTTTGTAGTAAACTAAGATTATTATTCACATCTTTTCACAAAAAAATAATATCGATATTGTTAATACTATTTACAAATATAAGCACTGAAATGTTTTCCCAAGTATCTCAAAATACTTTATATCTTGACTATCTTCAAAAGGAAAAATTTCGAAATTGATCTTTCGCTGAGAAATTTTCCAAAAACCTAATCGCCCAGTTGTATGCTTTTATAATTGTATTTTATAATTACTGTATTATTATTGTATGCTTTTATAAATCCATATAATTTGGTGATTAATGAACTACTACTACCTACCACTATTACTTTCAAAATCTATGGAAATCGCAATACGAGCAGACAAAGAGTACAACAATTTTTTGAAGAAATTCTCTGGACTCAACATAACTGAAGACAGGGAGCTCTATGGAATTCTCTTCTGCTGAAATTTCCAATAAATGAGTGTACTTCGGTCGTTGACATAAGCTGCGAGTAGTGGAAGGTGAAAAATTCCTTAATATTCTTGAATATTCTGGTAATCAAATTAATGAAAACAAATCGCCAATATAAATATTTGTCAATGTTTGTGTTGGTAACCCTTAATATCAATGAATTTTGAGTCAAAAACGTTATTTCAGTCATCATTCGTAGAACTCTAAGAACTCTAAAACTGAAGTTTCAATGGGGATCACATTTAACATTTTTTTTCCAATGGAGCTCTGCAAAAATCTGCTCATTACAAATGTTGATGTTATAATAAAGTTATAATTCCAACTATATAAGAATCACCCTGTACCTCACTCAAGTGATATTACTTTCAAATACGGATATAAAGGAAATACAATTTTTACAACTATAAAATGAATGTTTGGAAACTAGACCCCTCATTTGTCATTGTTTTTAAATCTCTCGAAACAAAAGAACAAAATTCAAATAAATGAAGTGCAAACTTACCGGACAGTACAAAACGGAATGAATCGAGAACTTAACTTGTTAGGAAAAGTAAGATTGAGTTTGATGGTCCGTTGTTTCAGTCGGAGCAGAAACGATTTCTACAACAACATAAACAACGCTCCGAGACGTACAGCAAGGCGGCTGCGATGATGAAGAAACAAAGGAAGAAATCTAGAGGGTCCACTAAAACCGGACTGGCCATGGATAAGGAACTTAAGGTAATAGTAGTTTCGCTTTATAGTGTTTATTTTGTTTCCCGTTTCCTTAGCCGAATGGCTCGACGAGATAACAACTTAAATTAGATTGGAAATGCATGGGTATTAGACGGTTCTGTGGGGAACTATTGTTTCCCGGATTGTTTCCTGGAATCGATAAATATTCACCGTTACTTCCGTGGGGTGAATATTTTGGACAAACAAAATAAATAATTCATTGCTGTAGCACTGTCATATCATCATTTTCTCAATATGATTCACTAAATCTGTTATTTTTTCTGAAAACCCTGATTTAGTCATTGAAGACAGTGAAGTGAAGTTTTTTAAAGTCATCATATTTTGAATTTTACTGCACCAAAGGTTCCAAACAGTGCATCACAAGTTCATCATATTTTGTCTATATCTATATCACAAATCATATTCATAAAATATAAAATGAATTGATAAATTTTTTTTCCAGAATATGCAAGTACTGGAAGAAGAAAAAACAAAACTTGATGCCTTTTGTGAACAAAGTTTAAAAAATGTAAGTATATCCCCAAGTTTTTGAACAACATATCAAAAGGAGGTATATTTTTTGCAGGAGGTTTATGAAAAAAAAAACTTTAACTCTCACTTCTCTATATTTATACGAAACAATCCTAGAAAAATTCCTAATCGAAAAAGAAAGCAATCAAATTTAAAATCAATAAAATGAATACAGGGCGTTCCTTCCACCAAAAACTTGACCCCTCTGTAAGTCAGAAACGTATGTATTATAGAAAATTTCAGAAAACACATCGATTTTTATTTCTAGGAAGACTTAATCTGATATAGAAATCATACCCGAAACATCACCCCCTTGCGGTCAGCAACTATTCCCCTATTGTTTTCAATGGCATGGGGGGATCGATTGATACATAATTCGAAAGATTTTATGTTCCTCTATTACTTCTGTGATTTTTTTCGGAATTGGTTCATTCTTTATTGAGAAATTGAATGGTGAACGTTTTATTTAAGAAAAAACAGAAAATTTGCTGTCGCTCATTTTATTGCAGAAATCAACAAAAATAATATCAATGGCAATACAATCAACGAATAAACTGTTCAAAATGACAGAAGTGATAGAGGGATTGAAAACCTTTCAAATGATGTATTACTCGACCCCTCATGCCATTGAAAAAATAGAGGGGGTAGTGGCTGACCGCAGGGGGGTGGAGTTTCAGGTATGATTTCCATATCAGAATCAGTCTCCCTATAAATAAAATTTGAAGTGTTCTTTGAAATTTTCGGTTACACATTCGTTTTTGACTTACAAGGGGGTCAAGTTTTTGTTGGAACGCCCTGTATATCAAGCATAGGAGTTACATTCAGACACAAATTGGAAAAAAATCCGTCTCGAAACTTCCAATTGAATGGTGGAGAAACACGGAAGTAAAAGTCAGAAGGTTTTTACTCCATAAAATATTCATTGTGTGAAATGTTCAAAATTCGATTCACAAAAAAGGAACATGAATGTGCCGTCATTCACAGACATGTAAAATTTATAGTTGATTATCAACTCAGAACTATTGAAATGAAATCTTGTTTTGAAATAGCATAAAATTTTTACCAATTAATTTTTTCGTTTTCTGCAGGCCATGACACAGGAGAGAAGAAGATATGGATTCGTTTTGGAGAGACAGTGTTCTTTGTCAAAACACTACCTCTCCTATTATAGCCATGGTGTTGACGCCTATCAAGAAAATATCGAAAAATGGTCAGATGTAGCAAAAACAAGAGAATATCTACCAGAAGCAGTTGAAAATATCTTCAGTAACAGACTAAGGGTAAGAATTTTGCGAAACGTTCATTCAGTCAATTCGTCATTTGGAGTTACCAAGGAGGATTCACGAATTCCTTCATTTGGAAATATGCGACCCCTGTAATGACAAGTATAGACATATAGGCAGATTCTCGTGAAAATAATATAAAGGACTTTCTATATCAGAACAAAAATACTGTCTTTCAACATGCGTTCCGCATGATTGCATCATCGAAAAATAATGCCAACTTGATTAGCGAAATACGATGTTTTTATTCTGGAGTGAGGAAAAGTTTTTTGTTAACTAACCCCCATTTTCTACTATGTACCATTCTCAACGACTGTGTTACTATTTTCATAATACATTCGATATAACAATCCTGTTTTAGTCTAATAAATTTTTACATAGCTCCCATTTCGACTGTTACAAAATTCAATATCAGCGCACGATAATGAATTTGATGATGATTACAATGATAATAATATATATATATATATATATATATATATATATATATATATATATATATATATATATATATATATATATAAATATATATATATATATATATATATATATATATATATCTATATATATATATATATACATCGGAATTGAGCTGAGTTCCAACTTTGGATTCAACCGATTTCTTTAACTAGATAAATTTTATACTTTTGACTTATTAGCCATACGTAAATATGAATAAAATCTTATATGAACATAATCATTACAGATTTCAAAAAATATTGAATCAAAAATATATTTTTTGTTGGTTCCTGGTAACATTTATTATTATCAAAAACAGTTACAAGATTTCTTGTCCAATAGAAGAGAAGTGTTCGTATGCATTTTTGCATGTGAAACTATATAATTTCAAAAGAATTCACTTGAATTATCGTTATTATTGTCATTCAGAAACAGTTGAGTTAGCAAAAGAATACACATGCGAAATCAATAAAGCACTCGATAAAATACATATTTCATATAGCATATTTTTTTTTCGAGTGGAAAAGGGGTAAACAGTAAACGTTTGTGTTTGATCAGAGAGAGCTCTTGTTTGGATGATACTTTGCACTCGGTACTTCGAAGAGAGATAGTCACACAAATAAGAGTCGTACGCAATTTTCAGACCAAATAATGACGTAATCGATCAATGATGTTTCTATTTTTTTATACCACACAAATTGTTGTTTTCAAAACTCATAAACTGTGGGCAATTCTTATTTCACAGAGGAAGCTACTTTGTTAACACGTCTAGAAATTGAATTGTTTGTCAAAATTTTGAATTAATTTGTAATCTGTCTGTTTCGCTCACTGGAATTTTTAAACTGCCGCATATCGAAGTTGAAGAATGAAATATAAAATATGATTTTGAAGGATAAGTGGTAAAACGCTGAATATTTTCATAAAATTGATCCAAAATCTTAACATGAGGTTTTCACTATCAGTCAATTTCATAAATAAAAGCAATTTCTTATTGAAAAGTCAGGTTGTTTGAGGCAGTAGCATCATCGTTTCATTTTCATCAGTTCTCATATCAGACGCACAAACTGATAAAGCTTGTACATTGTTTCGTCGACCCAAATGTAGTGTGATAGTCATTTTAAAAGAAATATGTCGATATTTTCCTACCCTCTGAGTTTTACAGAAAAAAAATATGATTTCTCGATTACCCAATATGAAATACTATAAAAAATCAACCAGTATCAATATACAGTGTCACCGATAAAGTCCGCATCAAATGGGAAACTTTTTTATTTATCGTTTTATGTGAAATTTGATTTTGGCAGTAGATTTTGCTTGAGAAATGATGTCAAATGGCGTCTACAAAATAGGTCACGTGATTTCCTTAACCTGTCAAAATTGACATTTAAAAAAAGAAACATCGAAAAATGACATTATTCTTCAAAATATCCAAAAATATCAAAGGATAAAAACATTTTCTTTTGTAATTTTATACCCACACACCAAGTTTCAAACCCATAATAAGTATTTTATATTTTCACTATTTTTCCGCATTCCTGCTTTTTCTACTTATCAAAATTTAAGCACACCTGTACTAAATCATTTATTTTAACTGAACTCGTCACCGAATTTCTTTTTTTGTAATATAATAATATTTTAAGAGCCTCTTTGATGTTAAAAACAAATTTTGAAAAATAAAAGTTGTCAAACTTGATGCAAAGTTCATCTAGTTTCAACGGGGCTTTCCAAACTATACAGTACTTTAGTTTTTTAATGAGCAAATGGCCTCACAATATGAATTAGAACAAAGCGGAACATTAGGAAACAATATCTCAGAGTGTTTATTGTTTTTTTAACAAAAAATACAGTGGAATTTAATCTTAATTAAAAGGAACTGAAAATAAACATGTACCTATACCTAATAGCAAAAAAACACGAAAAAAAGACTCACGACATTAAATACACTACATTTCTGTATGTCTTCCATCGCGTTCTATGCAGATAATTGTCCTTCTTGATACATCTTTTATTGAGTTGCTGATACTCACAGGGTTTATGTTTAAAATAGAGTTTCTAATAACAGTTTCTAAGTGATTCACGTCACGAAAAGGTCTTTGTTTATGAACGGTTTGTTTTAAGTAATCCCACAAGAAAAAATCTAGTGGGGTTAAATCTAGCGACCTAGGCGTCCATATTTGCTCCATATTTCGCCCAATAACTTTGCCCCTAAACATTTCTAATAGTTTCTCTTTGACTTGTCTTGAACTATGAATAGGATCCCCGTCACATTGATACCACAGACTGTGTCTTATTTCAACCGGCATATTGTCCACTATATCACTGATCTCAGTATTTAGAAATTGCAAATAATCCTGAGAAGTTAAATTGTGTCTAAAAAAGAATGGTCCCTTTACCTGATTATTTAAAACACCGCACCACACATTTGTTTTAAATGAATATTGGTCCCGACATTCTATCACAAAATGAGGATTTTCCTGAGCCCACCACCTACAATTCTGGGAACTGACTACGCCGTTCGATGTGAAGGTAGCTTCGTCGGTCCATAGGATTTTGTAAGGAAATTTTCTGTTTAATTCTACTTCTCCTTGGTACCAGAAAGAGAAATCTAGTCGAACATCGAAATCTCTTTCCTCTAAGGTATTTATAAATTTGGGTTTGTAGGGTTTGAATTTATTTTTATGTAAAATTGCTCTTACGCTTTCTCTTTGAACGCCAGTTCTATCTACAATATTGGTAATACTTGATTTTCCCTGTTCGATAACATCCAGGCAGACAGCCAACTGAACCTCATCATTATTGCGTGATGGATTATGCCGTTTTTTAAAAGTATTTTCAACTGAACCAGTCAGTTTAATTTTTTTTTAAATCCTACTCACAGTGGATTGCTGTACATGTCTACCAGGATGTCTTGCATTAAAAATATCAGCCACTTGTCGATGCAATGTGTTTTCACCACAAATTAGCACAATTTCAATTTTTTCTTGTAAAGATAACATATTATTTCAATTGATATACATTACATTGAACTAACGGGCATTAATTTATTCAGTGACAGTGACGTTTTCTAAAACATTATGTAGTTTCATATTTTTTCACAGCCTACCCAGTTTTTTTTAAATTAGTGTTGTTAGCGGAATAGGTAAATGTAAATACTATGAGTTTTTTTCTTTTATTGAATGGGCTTCAAGAATCACGAAATGATGTTTCCTAATGTTCCGTTTTGTTCTAATTCATATTGTGAGGCCATTTGCTCATTAAAAAACTCAAGTACTGTATAGTTTTGAAAGCCCCGTTGAAACTAGATGAACTTTGCATCAAGTTTGACAACTTTTATTTTTCAAAATTTGTTTTTAACATCAAAGAGACTCTTAAAATATTATTATATTACAAAAAAAAAATTCGGTGACGAGTTTAGTTAAAATAAATGATTTAGTACAGGTGTGCTCAAATTTTGATAAGTAGAAAAAGCAGGAGTGCGGAAAAATAGTGAAAATATAAAATTCTTATTATGGGTTTGAAACTTGGTGTGTGGGTATAAAATTACAAAAGAAAATGTTTTTATCCTTTGATATTTTTGGATATTTTGAAGAATAATGTCATTTTTCGATGTTTCTTTTTTTAAATGTCAATTTTGACAGGTTAAGGAAATCACGTGACCTATTTTGTAGACGCCATTTGAAATCATTTCTTAAGCAAAATCTACTGCCAAAATCAAATTTCACATAAAACGATAAATAAAAAAGTTTCCCATTTGATGCGGACTTTATCGGTGACACTGTTTAAATCGTAAAAATATTTTCTTTTGGGCCTTCATTCGAACCTATCCGAGAAAGTATTAGAGAGTTCTCATTCATAATTTCATGTTATGTAACTACATTTACGATTACATGACTCATATTTTTATTGATTAACTTTTTGCAGCAAATTTCCGTGTGGCAGGACGAGGACCTCTATTCAAATCCCAGGAGTCCAAATTTTGAAGATGACCGAATGAGCATAAACTCCCAACTGAGAAAAACTAAAAGTATGGACGCTTCCTGTCTAGATATACGTTCGATCGGTGATGCTGATTCCCCTGTGAATACATTGAATAGGGCAAAATCAGAGTATAACCTGAATTCATCACAACATTCAGTCATTCATGGTGAGTTTATGATGATTATTTATTTCAGATTCATTTTGAATTTGTCTTGATAGTGAAATAATTCCTTGATTGACAAAGTACTCACCAATATATGTTATAAAAAATCAATGAACAGTAAAATTTTCAACTGAATTATTAACAATGTTTTGAATCTATCTAGAAAGAAAATCACATTTTTGGAAAAATGTCAACGTGAAGAAATTCAAGCGGCCTTATTTTAAAGATCGTCCCCGATTCGATATTATAAGTTTTAATCCGTTTTAAAAATTTCCAGTTTGTACCATTGTGTCTATAGTGATGTGTGCATCAACTGCACCTGTAATGCAGTAATTTGAGATTTCAGAGGACAGATAACTTACAAATTTATTTATTATTTGTTGTCTGATGAGAAAGTCCGTGGTAAAATCTTCAGTACACGCCGGAGTGTTGAAATCTGAATTTCTGCTGGGCTGCAAGCACCAGAAATTCAGATTCAACAACCCTCGACCAGTAAACATCCAGCCATGACAGCACTGCGGGTAAACTTCCTTGCAGGCCCGGAAAGCAAAAAAACCAGGTTCCACCTTCCGGAAACGCTAAGAGAGGGATCAGCCATTCGAAAAACTGCCGCTGAGTTTCAAGCCAGCCAACAGAATCTCCCACTGGCAACACTCAACCCACACCAGTGCAAGAAATGTGGACAGGAAAGTGGATATCAGCGCCCACAACTGCGACATAAGCAGACCTGCAGACAGGCAGCATTGCATCCATTGAGTTGAATACCCCGAAACATACGGGAGATCAGGATGCATGAAAAAAGGGTCCAACCCGAGACGTACCACAATGAGCTGCAGGTTCGCATACCCGGAGAGGAAGGAGTGGTTATGAAATGCCTGGCGACCATAGAGGTATTTACCACGCCAGCAAAAACCATTTTTATCGTATATGGAAAATGTCACTGAACTAACCGAAGACCAGAGTCGTTACAAGCGTGGTATACCGCTATACGTCTCGCTTCTGGCCGAAGCAAGGAATGCCGCAAAGAGGAATTCTCTAACAGGTCTCTTTGCGGGGAACCAGAGCGGTACAGCCTCAACTTTGAAAGCCAGCTCATGAATGACTGGAATGGATGCAGTGCCGCCTATGGAGGAAAGGCAGAAAGGAGAACAAGGTAACTCCCTATCGGACATCACTTCAAATCTATGTGCAATTGACGAGAATATCACACCGGGTGAGGATGAATCCAAGTTGGAAATGACTACTACCGCCATCCCTACAGCTTCATCTAAGCTAGACGATACCGTGGCTAGCGATGGCCTGACGTATCAAATGCCCTCTGCTGCCAGCTCTTTGCTGGCATCTCCACCATCTGAATTAATAGTGAAGAGGTCGGCAATAAATTGCTCCCAAGCTGCTGGCCCTTCTAATATGAAGTTAGTTGGCGCTTTGCCTCCTTCTTTTTACACCGGGTCTGATAATGGTTCTCCTTCATTATAAGTGATGAACAGATCGGTTGATGAAATTGATCTGGCACTCCAAGAAATTATTTCTTATGGAATTCGAAAAATAACTTTGAAAAAAATAAGTTTATTACCTCTCTTCAAATTCATGAAATAAATATAAATATACAGAGAATCAGCGTGAAAATTTCTAGTCCTTGAATTCAAATTATCATCAGGATCGGTGGTATGCGTCCTTTACAGCGGACTTTAGATTCGTGGAAGTATGGAAGTTCAGCTGAATGTTTAATATATGTTTAAAATGAGTTTTTTCCGTTAACCATCTATCGTCGAAATTTTACTAGCTGAGAACTAACGAGATATTACCTTTCAATGTGTGATTCCTGACACGGGTTGGGTTTGAACTACCGACTCACACACCGGCCGATTGACTAAGTGAACGAAGCACCCACGTGTAACCGCCCGGCTGCCGATCGAGCTGGTGAAAATGATCTCTTCTGCCCAGCTGCTTTAGGAACTGCTGCCTCATATCAATTCCATTTTTACTTGAAATTTCAAGTAAAGCGTCAAGAATGCGATGAATCAAGATTTTCCCCCCTGAAAAGAATTATTGCCATACAACATGGAAATTTAGTGATACTGTTCAAGCATTCATATTCGCTGGCGATTAACGACCAAAGACGGCATTTTTTTATTTTCCATAGATCACATCAATTGACAAAAACGGGTTGTTGATGAAATGTTTGAACAAATTTTTTCCTGAGAAACACCTAAGATAGTGGTAGCAATGGCGAATCCCTTCATGAAGATGAAATCTATGAAATAAAAAAGAACCTCGTTCAACTCATAAACAGAAAATAGTTTATGAAACTTAGCTAACAATATCGATTATGTTTTGCGATAGATGCAGGACAGAAAGAATGCTCTGAAGACTAACTTGAAGTCATACCAAACAGAATTTCTTGAACTACTGAACCTGCAAAAATTTTAACTTCATGATATCTGTTCTTTGTAACAGTTTGAAGTGTCGTACAGGTTTTTTTTCAATTTCGAAACCTGTCTCTTGCAAAATCCCCTCGTGAGGACATTTGAAACATACATCATAAGAGTGGAAGTGACCACATTGGAAGTGTCCAATGAATAGCAATTTTTGAAAAATTCAATTCGTATCAATGTTCATATATATATATATATATATATATATATATATATATATATATATATATATATATATATATATATATATATATATATATATATATATATGGGGATATTTTAAAAAATGGCAATAATTTTTTTTAGATCGCTTTAGGGAAAAAAAGTTGACGGGTGATTATT
Organism: Leptinotarsa decemlineata; assembly: GCF_025532065.1. NCBI lineage: Eukaryota > Metazoa > Arthropoda > Insecta > Coleoptera > Chrysomelidae > Leptinotarsa > Leptinotarsa decemlineata. Next base: position 3,375,419 of record NW_027412686.1, read on the forward strand.
AAACGAATGTAACTCACAACAAAATTTATTAAATGATCAAAAATACTGAGTGCGCATATAAGCAAAACTAAAAAAAATATGACTCTTCTTTGGCACCCCGAAAAAAAATCATAATACAAAAAAAATTGCAATAACTACAAAGTATGGCCTCCACGCTGGTTTATTACAGCCCTACATCTATCGTGCATCGACAAAATGAGATTGTCAATGTCTTGTTGAGGTACATTTGTCCATTCAGCGATTAAAAGCTCTCTCAATTGAAACGTTCTGTGAATGTTCCCCATATGCGGAGTAATTCTTCGTTGAAGCATGTCCCACACATGCTGGATGTGCTGGCCATGGCAATACATCAACTCCTTCGTTGGTGAGCCAGTCAGTCACTAGACGCGCGACATGTGAACGAGCATCATCGTGCATTAGGTGGAAGTTTTCACCAACAGCACCAGCAAACGGACGGACGATAGGTAGAAGAATGGTGTCGAGGTACTGTCGAGCTGTGAGGGAGCGATTTAGAAAAACGAGATCGGTTCTGCCGCCGATCATGATTCCGCCCCATAGCATTACTGTACCACCTCTGTATGTGTGGACTACCTGGACGTGTCTCAAACGTTCATTATTTCCAGGTCGTGTCCACAGTCTTACTCGACGAGAATCTGGATGAAATCCAAATCTGGATTCGTCTGTAAACAAAACTGTGGCCCAATCATTTGCATCCCAGTTTTGATGTTCTTGACACCACTCTAATCTTCTACCGCGATTGCCTCTCGACAAAGGTGGACATCTAAGTGGCCTTCTGTTGTGGATATCTGCTTCATGCAGTCGATTTCTCATAGTATCACGACCAATGGTTACCTGATGCGTCTGCTGCAACACGTTAACCAACTCAGGTGCTGAGATTGTCGGTTGTCTTCTTGCGGTTAAGACCAAAAATCGGTCTTGAACTGCAGTTGTAGCGCGTCCTCGCCCTGGATGTTGTTCGGCTGGACTGCCAGTTTCACGGAAACGCCGCCACAATCGACTGATAACACTTTGGGAGACCCCCAAACGAAGAGCTACATCATTTTGTCGCATGCCACCTTGAAGAAGCCCTACAGCTCTATTCATCTCAGCCAATGGTAAGTGATGGCGTTCCATGTTAAAGCACAATATTTCCAGTTTAATTGCTGAGCAAGAACTGCATAGAATGTACAAACTCGACACTTTCAGATTATTCATTTTAGCCGAAAACTTACAGTTTGTAAAAAACTTGATAAAAGATTAGTTACCATTTTTCCAGGCTTTGTTCAACCCATAGAAATCCACAGGGTGGTCGAGTGTACCAATTTAATCGAAATTAAAGGACCTCATGCATTTAATTTTATGATATTTTGTATGTTATAAAAATATCCGTAGACTTTTCCGATGTATATATATATATATATATATATATATATATATATATATATATATATATAGATGGAAAAACAGGTAACAAATCCATACAACGTACGCAAGCGAAACTATATAAAAACACCACAAGAAGAACCTAACATCAGTTACACCTCTCGGAGCGAAGCAGTAACTCGTCTTGATAATGCCATCTGAGATGATGGCGAAACGTCGACTATCGAATAGTACACAACGGATGAACACCCGGAAAAACAACACATAATATTCTACCATCCGTCAAAACCTACAACTTTCCGTTTCTTTAATGATGATCAGGTATAATCCATTGATAGGAAGGTATTGTTGATATTATGTTATCCACTCATTCAAAGTCTAACAAATTTTTAAAATAATAGCCTTCAAAAAACTGATATCTCACTCCATGTTCCCGCTTTTTCTACAATTTATGACGAGTTACCCAGAAGAATTCAAAACTTTCAAAAGAATTGAGATTTCATTTCACATGAGAAATTGAACGATTGTGTTTTCAATTTACCTTGTTTACATGAAAAAAGTCGGTGAAATATCAATTCATTATAGGTACGACATGAAAGTATCGGTGTTATATTCAAATAATCAGGAATCTGAAAAAAAAAACAGAAAACCCAAAGAGTTAATGCTCATTTTCTTGTCGAGTAACAAATTATATGTTTATCAACCTTGTGAATATGGAATGTACCTAGTTGACATTGCTGAAACAAGAAGCTGAATATGGAAATTCGAATATGAACTACGACCAAGGCGATCTCAAAGAGATTACCGTACATTTCTTCGCAAGTGTACAATAGGAAAGATGATTCAACTTTTCAGTTTACACATATTTATGACTAATAAGAACTCTCTCTACATACTAAGGAAGGTTGAAAACCTGAAAAAATCCATGAACCTCCACTGAATTTTAATTTCTTGAAACATATGTTGAAATAATTGAAGTATAGCCTGTATTATAGAAATATTCCCTTCTTGTAGAAAATAATATAATCTACTCCCATGTCTACATTTTTCATTTTGATTCGACTTCAAATCGTTACCAGTTTTATGATAATGTTATTCATTCAGTTATGGTTCCAGTGGGGAAAGAATATAACATATTTCATGGTATAGAAAATGATGAAATGTAGAATTCACAAGAGAGAATTTGTGGTTCATAAAATAATAAATCAAGAATCCCATTTTGAGGCGAATGTCTATTTCCAATATTGGAATTATTTCCCATGTATCAGACATCGTTACATTCCACTTGATCATAAATACTTAAATTCTCAAAACCCATCAACATAAATGATTCCGTTAGAAATATAGAGATAACATCAGCTTATCCTGGATAATTTTGAAATCTGAAGAATCGTGAAATGAAATTTTGTTTTTTCTGATGAAAATTTCAATGACAAGTACTACAAACCTTGTTGATGTGTTGGAGACATTCATAAAGTAGTTATACATCACCTACTCGAAACTGATCAGTCAATTATAAGGCCACATATCACTCCGAAAATTAAATATTTAGCGGCGACTTGGCGCAGGTGATAATGTGCCCGAATCACAATTGAAAGGTCGAACCCTACGTCGACCAAATACTTTTTTATGGGAAAATTTATCTTGTTGAAATTTGGATGATACCGCAACGTTACAATGGATGACGGACTACGAATATCCATGTTGCTGACTAGGTAGCTCGGGGACTCATTAACATTGACTGAAAACTATTTTAGTATCCTGATAATGCTATTTTGGTTATCAAATCGCACGTCGAGAGTCAGCATTTTGTTCTGGTGATGAAAAGGTGGTTTCAATAGATACTCTTATATTGTTTTCTAGACACGAAGAAATCCACCAACTAGTTGTGTATAAATCCACGAATATCATATTAGTACAATTTTGACAGCAATAGGTTATGTTAGGCAATTGAAAGCCCCATTGAGATCAGAAAGTGAATTGTTTCATAATCTACCTTAAATTTCTCTCAGAATTATTCGAATCAGACTTCTCGTTCAGAAGTTACGACGGTTATAAAAAGCTATGAAAGTTACATGACAGAAATAAAACTCTGAATTGCACCCGTACGAATTACCGGCTGTTCGCTATTCATCAATATTTTGATAGAAGAGTGTGCGATTTGAAAAAACTTCAAACCTTCATTATTTTTTTTCTTTTTAAGATGGACACACACCCACCCGAAGACCGAAATCGATGGCCGTCCCTCCGCCCCCTGCTTGGGACACTCAACTGGCACGTGCACTTTACGCCTACCTGTCGAGTGGCGAAAATCAACTCAGTTTTTTGGAAGGCGACCTCATTGCCCTCATAGGAGACAGAAATAAGGGATGGCAGTTCGGAGAGAACTTGCGGACACAGTGCAGTGGATGGTTTCCTTTGGCGTATACCGAGTTCTTAGATGATCCTACCTTGTGAGTATATTCCGAATAGTTTGAATTGAAATCACGAATGAATTTGCCTTATGAGCACCCCATTAACGATGTTAATGAATTACATGGTGACAATTCTTATACATCTGAAATGATGTATGTTCAGAAAATATTGGGAATTTTTGGATTTCACGGGTTTGGAGAGTAATGTTGATATATTCGTACACGCCTCTGAAATATGCTGTATTCATTGTTCACTTTGTCTATGGCAGCGGCTTAGGTTGGACGTGATTTGAAGGGTTTGTCGATTTTGGTTTGTTGAAAAAAACTAATCGAAGAGTTTGTATTTTGAGTAAGTATATGAAATTGTGAGAAAGTGTATGAAATGTTATCTAAGAAGTACGCTGAGTCTGCTATCGGTGAAACAAAAGTTTCATACGCGTTTCCAAAATGCCCGTGAAGACGTTAAAGATGACGAACGCCCTTGACGCCCAGGCACACCAACAAACGAAGGAAACGTGAAAAAAACCGTGTACGTCTCGGGATGCCCTACAGTAGTGATAATTTGACCTAACAGCATGCAAAAGAATAGTTTTAGGACATTTATTCCAATATTTCTATACTTTTTATTGTCATCATCAGGGAAACTACAAGAGCTCATTCTTTACATCAAGGTCAAAATTTTATTAGTGGTGCCATTCCTCTCAGTTGAGACAACTCAAAAACCAGTTTCATAGAACACTTAGTTGAGATGTATCATAAAACACCCAATGGAAAAGAAATTGACAGATGATTAAAATTGAAGATATATTAGAATTTAAATTTATGAATTTCACAATATGAAATACTGGGAATTGAAATAAATTGAAGCTAACATTTAAATATTATTCATTTTCTCACACAATCATAATGAATCACAAAATATTAATTACTCATCACAATTGAACCAATATAATAATAATAATATTTTCTACACCTTTCTTCCTTATATTACAGATTGGTCAGAATTTTCAAACCTTTTGAGAATATCAAAATTACAAATAAGACTGTTTTAACTATTGGATCTATCTTCACCAAATCAATAGAAAAAACTTCAATACTTCAACTTTCCGACCTAAATTATTGTATATCGTGCTTCAACTAAAATGGAGAATATATTGGACAAACAACAAGATCATCAAAAGATAGAAAAACATCTCATAAAAGTGATTGTAGACCAGAAAGATGTGGTTTGGGTAATCACATAAATAAAGAAGGTCATTGTATGGACTTCTATTCTACAAAAATACTAGCAACTGAACAAAACTATCACAAAGTATATTTTCAAAGATGACCTTCATCTCACAATCACCTTCATGCTCTCATAAACAAACTGATATAATAATAATAATAATAATTCTCTAGACTCTATCCAGATCACTCTGTCAAGATGGTCGTTCTGATTATTGGAGTCCTTGGTGGAATGATGTCTTCTCTACTCTCGAATCTCAAAATCATACCGGCTTGCCGCACTAAGGCAGAAATCTTAGCCGCACAGATGCAGAAGGCTGTCATTCTTGGCTCACTGCGTTTGCTCAGGGCACATGATTCTCGGACCCAATGATCACTTACCCCACGGTGTGGGGAGTGGTCATTGGTTGATTATGCTGGCGCACCCTCCCGAATGTATCGGGGCTTCGGGGGATAGGGCCTGACCAGCGCACACTACGGTGAAAAAAAAAATAATAATGATACCGTCTTTATTATCTTCTAATACATTCAAATCAAATTAATCATGTACAGTTCATTTATTATAAGAAGACAAAAGGCCAAGTTCAATTTACATGTTGACAATTCATCATTCAATTGCTCTTCCTCCTAACCTCAAAAATGTCGCTTAGTACGCAAAGGAATAAACAAAAAGAATTTTTAAATATCTTAAAATATTATGACTATTTATAGATTTGTAACAGGTAGGTAGCTATTGGGTCATTAATAGTTTGAAGATAATAAAAATCGTTTGAAATTTATATTAAAATGATTGAAGTCATCTCGTTTCATGGGCTCGAGAATGTCATTATAAATTGCACAGATCTGGTAGCTGAAAGCCGGAGTTAGTCGGCCTTTATACCTTACATTAATATTATGCACATCAGTTCTAAAAGTGATTTTCTGGTGTAAGTAAGACGGCACTTTACTATTAATTATTTTGTGAAACAAAGTTGCAGCATCTAACACTCTCCTGTCGTTCATATTTAACCAGCCGGTATCCTTCAGTTTATGTGATATTCTTTCTCTTCTTCTTATACCAAAAATTAACCGTAGGCAGGAATTCTGAACTTTTTGTATCTTTTTCTTGAATTGGTTGGTTAAACATGGACCATACAAAACATCAGCATAATTGAATATAGATAAAACTAATGATTCGCACAAATTCATCTTCACCTTCATGGGTAGGAAATTTCGGTGTCCATATATAATTTTGAGTGAATAATATGTACGCCGAATAAACTGATTAACCTGGCTTTCAAATGTCAAGTCCTTATCTAAAATGATGCCCAGGCTTTTGGCTTCTGGAACAACCCCAAGTACATGATCATTCACTACTACTTTCACAGATTTGCAAATATCATTTCTAGGGCCTTTTGGTCCGAAAACAATAACATTGGATTTACTACAATTTATATTTAAGCAGTGATCAGAAGCATTTTTCACAAATAATTTTAAGTCACTATTGATCTGAGTACACGCATTATCTATCATTTCAGGTGAGAAGCTATAATACAACTGGGTATCGTCTGCATACAAATGTATATTACAAAATTTTAAACATTTTGCAAGTTGAGATGTGTAGATAGCAAACAAAAGGGGTCCCAAAATAGAGCCCTGTGGCACTCCACATATCAACTTCAAATATTGTGAGCTGTTTCCTTCTATGGTAACCTTTTATTGACGGTTGGTGAGATACGATCTGATTAGTGATATAGCATTTTTAGAGAGTCCTATAGAGCCAAGAATTAATAACATTAAATCGAAGTTAATATTATCGAATGCTCTACTGAAATCAAGAAGTATCAATACTGTATTATTTTTTTCGTCACGTGCTCTTATAATATCGTCCACTATATGCAACAAACCAGTTGTACAACTATGTCCTTTACGAAATCCGGATTGAGTTATTGGAAGTATAGAGAAATTGTCAATGTGTTCTTTCAACTGAACTTCAATAGCTCTTTCAAGAACTTTTGACAAAGTTGGTAATAAACTAATGGCGCGTAGGTCTTTGTATTCTGATGGATATTTATTTTGGAACAACTTTTACAATTGCTTTCTTCCATACCGTGGGAAAAATATTATTTTTCAGACAAAAAATCACAATATGTGTTACATATGGAATTATATGTGGACGGCACATTTTTATGAGTTTTATATTCAGTAAATCATATCCCATTGCATTTGTTTTTATATTAGAAATTGTTTCAAAAACGAACATATCATGTACTTCTTGAAATCTAAAGTTGAATTCTATCAATTTATTGTCAGTATAGAAAGAGGTTCGTTAATAGGAATTGAGTAAACAAAAAAATCTTTTAAGTGCGAGGGATTCTTCAAATTCTCTGGAATGCTGTTAATTTTATTTGGTATGAACTCATTAGATTTTATGGCTTCCCAGAGATCTTTGTTGTTTTTTTATTGAGCTCTGAAATAAAATATGCCTTCTTTTCTCTCTTAATCGCCTGATTTGTGACGTTCCGCATGTCCTTATAGAACTGAAAATGAATTTCTGATTTAGTTCTTTTGAATCTTCTGAAAGCTTTATCCCTTATTAACATCATCTCTTTCATTGTACCAGTTAGCCAAGAAGATCGCTTCTTAGTTATTCTTGATGTTTTCAAGGGAGCATGTCTTGAAATCATCTTCATTGAAATATTTGAAATCCCTAAATTCATGAATTTTAAACTTATCTTCATCAGTCCTAATATTTACTTCACAGGAAACGAGCATATGACCTGAAACTCCATTAGTGTCAATGATATCTTTGTCAAGAACTTATTCAGCTTTAGTTATAATTACATCTAAACGTGTTGATGTTGTTGTAGTTATTCTTGTTGGGGCATCTATAATTTGATCTAAATCAAAGCACTCTATAACTGACAATATTTTTTCGGTATTGTTATTATCGTAATCTAAAAAATTGATATCGAAATCTCCCCCACAAATAATGCCATCTACTGTGGGATATATAAGACCGAGAACATCTTCAAACTCCTCTATAAAATCTGTATTATTAAAATTAGGTGGCTTATATATCACTCCAAATGCAATTTTCTTCTTCTGAACAGTTGCTTTAATCCACAATTGTTCACTGGAATGGCAAGTCTGAAGCAAAATAATTTTTTCACTGGAATATTTTTCCTTCAGAAAAATACACAACCCTTCACCTCTATTAGCTCGATCCAATCTGTACAACTTATAATCATCAATGGAGATATCATCATCACTTATATTGCTTGTGAGCCAAGATTCACATATGAGTAAAATATCAAAGGAATACTCCGAAACTAATAATTTAATATCCCTTAACGAAGGTATTAAGGATGTAGTATTTAAGCTACCTACTTGCAAAAATCCACGGTTCATGTTCAAATTCCCAAACAATAAAAAAGAAAAAAAACAATGATAATACTTTGAAATCCTTATCTACAATTTAAGTGGGTGCAGCTCAACTGTACATGTAGGGCCGCCATATTTTGAAAATGATTTATTTTGTGTCTATAGATGTAATGTGTGTCAAGGAAAATGCGTTCATAACAATTATAAAGTGTTACTTGAATATACATATAAATTTCGAAAAAATGAAGTATCAGTAATTTCCATCAGAATCTTTCCAGATCTTCTAAGGTATCAATTTTGTGGTAGGTTTCTTGATTAATAAACTTCATTAATACGGTTCCATAATTGGTCCGAACATTTCCAGATTTTCCAACCTTTAAAGAAGCAGCTTTCGCCAATTTAAATTATTCCGAACTTAGATCTTCTCTTACAACAAGACCAGTCTTCTTCAAGAGTTTTTTATTTTTGTAAACCATATTTTTATGATAGCTACTATAAAATTTAACTATTATTGGTCTATGTTTATCTTTCACGAATTTCCCTACTCTATAGCAACTTTCAATACAAGAATCAGTCAAATTCAAATCCATCTTATGGTTAATTATTTCCACAACGTTCTGCATACAATTTTCATTTTTATATTCTTTCATTCCATATATTCGAAGATTTTTGCGATGTAAAGATTGTTCAAATTTTTCTTGGTTTTTCATCATTGCACTAATCGTGTCACTTTGTTTCTTCAGTAAAGAGTGAAGATTTTCATTTTCTTTTTTCAGTGAATTAATTTCCCCTTCAAATTTTTCTACTATAATTTTCGAAATAGAGTTGCACAAAGTATTAATGAATACTTCTGAGCTACACACATTGGTGACTAATGATTTAATTGTTGAGAACAGTTCATCATCGCCCTTTTTGATTGATCTTGTGCTTGCCATTTGATATAATAGAATTCAACTTACTTATTGTACTTCTACGAAATCTTTCACAAACTTCACCTTTTTTCTTTTGTTATGAAAATTCAGATTATTTTTCACACAGATTCTAATAAAATGTATAAATTGTCAGCTCTACATACAAACACGTCTACTCCGTACGGCACATACCGACATCTAGTGATGTCGCTATGTACCGTACGGACATCTAGTGATGTCTAGTGATGTATCAACCATTTGAGTGAAATATACTCCTACCTGTCGCACTTGAATCAAGGAAATGTCCAAAAACTTTCTAATGATTTGTCAAATTTCTAACAAATATTTAAATTTCATCTTCAATTTCATTTAATTCCAAGTATTTCATATTATGAAATTCATAAATTCATATTCTAATATATCTTCATATTCATTCAAAAAAAAGTCAGGACATATATGTTAATTTCTTTTCCAATGGGTGGTATGATACATCTCAACTTAGTGTTCTATGAAACTGGTTTTTGAGTTTCCTCAATTGAATAGATTGGCACCACTGTTGAAATTTTGACCTTGATGTAAAAAACAAGGGTCCATCAACTTCAATGTTCGAATATTCTCGTTATTCAGTTACTGCATCGTATTGAATTTCAACATCAATAACTTATCTTAAATATTGACTGAAAGTTTCAAGAGAGTTTTATAGTAATATTATTTCAATCTTTTACAAATATTGTATTGTCAACTTTTACCATAATGTTTTTTTGTACATATATTTTATATTTTTTCCACCATTTGCATACAACCTCATCGACAATGTAAGTAGTTTTTGAATAGAACTGGCAGATACTTGACGAAAATCCAAATTAAAACTAATTAATACAGTTTATTGTATGATTTTCACTATAAAGGGTTTTACAAAAACGGCGACACTTGTTTCGCTATACAATATCTTTCTCAAGCATAAATTGAAACTAGAATAAGTAGCAGTTATAGTGAAAATCATACAATAAACTGTAATAATTAATTTCTTCCGTAAATAGTTTTATCAAAACTCAAGCAATATATAAATACACATATTTTTCCTTTGGAGTTTCCCTGATGATGACAATAAAAAGTGTCGAAATGCTAAAATTTTGAAATCAATGTGCAATGTGAGTATTCTTCTGCTTCTGCATTTATTCAGGATAATTCGTGATTTGAAGAACAGTATTTTGGGGTTGTAGTCAGGTTTTGAGGGCTATTCAAAAAGAAAAAAAAAACTTCCAATCAAAATTTTTCTCCTTAAAATTAATATCACTGTTAGTCACTTCCATCGAAAAAGGAATGTTTTAGAGAAATACTTATTTTCTTTCTAAATCTTACGTTATTAAGTAGTTCCGTTTGTGATATAAAAACATATTGAATAATGAATATATTACAGTTGTCCTGAGGAAGGTGGTAAGTACCACCAAAAGCTTTCTTTGAAAGTTTTCTTTGAATAGCCCTAAAAACCTGACTGCAACCCCAAAGTACCCAACCCAAAAATAGAGCCGATGCATGATTTTCTTTTGAAAGTAAAGTAAATGACGCAACCACAGCTGCGGTGGTAGACTTGTTGCATCTTCTGCTTGTTTCGTCAAATTTTTCATAATCACTTCCAAGAGCGTTGATAGTTTTATGTTATATGCTCACTGTCAACAGTATATCGCACGACTCACCGCACATTGAATACTGAGCAATCCGAAAAATAAGCTTGGTTTTATGAAAAATTAATTCATGGATTGTGCACCACAATAATGCACCTGGTTACACTCCATTGCTTTTTCGTGAATTTTTGACCAAAAACAATACTGATGCCGCATTCTCCATCCTCGCAAGTATAGCGCATCTCTGAAAGAACTTAAGGCTATCTCAAAAATCGCGTTTGCGAAGTGTTCACAGGATTGAAAGACGTGCTGGAACAAGTGAAAAATATCTTACGACGAAAATTCTGATGACGACAACATAATTATACATGAAGGAGAGAAAGGATCGTTTCTCAAGTATTCAATATTTTTTTTCAACTCCTTCTCCAATACATTTTTCTCCATTCGGATCCAGATGATTATCCTGCATTTTCTTTTGGGTACATAATTTTTTGATATTTCAATTTTTTATTCGACACACTTCCAATTTTGGAAATCGGATTAGTCGTTTTTGGGTAATTAGCAAGTTTATATTCGTTTCAAGAATTTAGAAACATTGATACATCAGTAAGAAATCAATTCGAGAAGAGACTCACTTCATTATTACCAGGAAGAATGATAAACCTCTTGACATTTTTTTGGATAAACTAGACAGAGCTTCGGATAATACTCATCTTGAAATTATGATAATCATCGTTTGTTCGAAAATTTTTGAAATGAATATAAAACTACCAGGTGGTCAGGGACGGCAGATTATATTTCTAAAAATAAAAAGGTGACATAGATAGATATAGAATTATATCTATTGAACGACTCATCACAAAATAACATCTATCGTCTATCGACTTTTTTTTTAAATCCAGAAATGATAAATTTTGTCAGGCCTTGTTTCGTTTGAATGTTAAGAAGAATGTTAAGAAAGAGAAGCAGTCAGACATAATAACTACTTTTTGCACAATATCTTAAAAATCTTCATGTAGTGTTTATACATTCCTTCAAATAACGGGTTGTAAATTCCGAATGGGCGTGCTATTCTATCTGCACTATACTAGTGCAAATTTTTCATTTAACCAATTATCTCAAAACTATCCAGAAACAGATTCATAATACAACGACGTTTTATTTCTCTAGAGTACAACAAATATCATTAAGAGTATTCCAATTTTTTTCATTCTAAATCGTACCCATGCATTAATCAGAATTTTGATGACGAAAACCCACTAGTCAACATTACTCACTTTATGTGAGCTTTGTCAATAAATGACAATATTTCAAATCTAATTTCTTACGTCGGCTTCCCTTCAATCTCATATTTATTCATAAGTATATAAAGGAAGCTTTGGAAACTTCAATTCCAATAAAAGCCCTTGTGGACCTTATTCGCATCGATCTCTCTTCATACATAAATATTAGCTATGAACGACTTTGTTATCTGAAGAATTTTTGAAGTATTAGATTCAGCGAGGAAATCTGTGGGAATAAAAGCACCTTCGTCTCGTTTCCGTTTATGTGCCACAAAAGAGGGAGAATTGAAAGGGTTGACGGCTGTGAATAGTACTTGTGCGAAAACACTTGTCGGTAAAGGTGAATGGGGAATATTCTTTTGAAGTTGATGTGTTATCTGTTGATGCCATATTCAATTTCGAAACTTTCATTCAAATATTGGATTGGATTGAAATGATACTGATTTAAGAAATGGATTGATATCGACGGTTTTCTATATTTTCATATGAGGTAGAAATTATTAGGTACCAGAAAACTGGACAGACCTCTGACGAGTATTTCTGCAAAATCCTAGTTCATATATTCATTTCAGTAACAACATATCATGTGTAAAATAATCTCTGATGAATATGTGGACATATATATTTCATTTTGGGTATTTCAATGAAAATAATGCTTAAAAAAAAACTAATAAATAGAGTTTATTCTATGATTTTCAATATAAGGGTTTCACAAAAACCGCGACACGTGTTTAGCTATACAATAGTTTCTTCAGGCATAAATATGGATTTTCATCAAGTATCGGCCAGTTCTATTCAATAATAATGCTTCATTCTAAACGTATACTGTCAGAGGGGATTGATGACATTGGATCCTTGAGAAAGACGTGGTACATCAAATGATTCCATTTGTTATAAACACGGTATTTGTCAGCAACAGTGTCGTCTCTGTATTTGCCTATATATAACCCGATAGTTTACTGCAAGACCTCTTTTGATTGTAACTGGAAAAAAATTATTGGGAAATTATTCTCATTGTTATTTTTCAATTCGTTCAGAATGCTTTATATTTCGCTATTTGGCACTACAGAGCTGTTTCAAATTGAATTAAAAAAAATAATTTCATTTTCACTATGGCACGCCTAAACCTGAGAGATTTAGTTATTGGATCAAGTATCCCCAAATGTGGGTCACATGTTTTTTTTCTCAAATTATTGTCGTGATTTATGGTGAGATATATTCCTTTGTAGTTTGCATTATACCGTGTGCATACAGAAAACGAGGTTTATGAGAAGAGAATGGACCCAGAACAGTTGAAAAGGCCTGTACGTCTTAGTGAATTCGTCGAAACGATTGTCGTCCAAATATGATATGTATCAGTGATGACTCTCAAGAGGTATGTCCAAAAGCAGAAGCAGCAAGATGAAGGAATAATTGAATAGAACTGGCCGATACTTGATGAAAATCCATATTTAAAAATCTAATAAATAGAGTTTATTCCATGATTTTCACTATAAGGGTTTTACAAAAACCGCGACACGTGTTTCGCTATACAATAGCTTCTTCAAGCATAGCTAAAGTTACTACTAAATTACACCTTATATACTATAACCTAGTAACTATACGTCTACCTAAGTAATAAATCTACCTGAAAAAATATACCTGGAAAAGTCAGGTATCAATACATTTTTCGAAAGTCTACCTGTAAGTATACCTTCTTACTATTATTACCTGCGTGTGAACAAATTCAATAAAGGCGAATTATTGAATTCAGTTTGATCGTTCATAAGATGGTGAGAGTTTTTGAATTTGTTTATTTCCATTCTCTCCAACAGGTTAAGTTTCAAACCTTTCTTCTGGAAATAGAGGGGTTTGTATTCATGGTCGAACTCATGTCCCTCTGAGATTAGATGACTGGCATATGTGGAATTTATTTTTCCGTTCTGAAAACTATATTTGTGTTCCTTTATGCGGGTTTTAAACGTTCTTCCAGTTTGACCTATATAAAACATCGGACATGACCCACACGATAATTTATATAGGTCAAACTGGAAGAACGTTTAAAACCCGCATAAAGGAACACAAATATAGTTTTCAGAACGGAAAAATAAATTCCACATATGCCAGTCATCTAATCTCAGAAGGACATGAGTTCGACCATGAATACAAACCCCTCCATTTCCAGAAGAAAGGTTTGAAACTTAACCTGTTGGACAGTATGGAAATAAACAAATTCAAAAATTCTCACCATCTTATGAACGATCAAACTGAATTGAATAATTCGCCTTTATTGAATTTGTTCACACGCAGGTAATAATAGTAAGAAGGTATCTTTACAGGTAGACTTTCGAAAAATGTATTGATACCTGACTTTTTCAGATATATTTTTTCAGGTAGATTTATTACTTAGGTAGACGAATAGTTACTAGGTTATAGTATATAAGGTGTAATTTATAAGTAACTTTAGTTATGCTTGAAGAGGCTATTGTATAGCGAAACACGTGTCGCGGTTTTAGTAAAACCCTTATAGGCCTTATAGTGAAAATCATAGAATGAACTCTATTTATTAGTTTTTTTTTTTCTGAAGGAATAAATTTTAACCCAAGTTAAAGGCAGTCACAAATTGAGTTGGTGTAGTATATCCAAGAAGCCATTATGGATTAACGCCAGAATAATCCAGTCATTTAAGCTTAAATTAGGTAAGAATCTCGGAATTCGAGATACCCAGCTGTAAGTCTGTAAATACTTGTATATTGACACCCTAAAAGTTGTCTCAAAACCTACATATGGTAGGGTGTAAGCAACTATTAAATTTCAAGGTCAAAGGTCACAAAAATCGGTTTTTTGCGCTTTTTTTGGAAATATCTCATTTCCTATGGGTCTTTTGCTATTTGTATTTATTATCATTATTGTAAAATACAAAATTCTCTACAAATTTTGTTTGAAAATTTTTTTTATACGGTGAACCGTTTTCGAGATAGAGGGCGGAGGGCGTGCACTGTCTTACGAACAAGAAATTTTCTTTAAAAAAGTTGGGAGAGGTAATGTAAAAACGGAGATATACTCGACTAAAAGTTTTGATAATATTCCTCATTCTAGAAAACATATTTTGTTTCTGCACGCATTAAGTGGCTGTGACACAACTTCTGCGCTTTTTGAAAAGGGAAAAAAATCATTTTTAAAAGTTTTTGAGAAACTGACAAATTTGGATGAACTAGCTGCAGCATTTGAGGAAGAAAATTGTTCGGCCCAGAGATTATTAGGGAGTGGAACTCAAACCTTATTGGCAGTCTATAATGCTCCGAAATCTGTGAAAAGTCTCGATCATCTTCGTTATATGCATTACGTCAAGTCTACAAAACTCAATAAACCTGTGCAGCTTTCAAATATTCCACCAACAAGTGTAGCTGCTCATCAACATTTCAACCGTGTATATTATCAAGTTCAAACTTGGTTAGGACATGATTTGGAACCCCAGGTATGGGGTTGGGCAATGCGAAACGATTTTCTGGAGCCTATCATGACAATTTTACCACCTCCTCCAGAAGATTTGCTAAATACAATTTTCTGCAACTGCAAGAGTGGTTGTGGTTCGCGATGCGGATGCAGGAAAGCGGGCTTGCAATGCTCTTTAGCTTGTGGCCAATGTAATGGGCAAGCTTGTCTCAATGCTCTACCATATCAGAGCAACATTAACGAAGATGGAACCTTTGACCCCGAAATCATGGAAGAACTTGAGACAAATGTCGTTGAAGACGATAATGAAGACCAGTTTGAAATTTACCAGCAGCCAGAAGACGACGATGAAGAGGAAGAAGATGATTAAAATTATAAATTGTAGTTTTTGTACCCTTTATTCCATTTCTTTACTTTCAATAAAAATAAATGTATTCAATGATATTTTTTAATAAAAAGATTAATTCAAAATTAATTTATTTTTTTTCATCATGTAAGAAGTTATGAATATTAATTAGGTTAAAATTCAAATATAATTCCTATATTTTCATTAACAATTCTGCAATTACATGGGCAGGTAAGTGTTGTTAAATAAATTAATACTGAATAAAAAGTGGATAAGTTAGGAAAAAAATGATAAAATATAATATAATAGTTAATAAAAATTGACAAATATTTATAATCATTGATTTATCGATAGTTCATCAACTATATATGGCGCGTTTTCGACCGGAGGCACCGGTTGGCCTGAAGTGATGCTGTGACCGCGTGCTCTCCGCCCTCCATCTCGAAAACGGTTCACCGTATAAAAAATTTTTTTAATCAAAATTTGTAAAGAATTTTGTATTCTACAATAATAATGATGAATACAAATAGCAAAAAACCGATAGGAAATGAGATATTTCCAAAAAAAGCGCAAAAAACCGATTTTTGTGAACTTTGACCTTGAAATTCAATAGTTGCTCACACCCTACCATACGTAGGTTTTGAGACAACTTTTAGGGTGTCAATATACAAGTATTTACAGACTTACAGCTGGGTATCTCGAATTCCGAGGTGAACTTACTATAATGACTGGACTAAGAAATAGTGCGTCAGCTGTTCTATGAATATGCACTACAAAATTATGAATTTCATTCTGTAGTTTGCCGAAGAAAAAAAAAGCTAAATATAATTGGAAGAGTGATATTCTGAAAAGGTTGGCTGGTAACAGTTTGCGCAGCTGCGAATGAATTGATAACATTATTCAGCTTACATGGTATTTCCATGAAAAAAAATGCAATTAGAATTTGTTATGCACTGTTTGGAACCTCTGGTGTAGTAATGAATATTACTGGGTTTTTTCCCAACACCAAGTCATTATTTTCAACACCTCGACACGTGTTTCGATCACCAAGTGATCATTCTCAAGAGGAAGATCAAAGTAATCATACTTACGAAGTTATCCTTATTTAAATGAATTGACATAATATTTCATTTTTTAGATGTACCTGTCTATTACATGAGGACACATTGTAAAATTGATTCAAGACTAGTAGATAGGGCAATTTGTGAAATTAATATTATATAGCTTATAATATTTCAATTATTAGATTCACCTTATTGTTACATAAGGACACATTGTAAAATTTATTTAAGAAAAGTAGATGAGGCAAATTGTAAAATTATTTTAAGACACTCGAGACGCAAGTACCTAGAACAGGTATCTATGACATAAACAAGGATAGCTTTGTAACTATGATTATTTTGATCTTCCTCTTGAAGATAATCACTTGTTGATCGAAACACGTGTCGAGGTGTTGAAATAACAGTTTGGTGTTGGGAAAAAACTCCAATAATATGCAATGAAAATTGTTTACCTACGCAACATTTGGAACAGATGGTTCACTAAATCTAAGTGGTTGAATGAATTAATTTTTGTAAACTTTCTGCAACACTTCAGAAAATACTCATAATGTTAGGAAAGAAAGCATTGTATTGTATGAATTGGAAATAGGATATTTTCAGAAGAGATCAATTTTGGGATAGAAAGATTCTGGCTTCTACTTTTCCATCTCCATACAAAAAAATGTAGGTAGAAGAAAGAAATGAGCAATCAATTTTCAAAAATTAACTCTATACAAAGGTGTGTAGATCATGCAAAGGAGTACCTTTCACACACAAACTAGAAAAAAAAGTCCTCTCGTTATGGAATTGAATCAGATATTATTCAAAGGATCACTATACAATATGGTAGATGAAAGAGGTAAAATTTCACTTACATGAAACACTGGCATTCCCACTGGTGGACACCTGATGTTTCGGAATAAGATACATGCCTCTTCAGCACCAATCTGGATGACATTATGAGATGAATCAATCATGAAATAACGACTCCATGTTACAAATGAGTTGAAACTACTCATGTCATCGACTACAGTATGTAATGATATTTATTCGCTCATTTGAATAAATCCCAGCTATAGGACTCTTGTTTAAATTGAAAGAAGTATTTTTAGGAGAAATCAATTTTTGGAAAAGGAAGGTGTCCGCTTTATTCTTTTCCATTACGTAATTATTCGTGACATGAAGTCGAATGAATTCAGTACTTCATCTTATAATATTATCCAGACTGGTGCTGAAGAGGCAATAATGGAAGAATCTCATTTCGAAACATAGGATGTTCATCAGTGAGGATGACAGTGTTTCCTCTAAATGAAATTCTACCTCCTTCACATACTATATTGTATAGCTATCCTATGAATGATATCTGATTCAATTTCATTAGAAATGTTTGTAACCCGTCATATTGGATTAAGGAAGAAGTTACATTATTTATGCATTGCTTTTCGCATACTCTTTCATCTGTGGGTGCATTTAAAACTACTCGTGGGTCTTCTGACATGTTGGGTGTAGAATGGCGTCATTTAGATAATCCTCCATTACCATCCAAACAGAACGTGTATGCAAAATTTCAGTACAATATGTTGAGGTTAAGTGCTTCAGATTGATTTTGAAAAATAAATTCCTTTTTTTGATTTCGACACATAGTTCTCAAGTGAATCAGTATCTTTCAGAAATTAGTTTTCGGAATTGTTTTAACAAAATCTTCCGTGATAACTTTCCATCTCTCGACATGGTATTCATCAGTATTTGAAAAATAATACTGACGATTGATTCTGAGTTTTTTTCATCTTTCCTGTAAGAATTCTTTCTCTCTGACTCCTTTCCCGGGTGAAAATTTGATTATCAGATATATTCACAAAAAAAAACACTACTTCTAATTGTTTCGAGAATAAAAATGAAAATATAGTAGGTATAAAAATATAGACGGTTATTATCCTTCATGTTTTTTTTACAATGCCTATTCAATTATTATATTCGTATTACTGGAAATTACTCTGTAATTGGCCATTGAAATGATCGACCAGAAAAGCAAATATCACTTTTTTGAAACAATTTTTTGAAATTCTAGTAGTGCTACATTCCATTCATTACGCAATGAACATATTTTTCTTATAATTTCAAGCGGGAACATAATTTTAAAGTTGTTCCACCCTTTATCAAAAAAACTGATTTAGTTTCGAAATGACCTTGGGATATATATTTACAGATCGCCAACACATAGAAGTGACGCTGGTGGATCGTCTCAACATAGTAACAATCCGACAACTCCAACCAGCGGCAAAATGATGTCGTCCACTGGATCAGCAACGCCAACTGGTAACAATACGCTAGAGCAACCTGTCACCCGTATGTTTGGAGACACCTTGCATTTGCATAGATCCTCCAATAACGCTAAACAGGTAGAGTAGGCATGCTTGATTCACCCGCCTCTTGTAATTGATCACTTGTTTTGCTATTCGAATATGTAATGGCTGTTTCATACATCAAACTTTCATTTTCACTTCAATAATAAGTTGTACGTCGCGACACGTGTTTCGCTTTACACAAGCTTTCTCAAGCAGTATTTGATCAACTGGTTTTAGATTGTAACTTTTTAAAAAAACATCAATCAGATCTACGGTTCGATCTGGTAAATAATTCCAGTCCAAGGTTTACTATCTGTGAAGAGCAGATATGAGTATACCTCAGTAAATGCAGGTGAAGACTGGTAGAAATACAGTTCAATGGATTATTATTCCAAAGAATGTTTACTTTCACGATCAGAGATATAATAGTAACGAGTTATTTTTTCCCAAGAAACTTACAATGTTTATAGCAGAGAAAAAAACCATAATTTAAAAACTATCTATAACATAACTGAGTGCAAGCAGAGGATAAAATAAAAGATGAATTAGAACTGAAACTTGAAAAAAAAATATACATACATATACACATATATACATATACGTTTGAATGTCATGAACATAAATGCACTCATCAGATGATATGTCTATACAAACAATACATATTCTTTTAAATTAATCTAGAATTTTTGTTTATTAAATTTTTTGAAGCATTTGGTAGCTCATTGATGAAATTGATAATTTTTTAATTAATCGAATTGTGCCAAATATTTGTTTTCATTTTCATGAATTTTAGATTGTCTGAATATCTTGTCAAATGATTGTGTTGGTCAGAATGGATTTTGGAAGGCAAATTTTGAATGTTTGAACTTTTTTTTGGCCAAATGAAAGAAGGTACGTAATTTAAATTCATGTGAGGATGGCATATGTCTAAAAATTTTTTGGTTTATTTAATTTGACTCTAGGCTTCTCGTAATTCAATTTTGCTCTGAAATTTTTCAATTGATTTCAATGAGAAATTTATTGCCATTTTCCATATTGATATAAGATATTCAATTTTGGTTTCTATCCCTGACGTTTCGTCCACTACTGCGGTGGGCATTATCAAAGGCAATATGGTAACGGTCGCAGTGCGTTGGTGCGAAAACAACAACGCAGAAAAATCTACGTCGGGAACAATTGGAACAATAACTCGAGCACTACGACCGTTGCCACATCGCCTTTGATAATGTTTACCGCAGTAAACGAAACATCAGGTATGAAAAACCTGCAGACCATAGTTGAAAAACCTGAAAAAGAGCTTTCACAAAATTATAAGTTATCACATATCAGTTATTAGAGGGCGTCAGAACATGATTATCTGCTAAAAACATACATCAAGTGACCCAAGTTCATTGGACATTAGGAATTTTGGACGCTTTGACTTCCATTCTTTCATGAGGACAATTGTTGAAACTTTCTTCTGAAAATGAGTTTTGAATCCATGATTGAGCTCATGTCCCTCTATAAGGAGGTGAGTATCATACGTTGAATCTATTTTTTGGATTCTCCTTCTCTCTTTTGAAAAAGCTTTGATTAGAATAGAATAGAATAGAATAGAATATTTATTTACTAATATTTGATACAATACATTTGGCACGTCACTTAAATACTATAGAGTCATGTAACAAAATAAATAAAGACAGATTAAAAACTGATTCATCACATTTTTACACATAACAATATTTTAAAAATATGATTGTATAATATAACTTGTACTTGTCAAATTCACAAAAAACAGGTGTATATGGGACAAAACAAAATATTTACACTGCACAAAGAGTTTACATAGTGAAGAAATAATTTAGATTCCTCATTCCTCATATTTTCACTTTGACAGGTCATTTATTTTTACTTATAAACTCATCTGTACTATAAAAAGCATTCAGCTTCAAATATTTTATTATTTCATTTTCATATGAAAACTTCATTTCTTTGATAGGCAAAGGAACACAGTTAAATAAAATGATACAATTATAGTATAGAGAATTTTTAAATGCAGCTGTTTTATGCCCAGGTATCGACAATAATTTTTTTTGTCGTGTATCGTACATGTGCCTTTCCGCAGAGGTATTAAAAGAAAGTATATTAGTTTTCGCGTACACTAGACATTTATATATGTAAATACTAGGTACCGTAAAAATACTATTTACAAAAATTTCTTTAGAGCTATCTAAGCGATTTATATTGAAAATCAGTCTCAGTAATCTTTTCTGAGCAACAAAGACGCCCTATAAATGACTTGATCGTCCCCAGGTCAATATATTCAATGAAATATGTGAATAAGCTGAAGCATAGTACACACTTAAAAGACCCTGTTTGGCAATTGTGTCTTTACGCTGTAAAATGGCAAAATAAGCTTTATTAAGCAGCTTGCAGATGTGGTCAATGTGTGGTTCCCATGTTAACTTGCTGTCTATAAAGGTACCAAGGAACCTTGATAAAACAAAATTACAGCCGGGTGTTAATGGTCTCCTGAGGCTAAAATTCATAAAAACCGTTTTCCCATGGTTTAAAATAAGTTTATTTCTTTGACACCACGCATATACCACGCATATATTTATACCAAATATACCAATGTGGAGAGTAGAGAATCTATTTGATTGATATAATAACCATTGTCGAACGCAATCTGTTTCATTAGATTCGGTTCTTTACTGGAAAAAATAAGGATTCAAATTTGATAAATCAGGTCATTCGTGCACTATTTCTGAACAAAGTGAATCATGATCGATGGTGGTGACTCTGATACATTCCAGTTTGTTTTTTTTTTCAAAGATTAGATATAAAACAAACAAAAATAGCAAATGTTTGGAGTCCAAAAGAAAAATTGAGAAAGAATATCATTTATGTGATGACAGCACTGAAAGATCCTCTATAATTTCGTTATTTGATATGGAAAATGATAACTTGACTCTGCAGTTATCTTTTGTTCAAAAAATATCTGAATAACAGCCCCTTTGGGCCTCTGAGATTCTGTGGAAAACCTCAGGAAAAAAATCTGAACAAAATACTATTCAAACTTCATATTTTCTATAGTTACATGCATCATGTTGTTCAGAGAACACTTCTGGTGACCTATTTCCAGAAAATAAGATTGATGCTCTCTCAGAAATTCATGATTTTCAGTAGAACGTTTTCTTAGTCTCTTTGATCTAATCATAAACTGACTGGAATTTGTTTTGTCAGGAAATGAAAGGACAACTAATGTCTATGTATTGTGATAGATTTGTATCCAGTGGCTGCTCATCGTTTCGAGGTTCAACTCAGTACACCTCGAAGTTCACTGTCCAAGAATTCTTTCATTTGGAGAACGGCGTTTATGTGGAAAAAACTTCCTGGGAACGTTTTTCCAAATGGATCTGATCTACAGCGATTCAAATCCAATGTGAATCACTACTTTCGCATAAGCACCGCTTTGAGAGCGCTTTGAAGATTTTTCTGTAGTGCTTGTGTTTCTCCATTAAAAAAAATTATATGAGAGAAAGTACTCACCTACAGAACTATTATCTATGTGGAAGAAAAAGTAGAAATAGAAGTGATGCGTATGAACGCTCTTGTAACATTGTGACAACGATTTCAAAATGAAAGTAAAATATGTGAAAGAAAAAGTTTGGTGAATGAATCAGCTCTAAGTTTTGGAGGTATGTCAAGGATAACTCTAAAACTAGAACAAGTGAAATGTCAAGAAAAATCTGTTACTATTCAAGATGAAAATAATTTGAACTTGACATGCCTTTCTTTGGTAAGTAATTTCAGATATTGTATATCATGGAACATAATTTTTGTACAGACTGCTAATAACTATACACCAAAGCAAAATAAATTTTAGTTTGGTATGCTTATTCACCATCAATAATGAGTTTGCAAATTATCCGTCAACTTTCATAATATTAAAATATATTAGAATTGAAGGGGTTATATTTTTAGGAGTGATTAATTTTTTGGGAAAGAAATCCATTTTTTTGTATCAGATGGAGTAGTAGAAAGCCAAAAACTTTCTGTACCATAAAATATATTACTTTCAACATAATTTATTTTCACTTTTTCATGATATCAGTTCATCACATTGAAATATTTCATTCAAGACAATATCACTCCAATATTCATTAACTGATTACTTCCTCTTGCAAAACTGTTAACGATACTGCAAAAATTGGAAAAATATTTTACGAAACAAAAAAAGCTTCAGATGAAATTTCAGTTAGCAAAATTGTACAATTTCGTAAAAATAATTTCTATTTCATACAAATGCAATAATTGTAAATAAAAAATCTCAATACTGAATTGGAAACCATGAAACTGTAAAATAGATGATGAACAGTAACTTTCAGTATATAAATATCTTAAAAATCGATCAGTATAGAAGTTAGAATGTACTATGTGGACAGAAATTCACATTACAGGTGTCTGCTCGATCATAGTATTTACGTCGGAACTGTATGCAGAAATAAAAATAGGTTTATTGGTTTCGTCAGCAAAAAAGTTACTGATTATAATATCGATAGAAGTCTAGCAGAAAGTAATTGTACAATCAACTACAATGGCTCCAACTCCATAAGTATGTGGTATTGATGTGTGTTTCTGAACAAGTGGAAAATAATCCATTACACCGCATCCATTCAACGAAAATGATACTGATGAAATATCCAAACAATAAAATTATCTGCATGCATGCACTCTCCGGATGTTACTTATCCGTTCTTATAATGAAGGAAAAAAAAATTTATTGAAATTTCAAATGATTATCAGCTAACAGTTTCGTAGTTGAAGAACGAAGTGAGAAAATACAATGCTAACAGATTGGACACTTCAGTAGTTTAAATTTCACATCGTTTTAATTAACTATTGGGAATAAACGTTTCAATTTGCATTCCATTGAATATGGAAGGTTGCATGCCAAAAGATAGCAAGAACTTTTGATATGTTTCTGAATTTCTGCCACCACTCAATTTGTGCTGGGCTAGCACATCAGTTTAGTGAAAATAATTCACGAAAAACAACTCTCTTTGAGACTTCAGTCGGTCAATATTGCAGTTATGTCATAGCCTAATATAAAATATTCTGTGAATTAGCGGAAATATATAAATATCTATGTTATTGAAAAAAACTCACTAAAAACTTATCCAAAAAAACATGTGAAAATCTGAAGAAGTTTCAGCACAAACGGAGCGCATCATATACTGTCCAAACTGCGATGATTGAAAAATGATATATGTGAAAATTTGAGTGGAAGGAACAAAATTCAAGCGATTCAAAATCCCAGTATTCAATAATTTTCATTTGCCTTCATGTAGAAGAATAAACTATAAAGAATCATAAAATATATTTTTTTAGGATTGAGTCACTTTGCTCGTATAATGAACTAAGTTAACTGTTACAGAATACAATGATTTCAAAAGAATTGTCGAATCTATAATATCATCCTATTTTCATTAATTTCAAATATGATGCAGAGTTGTCTTACTAATTACCAAGCGTACTTTATTATTCTCAATTATTTCTCTCAGAAAAACGATAAAATATTTGAGAACTTTGTAGCATTTATTTGACCTATAATCTTGGGATTTCATCAAATTATTATACACTCACGTTCTGCTTGGAAAAATTTGTATAATTATTGAATAACACAATTTTTAACGAATTAAACCTCTCACTAGACTATTCAACAGATCGTGTGATATTTCTACAAGCCACTGAAATGAACTCTGATGAGTCACAAAATATTTTTTTTAGATTCGGCGAGCGATAGGTTCTAACAACATTCCGCCGCCAGCCCTTCCAGCACCAGTTCCCACTCCGTCACTGCCTCATTCTAAGACTGGTCTCACGCAATCTCACAGCACATCGTTTTCATCGAAAAACAACATGGACACGTCCACCTTCCAGTCTCCGTACTCAACCACGGGAATAAAATCATCAGCATCGACCTACAACTTTTCTGCGCCACCTAGCGGAGCCTACTCCACCCATCCTGCACCGTCTCGATCCGACCGGCCCACGGCTGTAGCCCCTCTGCCATTGCATTTGCAGACCAAGGGCGGTAAAATTGGTGAGTATTGAAAATTATACCACACAGGAAAGCTGAATAACCAATTTTAGACATATCCGACCACAAAAACTTTGAACTTTCCGCTGGAGGGATTTGAGAATTTATTGTAATAATTCTTTTATAGGTAACTTTTATGTGTAATAGTTGAGATGACTCTGAGATGACCTACCTCACCTTCCCATTCAGCAATGTTCCTCATGAACCCAATATAAATCCAAACAAATATCGTGAAATTGTAACAAATTACTCATCAATAACAATTTGAATGCTATTGAGATTTGTCTGAGTTTGATAAAGGTCATATGAAAGTTTATTTTTCTGATTGATTGGGCCGTTACTTGATGAAAATCTATAGTAATTTCAAAAACTACACCTCACGATTTCAACTCCACAAACTTTCTGAAAAATATATTACATGTTTCGCTAGCACAGTGGCTTTGTCAAGTGATTTGAATACTTCGAATTGTTCTTACATTAATATTTATATATTACAGGTAACCATAATTTAGACTACCTTCAAAAAATTATCTAAACCTCTACCTGAGGTACCTGTTCAATTATGATCACCTGAAGCATATTACCTCACATCTACATCATAATTCATTCTTGGTTTTTTATAAAACAAGTTCAATAATGGTGATCTATTTAAATCTAATTGGTCATTCATCAGAATTTTCCATTGCTTCCAACTGGAAGTATTCAAATCACTTGACAAAGCTACTGTGCTAGCGAAACATGTTATGATATATTTCTCAAATGAAGTTTGTGGAGATCAAATCGTGAGGTGTAGTTTTTGAAAAAAATGAAAGTTTATTATTCGCTAAATTGATATATGTCAGTCACGTAACATAATAATCTTTCTCTCGGATTCGAAGGTAGGATACTCTCGAGCGCTGCATAATACTATTCAACATCGAAGAATATATGTTCATATAGCTTCATTTAATCTAGTAATTCTTAAAAAACTTGTTGAAAATAAACCTCTCATTTTCTGCTCCCTTGTTTTTCTGTCACTATTGATGTAGCCAATTGAAACAAAAATCAGCCAATTAAAACAAAAATCAGGCAATATGTAGGAAATTATACTAATTTACTTTTCCAGCGGTAACACTTGACCTATTTTTGTTATTAATTTTTTTTTTGTTATTCATAATAACAAAATGGTTGAGGTTTTCGCGGTCCAGGTTTTTAGTGACATTATTTTTCGGGTTCGAAAGCCGTGGATTTTTAGATTCCTTCCTGAATTTTTGCTGGCGCGAGTGGCTAGCTTTCTGAAGAAGCTAGGTTCATACATTATAACACGTATTGATGCTGCGTCAGGTAGTTTGGTGTGCTAATACCTATACCAGGATCAGGTGATTTGACGTTCATTGGCTCTTTTCTATCTGCTGTCATGCTGTTCGCTATCCTGGAAGTTCTCAGAAAAGGATTCCATATTCGATCGAGGTTCACCGCTTCTTCTTTTCTATTGAGATTATTTGTGTATTTGTGGATCTCTATTGCCTCCTGTACCAGTCGGCTATGATATCCCTGGTTGGGGTCAATAAGTTCTGTCTTTTCAAACAGAATCATGTGGTTTTCTTCACTGATTGCGTTTTCTGTCAGAGCTGACTTGTCTATAGTTTCTTTCATGCTCCTTCAGCCTTCTTCACATGGATCTTTTGATGGTTCCGATATATACCTTCCCACAAGTACATGGTATGCGATAGACCCATGCTGCTAATAGTGGGATCCTTTTCTCTTTTGCCGATCTTAGGCTTTTTTGCATCTTCCTGGTGGATTCAAAAACTGTTTTAATTGCATGGCTACATTACGTGGATGACACCTTCGTTATCTGAAAATATGGAAAAGATGCTCTGAACCTTTTCCTGAACTATTTGAACGTTCAACACCCAAGCATCAAGTTCGTCATAGAGACTGAGCAAGATCAGCAGTTAGCGTTCCTTGTCGAACGATGTGATGCTAGACTAATCCATAAAGTGTACCGAAAACCCACGCACACAGATGGGTACCTTGCACGCACTATCGAAACACCATCCTAGCCATAACACAGGAGTCATCTCCACTCTAACGTAATGGGCTCTGAGAATATGTGAACCAGGGCATCTAGAGGAAGAACACCTTCGAATGACCTTGAGATCAATTGGATACAGTGTATCCGAGATTAACAAAACCATGAAACTGAAGAGACATACGGTTCAAAGCGGGGAAAAGGAGCACATGGTTGCACGCGCGGATCTACCATTTATCCCTAGGATCACAGATATAATTGGAAAACTTTAATGGAAACAAAACATTAAAATAGTTCTCAAACCCACCAGGAAGATACAAGAAAGCCTCAGATCGGTAAAACACAAAAGAGACCCACCATCAGCAACAAGGGTCTATCGCATACTGTGCACTTGTGGGAAGGTATATATCGGAATCACCAAAAGATTCATGAGAACAAGGCTGATGGAGAATGGAAGAAACTGCAGACTAGGTCAAACAAACAAGTCAGCTGTAGCAGAACACGCACTCAATGAAGGAAATGACAGCATTCTATTTGAAAACCTAGAACTCATTGCCATTGTCGACTATGGTATCCTTTACCATAGTCGCCTTGCACTGGAGGCAATAGAGATCCACAAATACACAGATAACATCAACAGAAAAGAAGAAGCGGTGAACTTCAATCAAATATGAAGTCACATTCTGAGAATTAGAAGGATAGCAAACAGCATGACAGCAGGTAGAGAAGAGTCAATGAATGTCAACGACAAATTACCTAATTCAGTTATAGGTATTAGCACTCCAAACTACCTGACACAGCATTAATACGCGTTACGAAACTGCAATTTCCAGTCATCAGATAGTAATCCAGAATGTATAAATCTCTAAAGAAGCTAGCCTCTCGCGACAGCGAAATCTCAGGAAGAAATTCTGAAAATCCACTACTACTATTCCGTCATTCATTCCAAGGAACAAATTTGTTTATATCCAGGGAGTTCTGAACTTAGTTCCAGATAATCAAAAATAATTCGTGAAAAAAATGTTTAATGAAGAGGATTGATTTCCTAGAAAAAATGTTTTTAATTTGTTTTTTTTTATTGATTTGGGGATTTGGAATTTTCATTCTTTCTGGTATCCTTGAATGCTAGAAACCTATACTGACTATGTTGAGATATTTTCAGAGTAAATAATATGTACGCAGTAGTCAATAAACAAATACCCAGAAACTACCCCTCTACGTAGCGATAATGTTTAAAACATTTTCTTTACAGGCGGTCCAGTCGGTAATGTTTCTCTCCACAGCAGCAACGACTCGGGCTTCTCTAATGAACCTCCGCCACAGCCGGAAATTGATTATTCCGACGACGATTCAATTCCTGGACACACGAAATTACCCAGCCGGTAAGTTGTGTGCACGGCGGTTACTTTTAGGGGTGGATGCAAATTTCCCTGGATCAGATACGAAATCACATCGAACGAAGATTGCGAAATATCCCGGTCGGGAGGAAATAACCTTTATTCAGATATACGAGATCAACAATTTTGTTGGCGACAAATATTACAGCTGCAAAAAAGTTTGATCTATTTAGACCGAGGCTACAACTTATTCTAGTATAATTTCGATATGCAATCAAGTAGCAGCAGCAATTCATAATCTCATCTTTTTGGTTGATGACTTGGTAACAAATACCAGATCCGAATAATATTCTCTGTGGTTGATGAAATAAAATTTGCTTGATAGGACCATTAGGTAGTAATCATTTCGGACTTTCATAGTTTGAAAAGAATGACAGATTGGAAATCCGGAGTAGAAAAATCATCACATGAGAATAATAAGATAACTATGATTGAAGACAGTAGACATTACCCGATACCAATTCTGATATATCAGTAAATCTTCAATTTCTTCTACAGTTTACTTTGTATTGCATTTCTCGTTACTTTCTTTTGTTTAGGTTAGGTTAGGTCCAAAGTGAGTGGGTCTATTCGACCCTCCACCGCAACCCGCAAGGGTTTTTTGTGGCTCGTACCTATTCACACTCGACCAAATAAACATAGTTTCTCAACGAAGCCCATTAGTTTGTATGGTGAGTTGTCTTTCAGGTGATATGGTAAGAGTACGGCTCTGCCGAACTCTAAAAACCTGATTCGGTTCCCAGCGGGGCTGGCACAAAATATTTGCTCTGCTGTTTCATCATTTTCCAAACAGAGGCGAGACACACTGTCTTCCGACAGTCCGAGTCTCTGCATATGACAATTCAAATGACAGTGACCTGTAAGAAGACCTGTTAGACATCATAGTTCATCCCTACTGTATCCAACAACTGTTTGTTATCAAGCTTCGAGGGGTGAATAAACGCCTTGGAGTGAGCCAATCCTGAAAGATTATGCAAGAAGTCCATAAATCTTCTTGTCATCCAGGTGTTCAATTTCTGTTTGGCAAAGACTAAGGGTTTATTTGAACTACTTCTTCGACTTCAGCATCCAAATGAAGACTATCTGCTTCAAAACTGATGAGTTGATCCCGTTGTGTGACTTCGATATTTTCAAAGATTTCTAAAAGATGCTTCAAATTCTTCACGTAGAACGTGTTTTGTAAAGGCTGAATCATTGAAAGTTCAAAAATTTCAATGATGATCTATCTGAGACAAATATCTGTTCTGTCAACTGTAAATATACCTCACTCCTCATCACTGGAGTAGGATCTCGTTATTAACGTCAGTGGCATTCCTAATGATATTATCTGTTCTCAGAGTACTCATAGATTTTTGTCCTTTGATATCATCAGAGGGAATTATTTCAAGATTTGTTTTGAATTATATCCCTAATTGTTCCTGTTTCCACACAATCATTGTTGTGAATCAATTTGACTTCCAACTACTCATCAATTTGAATGGTTCAGTCATATATTTCGTCACATTTTCACAGTTTATTTATTTCAGACCACAATCTTTGTACTTATTCCAGATCATGGAAATCCACATCTCTATTCCCCTAAATAGTTTTTGTTATTATTGTATCAGTACTTTTTCTCCAGTTCTCTTGTTTAGGAAAACCCTAGTTGTACTCATATTAATTACCAAGGTTCTCCTTCAGATTTTGGTATCAGTTCTTTCATTAGTAGAATTCATTCCTGAAAGACATGTATTCTCTCTAGTGTTGCAAAACTGTACCTTCTTCTGAAGCGTTGATGATTTGTTGTCTATCCCCTGAACGCAATGGTTTTGTTCTTATGGGCTGCTCTTCCTTGTTACAAGAGCATCTTGCTTTGCTACTACGGTTGATTGATCCCTTCGTATATTATGAGGCTTTAGCAGTTCAAAAATCAATCTGCAATTTTTCTACTGTTGAAGCAACGTCTCGAAAAATTCCATTTTCATTCACACTCCAGGGATTCATATATTCTTCAACTTGTTGATGAAGGTACGACCTTCAGTTGACCTCATGCATTATTTTGAGTATTGAAACTAGTTCAATTCAATCAGTCTTTCGATACCTGCCCTTATTTCTGAAAGACCTTTCATTTTATCGTTTCCTGAGTGGAACTGGTACATTCTTGTTCGCTTCATATTTCAGGGTTTCTGCAATCCTCTGATATTTTTTTGTTATTTTTCGAATATTATACATTATTTCTAGTACTTCATCTCGAAGAATCTCGCAGTTTAAGAACATGTCCCACTGAAAGTTAGAGGCTTCAGGTTGTTTCGTGTGATGGTCTGCCCATACAGTGCCGGTATATAACCGAAAGAAAGAGCCAGGTGAATGATATCTCCAATTTTCTAAGTACCGAATATACCTGTGAAACCCATTTCTGAGGTTCATCAATGATTTGTGGTTTGATAAATTGGTTAAGGCTTTCGCGGCCGATATTTTCAGTGTTACTTTGAGGTTTCTTTGAGAAAAGCTAGTGGAGTGGTTCAGTATGGAGTATTTTAGAAGATCATTTTACTTGTGGGTAGGTACCTTGCTAAGTATGAATGATTTTTTTCAAACATCATTCAAAAAAATCAGATAAAATCATCAAAAGGCGCTGTTTCTAGTTCAAACATTCCAAAAATTGGCCAGTTTATTATCAAAACTCAGGAAATCAGTTACCATATTATCAATTACTTTCGCCTCTACTCTTCATCTGAAAGGCGATGTTTCTAGTTCAAACATTCCAAAAATTGGCCAGTTTATTATCAAAACTCAGGAAATCAGTTACCATATTATCAATTACTTTCGCCTCGACTCTTCATCTGAATTGAACTACTGCTTGAATTATTTCAACTCATCAAGAAATACCTTGACTTTCCTAACCAAAAAAATACTATCGATATAATATCTGTGTCAATGGAAACTGAAGCAGATATTAATTTTTGTTATGACTGTGTCGAAGCTATTTTCCGAATCTGTTGTCTATTGTCTGCAGGTTTTTATTGCCATACGTTCCATCTACTACTGCGGAGGACATCATCAAAGACAATGAAACAACGGACGAAGTATTCTGATTGGTTCCGAGTAACTATTGAACTGGTTTTACTGTCCGACGTCTTAGACGAATCGTCAGGCATAAGATCCTGGAGACCACGACCCACAAATCCGTTGAATACCTTAGACACAGTTATCTCCGATCATAAGAGGTTATAATCTTTGTCTATCAGTAATTTAAATAATTCGATAACTGGATAAGTTTCCAAAAAAACTTCACTAACAAAAAAATCTGGATCCAATGAAATTTGCAATCATTCAACACGCTGAGTTCCTAGTCCAATTTGTGTTGTTCCAATGCATGTGTGGGATAGCGATTTGCAGTTAGGCAGTTTACTTCACTACATTGCGTTTAGCTGTGATGTAATCTGGATAGCAATTTTCTTCCGGGCCGGTTGACTCTCATCCACCTTTACGACTGATTGAACCCTCGCAATGTTTTCGTCCGATATATGGCTCTGAAATTGGGCTTTTATGCAGGACAGGACAGTTTTGTGTTTCGGTCGCATGGAAAATAGTAAATGAAGTGTTTTTCAGTCACTATAAAAATAATTCATGTGAGAGTGAATAATATAGTTTCAGATAATTTATCAAAGTTGAAGAAAACGACTGCCTAGTTCAGTAAGCCATTTCAATTTGAAATATACTTGTACAGTGTAACTAGCAAAATTCGCATACTAGGGGATTTTTTCAATTGATAGCTTCATTAAAAATTTCACTGACATCACTTTTTACTTCTGTCGAAGTACAGTGTCTATTTATTGAAAAAAAAGTTCAAACGTAGGATTATTTTTCAAAACACCAAAAATATAAAACAATTGTTCTAGAAGCAATTTTCAGCCCATATACAAAATTTCAGTTACTCGGGACATTTTTATTCATTTGACCGTTCTTTTGTAAAGTGCACTACTATTGTACCGCTTTCGCAATGCTGTACGCCAGACATATTTCCTCTGGAGTAATATAATTTGAGTCTGAGTTTTTGTACAGATCCAAATAGTGCTATCAAAATGCGAAGTTTTATTTCTGACAATATACGCTGTCTATTCAAAAAATAAGGTGAATTTCAATTTTCCTCATAGGAATTTATTTATCCGTCAATTTCTATTTTGTCCCCTCCAAATTAGTCCTCCTCAGATATATTCCACTCCAGTGTTTTTTCAATAGTCAAAGTAAACGTCGCGAAACGTCGTCTTTCCATGGGTCTTTTCATTATAGGGAACAGAAAAAAGTTGCAGTGAATACGGTTGCTGAGGCTTGATTAGCAGTTGTAACATCGTGATGCAAAAGCCAAGATCTGTTTTTCTACAACATCGAAAGTTTTCTAGACATTGCTTCTTGCAATCAGCGCATATAACTCCAAGACAATACTATTAATTGACAGTATGGCGATTTGACAAGAGCTGATGTACTACGTCACGTAATCGAAGAAAACAGTGAAAAAAACCTTGATATTTGATTGAACTTGGCGTGCTTGTTTTTGTCTTGGCTCTCTGTCATTGGAATGATTGGAATTTAGTCATAATTTAGTCATAGTCGATGTCATAACCAATTATGACCCTCTTAGGCAAATCTAGATCACCATTTACGTCATTCAACGATTCCTGAGCCATTGCTCAGGAAAGAATAGCCACCGCTATGCGACGGTTTTTTTTGATAAACGTCACTGCTACCCGCTTCATTTCTGAAATTTAAAAAAAACTGCATGGTATAAACCAACTGATATGTGTTGAGGCGTCCAGGGTGTGCGTCGTCATTCACATCTTCCTAACTCAGAGAGAGTACAATCACCATATGCCACTGTCTACATTTCCGAGCATTCAATCTCATTTTTTCCACAGAGTTTGATGCAAATTCTTTGATCCATTTTTTTTTTAGATAGTCAAACATGCAGGACTCTCATAATTTTTATGCTTCTCACCAACAAACTGATCATGCAACAGGTATACCAACATGAAAAAATGAAAAATCGCTAATAGAATGTATGTAGCCTACGAAATTTGAACATTCACCTCATTCACCTTCAAGTAGAACATTGATTTTTATTAAATTCAAATGTATTCTTTTTTCGAAAATAATATTTCATGGAATAGCAATATTTTGAAGAATATGTCTCAAAACTGAAATATTTCATAAATATTGCATAGAGTGTTTTTCTCCAAAAGTGGTGAAATGTACAATAATGTACAAGAAATGAAAATTATCTCAAGAACCTAGCTGAAATTTGAATATGGGCTGAAAGAGAAAATGCAATCAACCCCCGTTCGATATTTCGGGAAATAACATTTTCTATTTTTTTTTCTATGGGAAAAAATTAAGGTTTGTTATATTTCATCCCTATCGAAGATTGATGCTGATATCAAATTTCGAATGAAATGATCGATAATAAGATCTATGTGATTTGAACTTCATTGTTACCACTGTACTGTTTGAAAATGTACACTATTGACTTATTGTCACCACTGTATATACATTGTCGACAAAATTCATTTGCAATCGAAATTTGTTTATGATAATGATTTCAGTAAATTACTGCAGGTGGACAATACCACCTACAAGCATTTTCTTTGTTCTGAAAATTGCATAAATATCTTGTAAATACCTGTTCAGGTATCAGCCTGAGAAAAATCGATACGCATTTGCCATATTATACCCTGTAGAAAAGCAGAGACATGAATCTGTCTAAAAAAATCTGTTTAAAATCTGTTTTTCCGTTAATCAGCTGTCACTTTCAAATTAATTTATTTGAGTATTATAGTTTCGGAAACATTTCACTGACTTTTTAATAATAAGAGGCCTAAAATTATTCCAAAACGAACACTTTTCCTATTCACGAGAATCGTCATACTCTTCATCTCCTGAAACGCGTGCCGAGAAGAGTAATGTGGTTCTGATGATTGGGAAAATTCTTTGTTTTGAACTTTTCAATAATCCATGATGATCATAAAAATATCAAATGCATATGTTTGAATTATCTTAAATTAGTGTTCATCAATATACGGTTTCAGAAAGGAAAAATCAAAATGAAATTCAAACTGTGCATTCCAAGAAATCACGCCTGCATTGAATTCCACTCTTCATGTCACTGGCAATACTCCTATGTAAAATTGTCAATATTTGAATTTATATGAAGCTTGAGACTTTGATGTGCACAAGTTACGTTATACATTTATATTGCACACTTCATAAAATATGTTCGAGCGAGCTTCATGTGATTCCACACGAGTTCGCCGAATGCGATTTAAGATATCCACTGAACGCATACTTTACTATAGAAAGAAATCTAAGTCTTTTTGGGAAAGAAAGTTTTTGGCTTTCTACTACTCCATCTGATACAAAAAAATGGATGAGAGAATCTTCCAAAGAAAGGAAGGATTAATCAATTTGAATATAAGTAACTCTATACATGGATGTGTAGATCATGCAAAGAAGTAACTTTCAGACACAAACTGAAAGAAAGTCCTCCTGAAACAGCTACTTTCATATAAACATTCAAAATCGTAATTCATGAATGAAGTGTGTGTATTTTCTATAATGTTATCCAATTTGGTACTGAAGAGCCTTAGGGCAAGTGTCTTAAGGCGAAACACGTGTATACCAGTTAGGGTGACAGTGTTCCATGTGAGTACAATTTATTACCATTCATTCAAAGTAGAACTCATGTGAATGATATCTGATTCTTATTCCTCCACGAATGTTCGATATACAAACTGAATAGAGAAAAGTATCTTCTGTATAATTCAGTGTTCATATAGAAGTATTTGTTTCGAAAGAATTTTTTCTTTCGTGTAATTCAATGTTTATATGAAAGTAGCTGTTTCAGGAGGACTTTCTTTCAGTTTGTGTCTGAAAGTTACTTCTTTGCATGATCTACACATCCATGTATAGAGTTACTTATTTTCAAATTGATTAATCCTTCCTTTCTTTGGAAGATTCTCTCATCCATTTTTTTGTATCAGATGGAGTAGTAGAAAGCCAAAAACTTTCTTTCCCAAAAAATTAATCACTCCTAAAAATATAACCCTTTCAAATCAAATCTAAGTCATATCACATAAACGAGCTTGATGAAGTTCCTTGTTTTTAAAAGCTTTTATTTAACTTTACTTGTATGTATGTCCACTTCCCGGTATCCGATTGACCTGAAATTTTGCATGCTGATCCAGAACCGATGAATGCACGTTAATCATAAACGTGACCTGATTCTACTGCCAGGATCGGCTCCGTACGAAAGATCTCCAGGGCGGTAAATAGCAGGGATACGAAATTTTGTATACGCATTCGTTTATGATAGGCAGTTGGTAGGCCCACCATGAAACAGATGCCACATCCAGAGTTAGTTTCGAAGAAAAAAATATATTTTCAGAAAAAAAATCAAGTCAAGCTTTCACCTTCAAATACCTACTTCCCGACTCTAAAAAGAAGACAATAAATGGTGTAGTAGGTTGTAAGAACCCATATTTATTTGCATTGTGAAAATTTATTATTATCTACCACCCTATAAGTGCCCAGAGTAAGAGGGTCCATCACGCAATGTAAGCAATAGGCACAAGAGGCATACCATGACTTGTGTAATTTGGTGACATGAGCGTCATTAGCATTGGTCTGCAACCCGTCTAGGAGAAGGAAAACTCCCAAAATCAAACCCGAAACGGTGTTTCGTCAGGCACGAGTAAGTTCTAAGCTGAAAAAAGTGGCGCATCTTTCACCAAATCACCACCCAATTCAAGATGAGGCCGTGCCGAGAACTGAGTGGCATCACGGTGTAAAATGATGTCGTGAACGTACCACCTCAGGACACCGAAGAGCACCCTGTTGTATATTAGCTCTTACCCTGCTAAACGAAGCTCTGGGAGGGTTGACAAATATTTCTTCGGTACTCGTGGGAACACTATGGGAAATAAAGAAACATCAATACAAAGGAAAAGAAGGTTAGAGAAAGAGAAATTGAAACGAAATGAAAAACTTGCCAATGAAAGCGTTAACTTGAAACGCAAAAGGCCTCCTGATAGAAGAATCAGACTGTATGAAATTAACTGGGACTCGGCCATGTGATAATGACGCCATCAATGGAATGAATAGACTAAGAAATATAACAAGATAATTCTTCTATAAGGTATGCCGGAGGAGTAGGTACCTACCTACTTCTATAGAATATAGTTTATCCTAATAATAGTTTTCCCCGTTCCTAAAGTTTTTCTGTTGAAGGACTCTCCGTTTTATAGATGAACTTCCATATTGATCGATAACTGTTTAAATCTGTTTGAAATCTGTTTTTCCGTTAATAGAATTTATCAGGTTTGAAATTTACCGCAGTACCTCGTTGATCTGTCAGAATGTTTCTTAATTTAAATTTCATCTGACTGAATATGTAGAGATTTCTTCTAGGCATCGCGACAAGCTTTTATTATAATTTTAAATCTGTAATGTCATAAATGAATGTGGTTAATGTAATTTAAAATTTTATTTTGATCTTTTTAGGGCACTTAAATAAAAGCTTGTTTTGAAAGTTTTTTTTTCATTATTTCTTATCCATAGTTATACAGTGTGTGTTGAGTACAACTTCCATCAGAAATTCGAAGTGAAGGGATGAAAATATCCAAAATTGTTTCGTACATTCAGATATCAATTAACCAATAGGTGAAAAAATTCGTTTCTTTCATATTCTACATGTAATTTCCCATTGAAGATCACTTTCTAAAATACAGAGTTTGTGAGTAACTACCTAGCAGTTTGATGGTTGTAACCAACACGCGTAAACCAATTTACATTATTTTCAACAACAGTTTTTGCGATAGTTTAGTTTCTCATAAGTTGATTGAAACTATTTGATATTTTATAGAAATCCATTTCTAATCATACTGATATTGTTCACTCTGAGATTTTAAATTCAAAAAACTACGACAGTTGTTTCGTTAGGCAGTAGTTTTCACATGAAGAAAAACTTACTTTCAATTATAAGTATTTCATACTCTGGAAATTTTATCTACTACCTACGAATTCAAGACCGGATATATTCTCAATACACTGGTTGAAAAGCTAAAATCTAAGAATAATGCACATCACATTATTCTAGAAGAACTGAGTACGATTATTCGGTAAGAACATGTTCAGCACAGGGGAGTCGATCAAATATAATTGGTCGTTCATTAAATATTGGAAATGTTTCAATTCATTCATTTCCATACTCTTCAAAAAATTTGAATATCAAAATTCTTACCGGCATATGAAGAGTTTTGACTTCATGATTATGGAATTCATTTCCTGAAAACTGTTGATATGTTTTTTCATGTGTACTTTCGATTTTCTTCTAGTTTGACCAATGTGGAACATTGGACATGAACTACACACTATCTCATAAACTCCTGATCTATCTCACACCAAACTCTTGTCTTTGCTATTTTGAATATGAATGCTCAAGTTATACGCTATTATACGTTTTATATGCTATTTTTGAACCTTTCGAACAGTGACTTCACAGGGATTGGAAGGGGGTTTCAAAGCTCGAAAACAGTTTATTTTCAGTTTTTTCGGAAGGTAATATATATGTTATATTCCTAGAAAACTAACTGACCTGACTCCTTAGGATCGATGACGTATAAACCTTATATAGATTCATCCCTTAGAGGATGAACAGTAATATTCATTGGGTTTTTTGTATTCAATAACAGTTTTTAGATATCGAGCCTTCTGTACAAATTATCATTGTCAT
Source organism: Leptinotarsa decemlineata (assembly GCF_025532065.1). Classification (NCBI taxonomy): domain Eukaryota; kingdom Metazoa; phylum Arthropoda; class Insecta; order Coleoptera; family Chrysomelidae; genus Leptinotarsa; species Leptinotarsa decemlineata. The sequence goes on from NW_027412686.1 coordinate 3,414,050, forward strand.
ATATAATTTTCAATTCCCTAAAAACTTAATGTTTTAAATATTTTTGATAGTGATAGTGGGATACACACATAATACTATTCTGAGAAAGTGTTCTTCACGAGGACTTCACATGTTTGAGAAGAAATATGGTGTTCTATTTGTGAAAATTAGAAAAAATATCTTTATTCATCTTGTATTCGAAACATAATATAATATCTATAATAAGATAGTGAAAAAAATATTTTGAAAATATTTCTAGATTTTATATTGAAGAAACTTTTTTGAAAAAAATAACTTTGATATGACACGCTTCTACTGGTCAGTCTGTATAGAAAAACTGGTGATCTAGTATTGTTTCGACATTTTCGGTATGGAAAATTGTTATCGGTTTCAATCTGTCTAGTTTTCGTTTCATCTAGGAGTGTTAACACTGAAAAAGTTAAATTTACATACATCCGAATGTTTTTTGTCCCCTTTCATTGTCCTGAAGAGATAATTACTTTTTTATAGGAATATTTTCGACTTCCAGTAATCAGAGGAATATAATATGATGTACAATTTTTGGTAAAGCTATTTGCAAAAAGGGGTGCTTTCTTGGAAGACTAAGCAACGTGATTGTTATCGGCATGGTTTGAATGTCAGAAAAGCATTTTAGTTTTTTACAACTCTTTTTATAAGGAGATATCACTTTTTGAAAAATTTGGGATACGCTGTGTGAGAAAAGTTTTTTTTTTGTCAACAGCTTTCAGAGAGTAAGAATAACATTTGAAAAATACCTATTGAAATGGGATCACAAAAAATATTCAAATTGAGTTTTTATTGAAAGAAACATTCACCTCATATTTAAATTTTTCTCATTTATAATTTCCATGCGATCAATAGTCCCCTCATATAATCATCACCCACTGAAAACTAAAATAATTTTTAATTTCATGTTTTAGATTTTTCATTTCATGCAGCAGAGATGGAACATTGGATAGGCACCCATATAAAAGCAAATTTTTTAAATCTTCTTCAGATATGCACTACTGATGAATGCAAATACTTACTTATTTCATAGAATCCTTTCGATTGTAGTTTTTTACTCGAACTGCACGAAATGTTTCTTTCTTGTAGAGTACACCTAGCTTCAATGACTGTTAGAATTTCAAAGAAGTAAATGCCTTGCTGTCGCTATCTCTTTTCTGTGCTTTTGTATTGTCTTACTTTGTTCTGTTGCACGTGTAGAAGAAGAATATTGAAGCAGCTCGATGAAGAAAACAACAACAAGACATTACCAAACCCGAAGAAATCTAATTCCATCAAACAGTCAAGGAGTCATGGAAACTTGGTGAACAATCGCTCCAATATTTCTGAAAACACTGATTTAGCGTCGAAAGACAAAAAGTTGGTGAAAAGAACGAAATCATTCTGGAAATTCGGTAAAAGTGGAGCAGATAACGACATATTAGAAGGCATGTCCCTTTGGCGCCATAGGGATTTAGTTGATGTTGATAATAATAAAAGTAAAAGGAAGATTATCAAAACAGCCAAGATTCAAGAAAGGCCTACAAGGCGCAGTCGCGATAAGTCTAACGATTCTGATAGAACAATAAACAATAACAACAAAGAAAACGGCATTGCAGAAAAACAAACAGAAAACACCAAAGTCAGAAGAGATGATAGGAATAATAAGAGCTTCATCGACAAACAGAAAGCGACTCCAGAACCGAAAAAATTGTCCACTGAAAAAATAATAGACTTTGAAGATACCTACAAAACACCTGTGAAGCCTGACAAGTTCGACGACCAATTCTACGATGACGACGGTGACGGTCTGATGTTGAAAACGGTGAACAGAAAAAATATTCTTCAACAGTACACAAATAATTCCTCTGGCACTGAGTCTGATTCTGATTCTGATGTGACAAGCGACGATCCCTACGACTGCATCCTCGTGGATGACCAAAAGGTCAAAAAGACCGAAAACAATTTCCCAAATGTCGCAGAGCTTGGAAAAAAACTAGAAAAACTATCCAAAACTAGCAAATACTCCCCGAATAAAGACAGCGGCAGTCCAAATAAGAACATTGTTAACGAAAAAAACGAGAGGAATGCGAGGCTTGAACGAAGTTCATCCGAGAGAAAGGGGAGCCCCGACGGTGAAGAGATCATCCAGTTTCACGATAAAAGACAGTTGAATAAGTTCCAGTCGTTTGGTATCGAAATTCAAAACAACGAAAATGGCGAGAAAGAGAGACTGGATAGCGACAGATATTATGTCGAGAATCAAATCAAACGCAGCGAGAGCAACGCTCAAGAAAAACGTCGTCATTTCGCAGATTCGGCCAAAAATTCGAAGGAGAGACGACCTCGACCGAGCTATGAGTCTATCGACTCGGATGTAGAGCAACGCAATATAGATAACAGAAACAACAGACGATCGGGTCACGGAGAGGCCGATAAAAGGGACAAGATGAAGTATTATGACTCGACAAATGATGAGCTATCGGACGGCGCTGAAAACAGGCAATTGCTCCCCAGGACTAAGCTCACTAAGTCCAACAGCAATAACTCCTCGCACAGTAAATACGAGCGAGATGCGGGGCTGATGGATTACGGGGAGACATTGCAGAGGCGACTGAAAAATCCCGAATATAACTCAAAATTTGATGAGAAATCACCGCATAACGGAAATATGTACGGGCCCTGGTACGATCTGTGGGGTCTCGATTCTACTGGGACAGCAAGAAGGAAATGAATGTAATTTTTAACTGCATGTTCAAGGGTCGGATTTATGGTTCTAACCTCAGAAAACAAAAAATGCATGATCTATCTTGATAATTCGTCGAAGTACATGATTATAGAACATTTATTTTCAGCCAAAGTTTTCAAGGGGTATCGAAGTAGACCACTAGATACTCTTAGTATATTTGATACTAGGTTATGAACATACGTCCATTTTCACAACGCTTCCCTTCAATGTTTATAACAAACATTCTGCAATAGCTGTTTGATTTGAAATTCCAGCAAATTAAAGTTCACTAAAAACCCACCTAAGATTAATTTGTTTGTACATATCCCATCTTGGGTGACTTCAGATTTCAGTTATCATATATCTTCATTTCCAAACTAACGAACAGTTTGTTGAGAATGTATTTTTGAATAACTTTTCACTGATTAATCCACGATTTCAAAAGGTCTTCCGCGAATGATCAAATAAAAGCAATGCATTTCATTGAGAAAAATCATTCTCGTTAATGATCTGACTCATAGAAGAAGAAATAAAATGGTGGATTAATTATATCTGGAGACCTAACACGAACGGAGTAACAGCTCGTTGGAAGTTGGTTCTGATTTGTCGAATACCAAAATTTCCCTTGATGCTTGAATGAACGAACCTTCATTTTTGTTTTTCATAAAAATTTCGAATCAAGCAAGTCGTGATGAAGAAAATGTGAGAATCACTCCCTAATAAACACTTCAATTGCAAATATATGTTACCGTTTTACAAATCACATAATTGATGTACTTATAATTTGCTCTAGAAATTTTACCGATATGAATTGTCCAGTTTTGCAGGAATAACTTCAGTGAAGAATCCTGCACTGATATCTGTCGGATATAATCCAACGCTCTTCGTGGTATTAGCCAGGGGAGTAGTTGTTTTCTGATAGGTGTTAGTCTATTAACTTACAGTGTAGGGAGTTGAGACTTGTCTAAACGAATTGTTCTTTTAGATGATTTGTTTTTATAAGCCATATTTTTACTGAGAATGATTTCAACAATTCTTGAAAATCCGTCTGAAGACAGCTTTTTTTGGTGAAAAGTTGACACTATCACCCGCGAATTAGTTGAGAAATATTGACTCTCAAAAAAAAACAGGATGGTATGTCTACTCATTTTCGGAGTTATTTCTAATGAAACATTTACCCCCGAAAAGTGGTGGTATCCACCCCACGGTGAACGCAATCCTCGGTATATAATCAGCTTTCAAGATGAGGCAAAATAGGTCGTAAATTCAAATTCATATGAACATCGCTGTTGTTTGGAAAAAATATACAGGAAAGAGGTCGTTCACTGGAGTTGAAGTTGAAGAGTGGATGGAAAAAGTTTATGATAAAAAGTTTCATTTCATTGAGGCATTGTTTATTATAATTCGAATATTATATTATGAACTGAATGCTGATTATATAAAACTGAAAGCATACCAAAAAGTGCAGTGAATTGAATGAAAATATAATATTACATGAAAAATTGCACTGTAATTTCATCATCTGGTCTTTGTAGTTTCCAACTTCGTAGTTCTGGAAAACTGTAAATGAAGTTCAATATGAAATGACATCATCTGCAAAACTGAAGTGTATAAATTTTTGGTTTTATTGACTCTAGGCGGCGTAAGTATAACGTATCATTGAAGAAATCTAGATTTTATGCGGTGTGAGCTAGTTTTTATTATGTTCACTAAAATCGGGAACTTGATTCCACAGTTTATGAACAACAGTGATCTTATTTCATCCGAGATCACTCTCATATTTGTGATACTTCAGAATGATTTTATGGAATATGATAAATGAACTCACATTATGATCTCCAGATTTCCAGCAATTGTATCTAGTGGGATGATTCGAACTATTTATTCATTTGTTTCACTTCAATTTGTTTTTATTGTATTTCATTATCTTCTGGAATTTCCTGACTAATGATCAGTGCTCTATGAATTATGAAGGTTCCAAATTGAATATATTTTTCAGGAGAGAAAATAAACTTTTTGACCTTCTAATTTCACTTCTCTGTCTTCGTGAAGAGAATGTGGTTGATTGCTTTCTTCCTCCCTTCGGAAGTTTCTCACACTTTTTGTATGAAGATAGAGGAGAAGATGGACAAAAAGTTTTTTTTCCAAAATAGTATCCTACTTCTTATAATCTTTATATACGTTAATCATCATTCACAATGCAACGTTATCTCCATAACCATAAAAAGATAACTTTTGTTGAACTTTCAGGTGAGTAAAAAAACTCAGATCAGATATTAGAGTTCCAGATCAATCCAAACAGGTTAATTGTTCATTTTCGATAACTAACTTTTTGTCATGCCTACTAAACTTCATGCCTGTTTTTCTTCACATTTTTTTAAATTTCTGATGGTATTGGTTCTCTTGCAGGTCTAACAATTTCGCTACAATAAAACTTCGAAAAACTAACCCCAGCACCGATAGAGCTGCTTCACTCATTTTAGAATAATTTTCAAAGTATCATCTTGTTCAATATAATTGTTATCCAATTGCCAAATTGATTTTTTTATAGGTATAAAAAATTATTTTTATAGTTGGTATTCATACTAGTCTAATTGTTTTATATAATCATATTAGAAAACATATGAGCCATTCGCTTCAGACAAAACAATGTTTATTATTTTTTCTAATTTAGTAATGCATGTGTGAGTTTTATTGTAATATTTCATTTATATGGAAGAATTTCATATTTATACTAATATATTTTCAAGTAATGCCTGATGAAACTATTTTGACAATATTTTCGAAAAATGAAAATATAAATAGGAAAAGGAAAATGTCGGATGAAAATACTGAAAAATGACAATTAGATTGACTGTTGATAACATTGAGAAATCGCCAAGTTTCTCAAAAAAATTGAACATTGCTCAAATTTTTTCTGTTGACCCTTTGTTTCGCATAAAGGTGTAGAAGGGGCAAATTTTAGAATGAGTGATTCCAATATAATATTTTTCTCGAAAAGAAACTGGGCTATCCATAAGTCACTTGTCTTCTCAAATAAGTCTAAGAAGAAATGATGAAAAGAGAAATTCATGAAAACTTAGGTAGTCCAAAACGTGCTTTCCCAATCAGAATCGAAATTCTTGTAATTTTCTTCGTAATATTGAGCCATAATTTCCGCTCATCAGTTGACCATTGGGATGCAATAATTTTTTTCGTTCCACATTCAGTTATGAATGTGTGAAATGATGATGACTTTTCTATATTGCTCTAAAGAAGGTTGTATTCTGACTATATGACAATTTTTCAATGTTTTCATTAAAAAGATAAAGTTATAGGCTACAGTTTGAAATTATTTCAAATAATTAACAGGTCTAAAACAAAATGACTTGTGGAATTAGTAGATTATACTTTCATCAAAACTATTTCCTCAACATTACAGGATGGAATTTGAAAATGACTGCCACTTTCAGAATTATGATCAGTGTGAAATGATCTACAATGCAACAGTTTTTTTTTATCTTGATGATCACCAGTTGTTGAAGTCAAAGTGAAGGCAAATTAGTAACTATAACTGGAAAAATATTCTTATAAAATAAAATGCTTTCTTCGTTATTCACTAATCGTATCTCAAACTGCCAGAATAAAAAAACGTTTCAGTTTATTAGAATATTGTGATATTCTTATGAATAGTTCTACGTCATATCTAAATAATTACACAAGAGAAGCTATCAATCAAAAATTGAGAAGAAGATTTCAATAATCGACTGCAAAATAATCACATGTTTCCTTGGTCAAAAATATTCAGAAATTTTTTGGAACCTTTGGTGTAGTAATGTGCACTGGAGTTTCATCCCGACACTAAACTGTTATTTTCACACTTCGACCCGAGTTTCGATCACCAAGTGATCATCTTCAAGAGTAAAATTGAACTAGTTTATTCTTCTTCTTGAAAGTAACGGTTTGGTGTTGGTATTAAACTCCAGTAATATTCATTGAAATTAGTGCCTATGACAGGTGATGAGAAAAAAATGATGAAAATGGATTTCATTTTCAATGTTGATATTCATATTGTCTCACTATGGGACACTTCCAAATGTTTTTCAAGCTTCATTCAAATTATTCGGAATTAGTTTATAATTATATCAGTACTGCCGCTTTGCGGTGACACTATTTGAATTTTCAAATTAAAACTCTTTGCCATTATGAGATAACCTACCAAATAATTAAATCTCATTGAAATTCTTTGAGTATTATAGCTGAATTTATCCTGAAAATACTTGGACAGTCTGGTTATTTCTGCATCTGATATGATATGCAAGGCAATTCATTTTGATCAAAGATGGTTTTATAACTGCTGATAGGCAATTGTTATTGAGATGTTATGGAAATTTGCTTTATCAGAAGCAACCAAATGGTTATTGCTGCCAGAGCAAGTGTGACAAGTCACTTCCAGTTCTGTCATAGTTGTTCTCCTAATGCAACTTCGAACAAAAATAAATATGTTCTACTGAACAGGGATCATTATTACAATTCACAATGTGTTAATGACGAATATCCATCACTATCAACAGTTCGCAGTTCTTTCAATATCTAACGGTGGGGTCAAGACTAACGATCAAGTCTATCACACCAACGACCTGCGTTCGATTCTCCAACGAAACTTTCTTTTTGAGCAAAAAGATGGGCTGACGTAAGCGCGTCATGTGACTGGTCGTCTGACTCGTGGAATACGCCTGGTAGTCTGCTTGAATTATTTATGTCCACAGAAAATTCAAATCTCCCGCCACGATGTTAGATGCAGAAGCGTGCGCTGTGATTGACTGGCGAGCTAGGTGACAGTTTGAGAATGCTACGTGACAATTTGGTATACTCTGATTGGTTCACCGCCTAGCTTGCTGGGTGACAGCTGAGCTGAGAGGCAACCTGACTGGCGTGATGACGTCACTGCCTGCCTGAACCGACGTAAAGTCTACTATTATCAAAAAATTTATAGGCGATGTACTGATATATGATTCCCATATATGAGTTACAATCTCCCAAGTGACTTTGTTTCCATTCCTACTTTGAATTCAATGATTCCAGCGGACTTATTTTAGATATATGCAAGCAAGAACTAATGAAATTGTAATCAAGGTCAAAAGAAATCTACTGAATAGTATTGTTCCTCCATACTTTTCCTCTCTTCTCTTTGAAAGTAACTCAACTATTTTCATTTTTTCATTCTCGAAACTATTTTCAATTATGCATAGCAAAAATTTTAAAATATTTTTCATTATATCTTCTTCAATATTTCAATAGTCAGTCATAATAAAAAACATTTTTAGGTTTGGCTTGGCGTGGATAGTAGCGTCAGTATTTGATGCCTTCCAAACCGATGCATTGCATTAAATGTTTTGTGTGATACTTTCCGGAAAATCTGAAGTGATTGGCTGTATGTTGAAAAGCAATGGCAATATTTGTCAATCATTTTGTACATAACGTATATATATATAGGCTCAAGAATTGTTTGATATTACCGATGTATTTTAGTGTGTTTTCTAAATGAAAACCATTTAGAAATTCATTTAGCAGTAGGACATCCTTTTGTTCGGCTTTTCTTTAATTTTTTGTATATATCTACTCCTGTGGTGGTTGGGAATGGTGCAATACATATATCACTGAATACAAATACAAACTTACTACTGCATCTGCGGTTTAATTATAAATTTCAAAATTCGTCCCATGATCAAAAATATAATCAAAAAAGAAGGGATGATGCGAAACTCGTATAGCCTTAAGGCTCAATGATTTGGAAAATTTTTGATACTGTGATAAATGAATCTGGTGAAATATTTTACCAATTTTCGAGCAATGATGTTAGTAAGTTTGATGAATATTTGTACATAATCAGATTTTTGTAAATATGTGCTAATAATTTTTGAAATTGTTTATATACAATTGAATGTAATAGTAATCAAAATGTAGAAATAAATTGAATATAGATTATTAGTTACAGAAAAGGTATTATTTTCATATTCTTTCATTTCCATTTCGAAATATTTGCAAGGACCTCCTCAGTTAATTTTTAGTAGAATATTATTTTACATCACTCTTGTCATGTGCACGATATTATAGCAACAAATCACTCAGTCTCTATTCGTAAATATGACATGATTTTCCCGTCCATTTTGATCATGAATCAACTTGTAATCAAATGATGTGAATATGAAAGAATATTTCACCTTTCTAATATAGTAGAATAATCCGTAAACAATTATGTCATGACCAATTATGGTCGACTGAACAATACTGATATATACAAGCATAAAAATTGTTGTTGTCCATCAAAACTGTAATACATTTTGTTTTATGAAAAATGATGAAGTAAAATCATTGTTATACGTATACTGTATATCACTTTATTATAAATAAAATTTATATTGTTTAAATCGATTGTTTTACTATGACCATAACCAAGCTTCTATGAACATCTCCGACGAAAATTAATCGAATTTCAAGAAGATTTTGAATCAAAACTTTTAGTGAAATATACAGTGGTGGAAATGAACTATGTCTTCCGATATTTCAAAACAACTAATAGAATGATGCTGAGTATATTATAGTCAGACGTATCGACAAATCTATTTTCAAATATAAAATGCATCTGTAGATCTGTGTACTGACGTATTTTTGATATACAGTACGATGCAAATGTATGGAATAAATTCGATATTCACAAAAGGAGCGTCTTTCGGAAGAAATCCAAAAACAAGTCAACTTTGATTTTTGACGGCCCATCTCATGATATTCATATGAAAGACGTTTCGTCACCAGTGTTGGCGTGATGACGTAATCGACAATTTTTTTAAATGCAAACAGGGGTCATGTGGCACCCCATTCAAAAGGTCTACTAGTCGTCTATTCAACGGTATAATGGTTTCAATATGTATTAATACAGGGTCAACCGAAATTATGTATTCAGAAGAGTGGAATTACAAATAATAGTAATTCGTTCAACCAAATAATGCTATGCACCGCCACTGAGAATAAAGTATCGTACTGTCTTCTATTGTTTCTGTTGAAACAATGATGATAAATGTCCTACACTCTACTTGAGATTAGTCAATGTCATTGAAGTGAAGTATCATTGAAGCGGTTGACATTATTTCTAGAAAAATATTTAAATCACTTATAATCTGGCAATGAAAGTAACAGAAACCCAAAGAATCGAAATTTTAATTATGATTGGCTGTGGAAATAAAGTAAGGACTCAGGCAGAAGTTCGTGATTTATTCAATGCGAAATACCCCAACCGAGAACCCGTTTCTCAATCAACAATAAGTAAAATTGAGAAAAAGTTTCGAGAAACGGGTCATGTTAAAGATCTCCCTAAAAGTGGTAGAAAATCAATTTCAGAAGTCCAAAAACTTTATGTGGTACTTGCGTTCCAAGAAAACCCCCATACCAGCACGAGGCAAGTCGCACTGGATAATGATTTACATCAATCTTGAAAAAAGAAAAGTGGCATCCGTATAAAGTTCAGCTGGTCCAAGAACTGTTAGAAGATGACTTTGACAGAAGAGTCGAATTTTGCGAAATCATGATGGAGCGCTCGCACAGAGATCGGAGTTTCATACAAAATATAATATTTTCAGATGAAGCTACTTTTATGCTCAACGGTCACGTAAATCGTCAGACTTATCGATACTGGGCAAGAGAAAATCCACATTGGATGGAGGAGCATAGCACACAATATCCACAAAAAGTGAATGTTTGGGCCGGAATTTTGAACAACCAGATAATAGGACCATACTTTTTTGAGGAAAGCGTAACTGGTGCTTGGTATCTACACTTTCTTCAAGATTATCTGATGTCACAACTGAATCAGCTATTTCCAAATAGAAATGATTTGTGGTTCCAGCAGGATGGGGCGCCCCCACACTACGCCGTTGATGTACGAACCTACCTGGATACTGTTTTCCGAGGAAAGTGGATAGGAAGAAGAGGGCTGATCGAATGGCCACCAAGGTCTCCGGATTTGACCCCGTTAGACTTTTTTTATAGGGATACTTGAAGAGTAAAGTTTACCAAAATCGACCAAATGATTTAGAAGAGTTGAAGGAACGCATCAGAGCGGAGATTGCACAAATAACCCCCGAAGTTCTCGGAAACGTTAGAAATGAATTCAGTGCCCGGCTTTCACATTGCATCATAGCTGAAGGTCATCAATTTGAACATTTATTATAATTTTACTGTACTTCAATAAATAACATGTTTTGGTTCATCTTGTATAAATGAATATTGGCATGGTTATACCGTTGAATAGATGATTAGTAGACCTTTTGAATGAGGTGCCACATGACCCCTGTTTGCATTTAAAAAAATTGTCGATTACGTCATCACGCCAACACCGGTGACGAAACGTCTTTCATATGAATATCATGAGATGGGCCGTCAAAAATTAAAGTTGACCTGTTTTTGGATTTCTTCCGAAAGACGCTCATTTTGTAAATATCGAATTTATTCCATACATTTGCATCGTACTGTATAATATATTTGTGATATTGTATACATCTATAGTGAGTTAATTACAGTAGAAAAGCAGTTGTGCTATATGATGAAAAACAAAAAAAATTGTGAAGATTGGAATAATGAAACCCAAAAATGTTGCAGAGTTTGGGGTGAGTATTCAATATAACATGGTGAATACATTTTCATCGAAATAAAAAAAACTATCAGAAGATTTTCAAAACATTTCATTTCCAGTGACAATTTATCATCAGTATTAACATTCTGAGAATTATTTTGTTGAGACACAGAGAGTTTTACTTTGGAAGGTCCTAGGTTCTCAGAAGACCTTGTGATATGATCATCAAATGTAGAGAAGTTTACGATTTTCGTGTAAATTTCTGCTACAGCTTGATCAATATAAAAACAGGGTTGGGGTAATATCCTCCATTTTATAAAAGAAGAATAAGCATGGTAGTTGACACCAGTCTGCCTTTTTTCAAGTGGAAAAACCGTAATAGATCAGGCAGAGTTTTTCCATAACACTGCGCGATAGTTGAGATGTGAATGAAAAGTTGTATGGTACGATGTAAGTAAAACAGAAGGACTAATGATATGGTTCAATCGCCGCAATAGAAACAATTAGAAAGAAAATTCTCCACATAACGGCTTTATACATGAATTCTAGTTCATCCTGTATCGCGAACAAGTGTTTCTCAGTGAATCTGCAAAAGAAGTAAATCTGCAAAAGAAGTCAGTTTGAAATCTGGTTAAAAAGTTTTTATACTTACGGGAGCCGCCCGATAGCGACTCTTGGGGGTGGTGTTTGATTCTGCCTGGTTGACCTTCTGTGTTTACCTTTTTCTCGGAATCTGGGGTCATCCCTCTTTAATGCTTCGTGCAGATCGCGTAGCGCTAGATTGGCGTGCGATTGGATTCTGTCGAACACGTTTACTGCGTGTTCTCTCATATACGCCTCTCTCTCTCTCTCTCTCTCTATATATATATATATATATATATATATATATATATATATATATATATATATATATATATATATATATATATATATATATATATATATATATATATATATATATATATATATATATATATATATATATATATATATATATATATATATATATTTCTGTTAGATATGTATCTTGGAGCGTCTACGGCGGCTCTCACACACGCGTTAATAAACGTGTGGATATTTCGTCTGTATGCCGTTGGACACGGGCCCCATGCAGTGCAGGCAAATTATTGGTAGTAGTACGGTCTTTATTATCAGCAATTTCACTTGGAGTCCCATGTTACTTTTGAGACCTATATTTGGATATAGGTTTTGCCTGGCTACTCTCGCTAGCCCTATTCTCTGCCGTACGTGTGACCTAAACGTTAGTCTTCTGTCGAGTGTGACTCCTAGGTATTTCGCTTTGTTTGTCAGTGAATCTCTTTTTCGTTGAAGGTGACGTTTCCTTTCGGGTGTACCAGTCTCCTAGTGGACAGTATCGCCTGACCCTTATCAGGGTTTATACTGAGTTTCCAAAGGTTGGCCCATTCCTGCTGTTGCAAGTACCTGTGCTGTCCCATCTGCCTTCGTCATGTTACCTGAATTATCACATGCTTTTAGGGTTGTGCGGTCTGATTGATTTTGTGAAGTGACAAGATGGATCTCCAGTTTGCTGGTGATCTTCGCGCTTCATCTCTCTTGTTTGTCAAATTCGATAGCCTCTCTTATTGTTCAAGAGTGGAAGTTTTCATTGCTTGCTAGTTCTTTTGTGTTCTGGAAATTGATATCCTATCGCCAAAACGTGTTGGAAGAGAGAAGACGTGGTAACTTTTTCCTTCACTGATTGTGTTAATCCTTGCGTATGTTGATCCGCCTGTTGGTCTGGCCGACGCAAGTCTTATCACTATTTCGACATGGTACTTCTCCAGTCGCATCTGATCTTTTGGATTATGGATTTTACCGTACGTTCTGGTACGATGTTGTTATGTTCTGTTGGCGGGAAATTTTGCTGTGGTTCCTTCAATAGATGATGATATGGTTGTTGTGATCGGCGTTTTTCGAATTTTCTGCTATTTCTGATGTGTGATCTTGTAGGCCACTTTGAGTAGTCATTCATTCGTAGGGTTTGTCGATGGTGTTCATCTTTTGTTGTTTATGTTCGTTGTCTACCAGCCTCCTTGAACGTGTAATTAAATTTTTTGATTCCTAGTGAATTTGTTTTGGGTCGTGGGGTGAGTTCAGGTATATATTGGTGTGTTGCTTTACGATGTACCGTGTGGCCTACGGTACCGTTGTGAACTAGCACAATGGAGAAAATTGAATGCTTGTTCAGTATTTGGGTAAAAAATCATGAAATTGAATTTTTCACTAATTCATGAGGTTTTCATTGATTTTTTAATGCCATTTTCCATTCGATTTCCCTCGAAAATACTAATAGAAAGTGGTATTTTTTCAAACTATAACATCAAAGTGAACTTCTTGTCCAACAAAAAAATTGTAAAGGATACTATGCCATCAATGAAGCGGTTGTGGATTTATGTTCGAATGAAGATTTATCGCAATTCAGGATCCCCATTTAACTGTAAAATACTCTGTATGTAGAAACGATATGAATGAAATAAGTATTAAGTGAACACACACGCTAGTCACGAAGAACTTCGCGTTGGAATTTTGTCATAATAGCAAATATCATCCCTATGGTGAAAAATTCCGGGTGGAGAAATGGGGGAAAAATATAATGATAACGCATGACACACATATGAGAGGAATAATATTCGTGTGGAAGAATTCCAATGTTTTGGACTGGTAATCTACATTTTAGAATGGCATATTATAAAAATTAGGTACTTTATTTGTTCATCAGAGAAAAAAGTAATAGAAATTTTGAAATTATTATGTTATTGAAATATAATAAGCGACTTATCGATTTTTGAAACTTGGTGATATTCAAATGAAATTTCTAAAATCTCTATCTGAAAGTTGTTGTTCATTTGAAAAGCCGAGGAAAAAATACATAAACAAACTAGATCAGGAAACTAAAGAAAATTTGATGAATGAGGTATGTCTGAGGTAAGTTATACATTGTGTCCTTTTCAATAAAAATTAACAATTTGCAGATAAAAAATGAACCCGGCGAAATCTACATGTCAAATTTCCTCCTTAATGAATATTTGTCATGCAATTGAAACCCATTTTTCGCGAAAAATTCAATGAGTTGTACAATAACAAAATGTCATTGAGCGTAACAAATTGAAAGTAAAATTCAAAAACATCAAAATCGAAGCCTATTATGATAAGAATTTTTTTTAACATGTTTTTTCGAGAAAGAATGATAACTCATGATACATCATTGAAAAGGTAAAATCTGGTTCTATTCAATATAACGCCCACAAGAAAGAATAAAGTTGATGATGGTGGCCGGAAGACGAAACGTCGTATAGCAAATCTGCAAAAATCATTATGTAGCAGGAAAAAAGTGGCAATGTGGAAGTGCCATTTATTCCAGAGTCCTTTGAAAAATGAAGCCAGAAAAAAATAAAAACTATTTTCCGAAATTTTGGTTTTTTTCCGGATATCTCCTGATATACTCAGAATTTCAGAACTTTCTCAACGGCATATTGTTAGTCAGGTGAACATCTGTCATAGTTTCCGAGATCCCAATGATGAGGATCGAATTTGAAATACCCTGTATATTCTTCAACCACATAGTATTCCTATGCGAGATTTTGCTACAACTGAAGATTCGAGGATGTTGGAGTAAATGATATTTCGCTACATTTAAAAACCAATCAGTTTGGATCAGGTGCTCGAGAGCATGAAAAAATTATGAGCAGAAATGTAGATGCTACAAATATTTGTAAAAAATAATTTAATGATAATTCCACCATTTCATCTGAAAGACAACAAATGTTTTAATTCTCCGTGTAAATCAGCTTGCATGTCCTCATTCCAAAATTAATTTGAGATTGACTGTTTGAATTGAAAATTCACTGAATTCATCAAGAAAATCGCGACTCCATAAATTTGCCTCTTCTTCCAATGAACTTGGTATGAATAAACGAAAATACTGAAATGAAATGTTCTCGATTTATAAAACATACTCTAACTGATTCAAGAAATTCAAAAGTGCTAAACAAACTTTCATCAGTTTGTTCATTATCAATTCCTAGCTTCCAAAATCCAAAATTGTCTACAAATTTTCTATCCATCAACATTTTTAGCAGGCAATCGATTCTTCATTGCTGCGATGTCTGTACTTCCATATATTATATTGTTTAGCTTTTCTATGAACGATATCTGATTGGAGCGCATAACGAATGTTTGAATTACAAACTGAACAGCAACCAGTGATTTTTTTATAACTGAATGTTATGATTTATACATTTTTGTAAAGAATTTATTTTGAACCTGAATACTGACTTCATTCCTTTGTGGGTGTTCCACTTTTTTGGTACAGAAATGGAAAAGTTTGAAAAATTAAGTTCATCAAAGGATGAAGGTAATATTTTTGAAGTCTCAGCAATGACTTACTCAGCATTCGAGACTTCTGAACTATTCCTGGATCAAACGGATATTTCGTGAGATCAATTAATATTCTACATTATTTTGGAACATTTCACAATGTTCAGGAAGTTCTGGAACGGCATGGACTGCCTCCGAATACATTCTGATATTCTGGTAGACTGACTGTTCTAGCAAATTCTGGAAGATAAAAATTCTATTCCCAATTCCGTTTTCGTGAATGAGGCGTAAGGGGCTATCTCAATATACAATTTCCTGATCGTTCCACAAATATATGTAATGTTCTGGGATACTTCAGGACATTCCAGATCATTATCCAACATTTCAGAATATTCCAGTGTATACTTGACTGTTGTGGAGTGCTTTCGAATACTCTGGATTATTCCAGAAGTTTTTATAGGTCGAAACTTCCACTCCTTATATCTTCAAAAGCATATCTTCCGAATGATAATATAATTTTCTTTCACCACACATTTCACTCAATTGTTTCACAATGATCTGGAATATAACGAGATTTTTCTAAACGTTCCGCACTATTTTCTAACATTCCACAACATTTCATGTTCGGGGTTATGCTGTTATGAGAAAATAGGTTTTCACGGCCAAAGTCACCGTTAGAGAGATATAACCTTCGTCCTCGCAGTCAATGCATATAAAACTGATGATATCCTCCGTAGTAGCAGACGAAACGTTTGCTACTTCAGATTCCATTCGACCATGGCCTACTAGCCCGGATTTTGTTCTCTTCGATAATGTTTTTGTATGTCGTGGAATACTTCAGAATACCCTCAAATTTTCTGGACTGTTGAGATCTTACCAGAAAACAAAACTCCTACTTCATATTCTTCAAAAAGCAAGCCTATCAGGTAACACCGAAAAATATTTCCATTGGCAGACGAATCAAACGTTATAAGAAAAAGTTCAAGCATATGAAGTTTTCTATCAATGCAAAGCCGGTTCGAGAAATCACTTTTCATTACTTATAAATGTGTCCTCTCCAGGGCATACACATCTCCTCAAATTCCTCAATACATCACAAAGTATAAAATTACCCCATTCATCTGAATGGTCTATTTACTTGTGTATTGGTTGAAGGGTTGAACAAATTCGTATGATTATTCAGGTGACAGAATTGATGAGTTCCCCAGAGAGGGCATTGCGATTGGTAATTGCGAAATTCCAACATATATTACAGCAGACAATCAAAGGATTCACCGGGCCATAACAGACTATTTGTATTCACGTCGGGTAATACAATATATTCACTAACTCTTTTTATGACTGTTCAAACTGGATCCATGATACAATGATACAGTGCATGATATTTACGTGATAAATATCAGTTGCAAAAAGTTTTTGAACTTGTTCATCAACACATCCTCCTCATTTTCTTTCAAAACATTAGGATGAATAAAATAAATGCAGTTCAATTGAATTGTGGAAAATGGAAAATAATATCAATATCAACACTTCACCTAATCAATCCTTGATGTTTGATTATCTCTGGGTTATTCGGCGTTTATTTTCAGTTGTCATTCTTTGAAATAGAAGTGCAGAATATACAAGTACTACAAGGTATTGTTTCTATCACATAATGATACAAACTTATCGATCGAGTTGGAATAGTACTACCTGGCCCTTTGACTGATTCACATTTCTGGAGGGTTTTGCTACGTCTCTAAGAATTCTGTTTCGCGATAACATTCGTTTCTCGCCGTCTGGCTTTGTATTCTTATCTTATATGCAACGTCAAATTTCCTTGCCATTTGGGAGACCAGTTGGGCAGTATATCGTCTGTGTGAACGAAAATCTTTATGAGGTCCGTTCTTAGGGAATCCCTGACATGGAATGGTGAAGCGTGGGAGAACTGTTCCCTGCAGTACTCCCGGTTGGATGTCCCTCTCTCTAGGGAGAGCTCCATCGATTTTTGGGGGCAATCGCCAATGAACTGTATTTCAGACTTACAAAATTTTAATGACTTTTCCAAAATAACTTCTGACAGTCTACTATGAACAACTATATGTTGTAATTCAATAGAACTGGCCGATACTTGATGGAAATCCATGTTAAAAAACTGATCAATACAGTTTATTGTATAAGGGTTTACAAAAACCGGGTTTTACAAAAACCGCGACACGTATATCGCTATACAATAGCTTCTTCAAGCATACAGTTTATGCTTCAAGCATGAAATTTATGCTTGAAGAAGCTATTGTATAGCGAAACACATGTCGCGGTTTTTGTAAAACCCTTATAGTGAAAATCATACAATAAACCGTATTGATTAGTTTTTTCACTATATGTTGAGCAAAAAATATGAAAACAAGCAACAAATTGAATAATTGGAAAATCTGAATAACAGGTTTCAATATTCTCCCCACTGCTAGAGGAACTATTTTTCCTCTAAATCCAATGAACAAATTTTTGATACTGGTCGCCGGTATTCGGCATTTGGAGTTTTTACATCTACGACACGTACTCTGCTCTCAAGACCTGGGTAAGTTGCAGTTACGCGCCCCATGTTCCATGCATACCTCGGTAGAGTGTTATGAGTTAGTATAACATCAATAACTTTGATAGATTTTTGAGTTTTCTTCTGTTTGTCCCGTTTTGATAATGTGGGTAGGTATTCTTTGACCCAACGGTTTCAAAAGTTATCAAGCAACATCTGCGCTTTTCTCCATTAAAAAAAATGATTGGGTGTAAGTGCTTCAAGATCGGATGGATCGCTTGATACTCTGGTGAGAGGCCTGGAATTGACTATATGCTCATACAAATCCTTTGATATAATTCTTTTGACGAATCCAATCAACCTCTCCTATGTTCCTCCTATATGTAGGGCTCCTCCAGGAGCCCTACATATGGGAGGAACATATGACATTGCATCCACAACAGATGAATTGTTTATGTTTTGGAGAGCAGTATTCAGTTTTTTTACAGCAGCAACAAAATTTGTTCCATTATCACGAAAGATGATCTTTGGCTGCCCTCTTCTCGCTACCATTCTCAATATAGCCATGATAGCCGATTCACTATTGAGAGTGTGTGAAATTTCCTGGTGAGTAGCTCTTATTGATAGACAGGTGAAGATGACTCCCCAACGCTTCTCTTTTCGTCGACCAATTTTAACGTGAAATGGTCCAAAATAATCCATCCCCACGTTGACGAATGGCCTTATTTCTCGGGTGAGCCTCTTCCTTGGTATTTGCCCCATTAGTGGTGGAAGTAGTTGGGCGTTCTCATTCCTACATTTCTGGCATTTTGATAAAGCCGACTTCACCGCTGCTCTACCATAATTTACCCAAAAATTTAGCCGTATTTCATTCAAGATCAATTCTCGTAGTGATGTTTGATGAGTAATTTCGTATAGTCGTGTTCAGGATCTAAAATTACTGGTTCTCTAGTTTTTTCGGTGGTGAGGCAATTCGCCAAGTTCATTCTTCCGTCAAGTACAATGACTTGGTTTTTCAGTTTGGGATATAAATCGAAAAGTCTGCTATTTTTTGGTATCTGTCATCCACTTTCTAGACTTCGAATTTCTTCAGGAAAACTCTCCAATTGGCATGGCCTTATTCAAAGTTTCTCGGCTTCTTCAATTTGCCCCACAGCCAGCTCATTTGAAATATCTTCAGAATATATAGTTTTCCTGGATTTTTACAAAGTTCTCAAACACCATGCTGTACACCTCACCAGTCTTAGCCATTTTGAAAAACGCTTCATGTCCGGAAGGTGGTACTTCTTTTCAGAAATAGTCAAACATACATTGTCGAATTCTGTCTTCATTTCCGTTGTGTTTAAGCTGTGTGATTCATCATTGAAGTCTTCTTTGGGCCAGTCTTCTTTGGGTAGTCGTAAGAATTTCGGTCCAAATATCCAAATATCTGCAATTACTTTCGTGGTATCGAAATGCTGTCTATGCCCTTCATCTGCCGGGTTCAGATCGCTAAGAACCCAATTCCAGTCTCTTGACGACCCCTCCCACCCATTTGGCAGAATCTTCCAAATCCAACTTTTCATTTCCTTCAATAATTTTCTCGTCCCATTTCAGCTTCAAATGATCAGGTAACTTTCTGATCAGGTCTTGCAGTAGCTGTGTATTCTGAAGATGTACTGGGGATTTGAAAGTTTTCAGTATTGCAACCATATTGTTTATTTCGCTGGATAATTGTATGAATTTCTCAAAATTTGAATCTTTCAGAGAGGGAAGAACTCTTACTTTGGATATTAGAACATCGATAATAAATTCAGGTCGCCCAATTCGTAATTCAAGGGTTTGCATAACCAAATTCATATTATCTGTTGTTAGCATCATCCCAGCTACCACGGATTTTGCTTCTCCTTTGAAATATTTCTGAAGTTTGAGCATAATTTATTCATTACAGAAGTCACATAGACTGCAAATATTTTTTAAGTGTTTGTGAAACAAAGGCCATTCTTGTGGATTACCATCATAACAAGAAAAATCCTTTTCAAAAGAATTTCGAATTGAGAACTTGTTTTGATTATTCGCAGTCAGATTTGAAACTGCCTTGATGGCATTCAAAATGGTTAGACAAAGTAATTTGATTTCACTGATAGCTTCTTTTCTATCATCGCTACCTCTTGCTTCTTCATGCATGCATTCTTCTAGGTGGTTTTCTATCCATCGATACACTCTTTGTTTCATTTCTTTTGTTTCATCGGTGTACTTGAGCTATTCAATCGTAATTTGACTTTCGATCGGCCGCTTTCTGTTTCTTCTCGAGCGTCAATTTCAGCTTCTCCCAATTGTCGCTTTAGCTCTAACAATTTCAGACTTTTCACTAATTCTTTCTGTCCAGTTTTCAAATGTTAATCGCTTCGTTTCAATGCTTAATTGTGAATGTAGACTGAAAACTTTACTCATGAATTTCACTAGTTCGGGCTTCCATTGTCTACTATATAATATGATTTGAAATCCCTTAAACAACTAAAAAAGAAGAATTAAAAATGAATAACTGAAAATAACATTTATATTAAGCAAAATAAACCTGAAATGAAATAATGGTGAAGTAAAATACAAGTAAAATAGAAAATTGAACAAAAATGAATGAAAATAAAGAAATGAAAGAAGAAAATAAAAATAAAAAGTTGAGAGATTCCAAGTCACGTAAGTTCACGACGTTTCGATTGTTAGTATCTACAATCGTCTTCGAGTGATGAGTGGACTGATTTCTCCGAGAGACGACTGTTTATAGGTCGTTCGAGTACTTTCACTTATCCCCGCTTTCCATTTTTCGCTTCACTGGTTCCGTGGGAGATGACCGTTTGGCGGGAGTTGGCCATTTTTCGCTTGATGATGGGTTTTGTTACGTATTTCTACGCTGACTTGGCTGAATACGTTGTTGGACAACATGTAAGCGGCTTGAATTTTCTCCTAAACCAATGTTTCTCTCTGTGCAAGATCTCAGCTTGGGACCATTCGATGTTGTGTTGATGGGTCCAAACATGATCTGCTATTCCTGATTTGCTGGTTTCTTTGCCAAATTTATCAGGCCAGATATAGTCATCATCAAGATTCCTGTTGATCCCTGCAGTTCCTCGTCTAGGTCTATTCAGCAAGGATGTTTGTGAATTTATCGACGCATTTTTTCCATGTCGTGCGTTTGTAGGGATCACCAATGTTGAGACTCTGAAAAAATATAAAAACAAGCAACAAATTGAATAATTGGAAAATCTGAATAACAAGTTTCAACACTACCCTTTTTGGTAGCTTGGCGTGGATCCTGTCTCGTTTTCAGGATCATAGTAGCTATTGTTCGCTTCCTTCTTACGAACAAATGCTTGAGGCTAAGCGAACTGTTGATGATGTTCGTGATGGATACGACCTGGTTTTTAGGAAGTTTTTTCTTGTTTGATGAAGATTGTCATTGGGATCGATATTAAGCCAGAATTAACTTTCCATAATATTTGCGAAGGAGTGCCTTCAGCGTTTGAGGAATAACAGATCCCTCTTGTCTTGGTATCGGTTTCAAGGTGCGATATAGCAAACTATCCTGTTTCGAAGCTTTCGAAGTATTCTTACTATCTGTCGTTTTTGAAGTCAATGATAGCCTGCTTGACTCGATTAGTTTCAACATTGGCTTTATCTTCCAATAGTAACGTCCTATAGATCTCCTCAGACGGTTTCTCTGATATGAGATTTGATTCGTTGGTGAATTCGTTACAGGATTCAGGCGGAGCTTCCACTCTGGTGAGTGCCGCTGTGTACGAACTTCGAATGCTTTTTGGGACTGCCATTATTCACTTTTTGGCTTCATATTAGCCTTTCACGCATGAAGATTTTACCGAATATGGTTTTGAAATATTTGAGAAATACAGTACTTGCGGGAATTGAGAATTACTTTGACCTGAATCAAAGTCGGTCGCTATTCAAATAATAATAAAATGATAAAATATCACACTTTTCAGAAAAAAAGTCACTTCAAAGGTGAATCAACTTTGATCAGTGGTAAAATAATATAATTCCTTCTGAAAACTTTCAATCTCCAGTGACAAAGGAAAACACTCTCGACAGTGAAGAATTGAAATTGCTTAAAAACCAAACATATTTCATCAACTGTATGAAGGTATTTCAAATATCTTTGGAATTCGAACAGATTTAGAGAGATTAAAACTGGGTCTCGTTATTAAACGCTTGGATAGCAAATTCTCAGCATAACACGTACGTGCCTTTTTCAAGTTTCCACTGACTGCATTTTTAATATCAAGTTCTCCAGGAATACTTGAAGCTCTGGTTAATTTAGTTTATGTCATTGTTTGCCATTTTTAGGGTCTTCGGAAGTCTAACACATTCGGTAGAAATATCTGTATGTCATGCTCAAGGTGGATATTACGACCTCAGAATATATGACGTGAATTAAAATGAGCCATAACTTAGAAATATCCACGTACGCGTCTTCGTCTATCAAGGAGTACAGGGTACTGCTGAACTGAATCTGGATCGAATCCAGAATAAAGTGCTCCTCAAGACAAATAATGTAGAAATCAATTCATATCTTTGGTTATACCTATGTTTGACATCTGTAAATTTCAAAACCTATTGAGTTAAAATGTTTCGATGAGTTTTTGAGAACCAAAATGAATTAAAATGAAAGTTATTCATGAATCTGTTTGATATGTACATAGTACAGAATTATTCAAAAATGTGATATTCGTAAAAAATACTCTGGAACGTGAATCATCTGGAACAGAAGAGAATGAAGTATAGTCTATACGGAGTCAATCAGAACAGCTGAATGAAAGACTAAGGTCCGAAATTAACTATTTAATATCATATAGAACCTCCTACATAAAAATAATGATGGGGCAAAAAAAATATACCACGCTGCCCATGCCATACAAAGGAACTTCCGACGTTCGGTAACCATTTAATTTTGACACCATTCGAATTGACTTCGTATATACTATAGCTCTGTGAAGGATATGATTCACAAGAAGCAAAGCAAAACATAACAGTTTATGGCAGAGAAAATTATCAGTTATTAACCTTCGTCGAATTTCAGTCATGAACAATTCCAGCAGTCACTTAAAAATAGACTGGTTAGCTTCTTCGAAAGGTTCAATGTCATAAGTTAAATGCGCATTTCATTGGTTCGGACTTCCATTGTCTGATATGATATAAATTAATTTGAAATCCCTGAAAAAATATATAAAAAATCAAAAAGTAGAACTGAAAAAAACAATTACCTCAAGCAAAAAATTGAAATTACAATGAAATTAAATACAGGCATGAATTGAAAAATTGAAATATTAACACGAAATGATAATTGAAAATTAAAAGATTCGAAGTCAAGTTATTTCACGATGTTTCCATTGTTAATATCCACAATCATCTTCAGGTGATAACTGGACTTATTTCTCCGAGATCTGACTATTTAGAGGTCATTCGAGTGCTTTCATCCACCCCATCTTTCCTCTCTCCCTCTTTCCTTTCTCCGCTCTCTGCGAGTGCGGAGAATCATATATCGGTGAAACTAAGAGACCATTGAAAATTCTCATTACCAAACACAAGAAACACACACATCGAGGAGAAACCAGCAAATCAGGAATAGTAGAGCATGTTTGGACTTATCAACATAACATCAACGCTGTCAAACAACGCACTTAGCCAAGCCAGCGTAGAGATACTCAACATATGGAAAGGTATAATCAAGCGGAACACAACCAACTCCCGATGACCAAACGGTCAGCTCCCGATGAAGCGGAGAGAAGAAAGAGGGGCTAGGTGAAAGCACTTGAATGACCCATAAATAGTGAGGTCTCGAAGAAATAAGTCCAGTTATCACCTGAAGATGATTGTGAATACTAACAATCGAAACGTCGTGAAATAACTTGGCTTGGAATTTCAGTTTTCTTTTACTCAATTTATATCATTTTAGACAATGGAAGTCCGAACCAATGAAATACATCACGAAAGATTTTCAACCACCTTCAAACAAACAGAGAATGCTGCGAGTAACTTTCTCAATAGGAGTATCAAAATCATTGACGGGTCAATGAATGCATGACTGTATTTCAACTTCATATCAAATAAAGAACTTTTCCAACAATTTCAACATTATGATATCAGATGACGAGTCTTAGACGTTTTATAATTCCAAATTACTCATACGGAATACAAAAGGTCAAGGTGGGTGAAATGATTGCAATTAGTGTTCCTCATGGAACCTTCTTGTGTACAATAATAACAGTCGATCAAGAATAAGAAATTTTCAAGAACACAATTTGTTATGCAAATATACATATATTGGTATATTATACGAATGGAATGAACATGAAAAACATACAAATATCGCTCGATAATATTCTACTCACTCTAAACATAGCTAAAACTAAACATATCACATACTCCATACTGCCCCAAACAGTATTTATATCCGTCTATAAACAAAAATCACACTATGAAAAGAGTTACTGTTGATCTCCACTTACGGTGGCATGAGCATATCGCACATGTGACAGAAAGAATAGGCACACTCTCCACGTATCATTTTGTAATATGGACCCATAGAAAAACTGATATGCCATTCAAAAGATAAGGTCAATGTTCAAATTTCACGGGTTACGTACATTCCATCAGCGATTTTCTCATTTTTTTATGTTGGTATACTCGTCTTGAACATATATTCACAGTTTTAGCTGTTAAGCATGTTCAGTGTGTTCATGAGAGGCATAAAAATGTTTTGTGTATTCGACGATTTTTCTGGTATCGAAAAAAATTTATCAGAACAATGTTTACAACTGGTACAAGCTGATCACAGAAGGTCGAGAAGATGTGAATGACGACTGTCACCCTGGACGCCCCAGCACATCAACAACCGATGAAAATGTTGAGGAAGTGAAGAATATTATAATGGAGTATCGTCCAATCACTATCAGAGAAGTTGCTGAGGAGGTCGGCATATCGGTTGGTTAGTGCCATGCACTTTTTTCGGAATTTTGGGTTTGAAGCGTGTGACAGCGAAGTTCGTTCCAAAATTTCTGAATGTTGACCAAAAAAAACCATCGCATGAGCATCGCTCACGAATTTTTGAATGACGGCAACGGCAATCCAGATGTGCTTGAAACAGTCATAACTAGTGACGAATCATGGGTATATGGTTATAACATCGAAATCAAAGTCCACTGAAATAGCCCAGGAGATTAGTTTCGGTTAGGTCCAGAGTAAGTGGGTCTATTCGACCCTTTACCGCAACCCGCAAGGGTTTATTGTGGCTCACACCTATTTACACTCCACCAAATAAAGCCAGCTTCTTAACGAAGCCGATTAGTTTGTATGGTGAGTGATCTTTCAGGTTAGATGGTAAGAGTACGACTCTGCCGAACTCTTAAAACCTGATTCGGTCCCCAGCGGGGAAGGCACAAAGTATGTGCTCTGCTGTTTCATCGTTTCTCCAGCAGATTTGACACACACTGTCTGAGTCTCGACAGTCGACAGTCTGAGTCTCTGCATAAGATGATTCAAATGACAGTGACCTGTGAGAAGGCCTGTTAGACATCGTAGTTCATCCCTACTGTAGTCCAACAACTATGTGGTATCAAGCTTCGAAGGGAGAATAAACGTCTTGGAGTGAGCCACTCCTGGAAGATAAATCTTCTTTCCATCCAGGTGTTCAATCTTTATTTGGCAAAGCCTAAAGCAATGCTAATGACAGGTTCTGGTCTGATGAAGCTGCTTGCAGCACCCTCCTTTGCAAGAGAGTCAGCAGACTTATTGCCTTCCAGGCCAGTATGGCCAGGAATCCAGACCAGAGACAATATATCACGCCTTCCTATCGAGGAGAGTCGTTTTTGGCGATTTGCTACCAATTTAGACGTTGCTTGACTGTCCGAGAATATTTTTATTGACTTGTGTGTGAAAATGGATTCTTCCAATCTCTCAGCACACAATTCAATGGCCTAAATTTCCACATGAAATACAGACGCATAGGTTCCTAGGCAGGTTGATATCCCTTTCCTGGGTCTGCCACTGAAAACACCTGCACCAGAACCGGAAGGTGTTTTTGATCTATTTGGGAATCAACAACAATCTGCTCTTAATATTCCCTTCACCCGGAGGATCATATCGTAAGCGACGACGATTACTCGAGGTGCGATTATTGCTAGTTGAAAGAGCTCAGGAGAGCCAAGACCAAAATGAGCACTCTAAGATCGATCAAATGTCAATGTTTTGACTGTTGTTTCCGTTTTAGGAATCACACGAGTTGTCGTTCGTATGAGGGCGACAGCTGATTAACGGAAAAACAGATTTTTTTTAAAAAAAACCGATTACTGTGGCGTAGTGAATCGGAAAATTTTGCCACATGGTCGTACAGTCAATAAGGAGTATTATCTACCAGATTCACCAGATTTGGCCTTTACGACATTTTTTTGTTTCCTAGATTGAAGAGACCCTTGAAAAGACGGTTTTTTGCGATGATTTAGTAGAAACAAACCAAACCGACAAAAGAGCTGGAGGAAATACCAAAACGTGCATATCAGAACTGCTTCGAAGATTGAAAATAAACGCGGGCACAAGTGTATTATATCTGAGGGGCACTACTTTATAGGGGACAAAATAGAATTTCTACGTATTTCCATGTATTTCTTCTCTGTAATTTTCGTTTGCAAATAAATACATATCACAGTTGGACGCACAATTTTTCACGGGCAGGTAAATCAATTCCGAGCTAACGGAATCAAAGTCTATGTAGGGATCATCGAAAAAGTCCGTGATGGTTTATTAACGCTGGTATATGTAGAGTGGAAAATGTTGAAACGACGAAAATCATGTGGTTGATCGAACACCGCTATTAATTAGGACTGACGAGCGTAGATGAAGAGAGGAGAGGATAGAGATCGAGCGATAGAGTATGCAAATATTGAGACCATGATCAAACATTTCACGTATTATCATTCTATTCTTTGGATAATGATGAAAATAACAATACTAATGATAATAATGAAATTTTATATTGATGATCTCAAACTTCATGCCTCTTGAGAAAAGGATCTCCATCAGTCCTTGATGATTCGTGATAGACGAATGTGCATTGGTCCATCTCAATAAAGGACGATGCGAGGACTACGGAGAAGATGCGCAGCTCGTAGATGGAAGCATCCTATACCATATGGATGCCGAGGAGACGTTCTCCCACCACGGGGTGGAACAACGCCACTGACAAGAGGTAACAGCAGTGCAGAAGTCTCTCCGCGGCAGGTATCAGCACAAACTCCGTCAAATCTGGTAATTGGAACTGTCGGGAAGAACAAAGTTGCTGCAACAAATATGCTTGCCGTTCCAGTTTTATTCTACTCGTTTGGAGTAGTGAGGTGGACTTGGGAGGAGTTGTATCAACTATATGTAAAGACCCGAAAAATGATGTGCCCTTATATTCATCTATTAAGTATAAGAGCAAACGGAGGTCTGTTCAAAATAGCACCTTTGTCGCTATTCATAGAACTTATTTCGCTAGTATATAAAAACACTAGCATAATAGTAAAATTTAGTAATAATGATCTCCTGAGGACGCTAACTTGGTTAGCGAAACGCGCATCGAGAGACCGTAATTTTTGTTCTGTTGGGAAAGTGTTTTTGATAGATGTATTTCACGCAAGAGGATCCAGTACGGACTATCATGACAGAATGGTTCAGTTTTCGACACTGAGAGAGGTGATCACAACTCTGTCACCGAGTTGGAAATCGTTCAGCAGAAGGTCCAAATAAAAGCCGCAGCGATAACACAAGGATAAGCCAATGCACGGAATATTTTTCAAGAACAATGAAGACCTTGGCTTATCAAAGTGCCTGACCTTCGCTTTCCTCAGGTCGAGTGGGCTGAGGTCGGGAACTTAGGGTTTCATCATAGTCTGTCAGGATGGTGTCAGATTCCAGGTGATTGTTGGTTGATAATGCTGGCACGCCCTCTTGAATGTATTGGGGCTTCGGGGAATAGGGCTTGATCAGCGCAAACTCAGGTTTAAAAAATGGTAAATGTATTATTTCTCATTGAAGTACCTATTTGGTGGAAAGATGCTTTCTCTATTCTCGAATATTTAGATCATGCCGGCTTGGTGACCGAAGACAGAAATCTTGGTCGGATAAATGCAGAGAGCTGTCATTCTGGCTCATTGCGTATGCCTAGGGTACATGATTCTCGAACGCAATGATCACTCACCTCATGGTGTGGGGAGTGATCATTGGTTAATAATACTGGGACGCCTTCTCGACTCAGTCGGATCTTTGAGAACAGGACCCGATCAGCTCACCCTTCGGTGAAAAATGACAATAATAATAATAATAATAATGATAGCCTTTTTTCCATTTCAGATAATACAATTTCATTGTTTTCATGGTTTTTGTTGATTCAATGGAGGTACATTTAAAGGTCTATCAAATCACCTAATTTGGTAGTAATCACAGGGGCTAAATTATATGTGAGATTATATTGTTTTTCTTACTGTACTCGCAAGTTCGCACGCGAGTGTTGGACAATGAAGTAAACGTTTCACTTTCTGTGCATTCTATGAAATATCATCTCAAACATATTTGAATTTTGCATTTCCATTCGGAAAATAAAATTGATATGACGATGGTTGCTTGAGATATTCAGATGTAATACCGATATCGCTCTCTATCTCTAAGTTACGAGTTTTTGTGGGAAAAAATATTGTTCTGATAGAAAGAACATTTGATACGTTATCAGCAGAAGAGTTTGGTCGCATACGTTCCTAGGCAGGTAGATATCTCTGACCTGGGTCTGCGACTAAAATTACCTGCAACAGAACCGGAAGGTATTTTTGATCCATCTGTGAACCATCAACTATCTGCTCTTAATATTTTTTTCTCCCGTAGGATACACTCCTCTCTCTATTCGGGAATAGTACTTTATGAAGCAGTTCATAGTTGACAATTGGAAACATAAATTCAGAGGTCATTTCCAGAATGCTGTGACTTCCAGTGTCAACGAACAGTCTGTTGCACTCTGCATATAATTGATTTGTGCAATTGGCAATGTGCACAAGTCTGTATGCAGTCCATCTAGCCTCTCTCTCCAGAAAAATGTGGAGAGGAGGTAGATCTAGAAGGATCTCCATGGCCGCTGACGGTGTGGTACTGATGGCACCAGTGATAGCCAGACAAGACTGTCTCTGTAAGCCAGAGAGCTTCGCTTGGGCCGTTACCTGCCCATCAAGCAACTGCACCATAAGTGATCATTTGTCTGACAATCATCACATAAATCCAAAGGATTTGTTCGGGACCTAAGCCTCAAGTTTCACCACAAATCCATCCACATGTCTATAGAGACAGTCTGAATTTGTGTAAAACTTTTTCCAAGTGATCGTTCCAGGTGAGTCTTTTATTTTTTTCTCCGCTTGATGAAGGAGATCAACACAGTTTTGCTGGGGTTGACAGACATCTGCACCCTCAAGCACCAACTGTGAACAACGTCCAACGTGCTTTGGAGGATATTACAAGCTACCCTTCCCGACGTGGACCTTGCCAGGATGACAAGGTCATCTGCATAAGCTTGCAGATCAACTTTTTTTTTTGTCTAGGGCATCAAGCAGAGCGATCACAGAAAAGGGAGATAGTACCCCACCTTGAGGTCAGCCCCTGGTGACCTTGAAAATAATGGTCTCGCCTTGAAGAGTCGTAGTTGCAGTTCCGTTTACTAACATGGCATAGATCCAGCCAGTTATGGTCGATTCTATACCCTTCTTAGCCAGAGAAAATCCTATAGATTTAGATAGTGCATTGTTGGATGCTCCTTCAATATCAAAAAATACAGCAACCGCAATCTTCTTGTTGTCGAAGGATTGGGAGATTTTGTCAACGAGGTTGTTTAATGATAAATCTGTCGATTTGCCGGTTTGATAAGCATACTGGTGGTTATTCAGGGGGAATGCATATAATGCTACCCTCCTGATATGTCCATCCAGTATCCTCTCAAGTCCTTTCAGCAGGAAGGATGTAATGCTGATTGGTTGTACCCATTTAAAATTTGGGTCTCTCCGACCCACATCAAAACTAAATGTGAATAGCAAATATCAGATCGATCTGTCAACAGAACAGGGGTCAAACTTCAATTACCAAACAAAGCAAGCTATATTGAACCGTTCGAAATTTTTTATTCCGCATTTGTCATTCAGCTGGGAAGTATCACTTCTGCATCACCATGTATGCATCACCATGTATGGTCCGTGCATGATATGTGGAAGAGAATAAAAGTAATTGCCAAAATAATTTGATGGATGTAGCCGTTACTACGTGGTAGGAAATCATAATGAAGAAAAGAGAATTGAAACTTTCTATGTTTCTTACCACTTTTATTTGTAACTACATTAACGTACATTAGACTTTATATAACACCACTGTAGGTAATAATAGATGTGCTTGGCTTGATTGAGTACCTGAATTTTGTTTACTAGTGAAAACGGGTGAGTACATTGAATCGATTCGATCAAGGATACCAAATAATTGATTTTGTAACCCTTCTTTGCATTGTCCCACATAAACACTATTGCACTCCGGACACTCTAGCTTATAAACTTCAGGTTTTTCCAACTTGTCCACTTCATCTTCGGCATTGAAAAGTAAATCAGATAACCTGGCATGTGGTCTGAATGCCACTTATACGTTGTATTTTCAGAAAAAACCCGCAATGATGTCTGTTCTTTTACCAAAATATGTTAGAGTTACCGATTTCTTAATTTCTGATTTTCTGATCTGGGGGTATATTAATCTGTACGTGAATTTACTGCTTTGTTTTGTGACTAAACTCTTGATTGTATCTGCATTGAAACCTAGTAACGAATATTTCATTACATTCATATATTCCTAATGTTACCTATAATACCAATAGTTTAATCACCACAATTTCAATCATCTTTATACTCCTGCAACCTTGCAACCTGCCTTTTCAAAATTTGTGGTATATCTGTGTAATTGTATCAATTTGTTAGCAGATAGAGGCAGAGAGAATGCTCTGTGCAACGTTGAATTGTAGGCTGCTAATTTATGACTGTCTGGATGGAAGGAATCGCATGATGGGATAGTAATGTCTGTATAGCTAGGTTTTCTGAAAACATTGAACTCAAATTTATTCTGATTGTATGTAATAGTCAGGTCTAAGAAATTCATCTGTTTCCCTATCTCGTTTCAAATGTGAACTGAATGTTGCTTTTGGGATTTTTCATAAATGTCATAAATTGTTTCAGCTGTCGTGTAGTCCCTCTGTGTGTGTTTATATGGGACAATGTGGTCGAAATCTCCAAAAACGGCATAAAAGGTCCTTCAGACAGTTAAAAATGATTTGACGTTTTCAAACCATTCTTTGGCATGCAATCACAAGTTCCCGAATCTGAACGATATGGAAATTTTGCACTATGTAAGGAAGGGTTGCAAACTCAATTATGTGGAATCCTTGAAAATTCACAAGCATAAACATTGCGGGGGCAACCTGTTAAATAATCAGATCGATTTAGTTTACTCACCGGTTTGCAAATTAGCATATCCACATTGTCACTAAGTACATCTATTATTACCTACCCGTCGTCTTGTATAAGGTCAATGTAAACAATATTTGTCAGTTTGATTTATAAATTTGAAAATGTCCTTATAGAAAGAAACTTCAGTAAAGTTAGTTACAAATAAAAATGGTAAAGAACATAGAAAAGTTTCGATTGTCTTTTCTTCATTATAATTGCCAGAATATGCGCCATACAAAATTGCGTTCAAATAATCCTCGGTTTTCAGACATATTTGCATAGCTTAACATTTATATGTATCAAGACTAGTTGTTGGATTTTAGAGTTTCCGGAGTCCAGAGTATAAATCATGAAAAGAAAAGTATGCTATTCAAATTCCATATCACAAAGCCGCCTTTTGAAACGAACACAAACATGAACATTTTCGAATAGAGATGCTCAGTCGGCAATGCAGTTTCACATTTTCATTCACCTTTGGATATTGTTCGAGAGGGTATTGCCCATCCGAGCTCTAATAGCTACGAGAAATATGTTAATTCCAACTCTACTTTAAACTAACAGCCTTGGGTGTATGCTTTCCGCGAATTAGATGTTTTGTTTGGAGTCTAACAACTGGAAAACATTTTATGAACACCGTTTAGGAGATTGGGCTGAGAGAATAATTTGAAATAAAATGAAGTATTACAGTTTCGTAGAAAGTAAATAGTAATTGAGATGAATTCCTAAGTTTTTCAGAACGATATTTGGAACGATCCAGCCGATTAATGTGCATTTATTCCGATTTGATCTCCTTTGACAGCATTCAAAAATACATAGGGAAATATTTTGAATTTAATTTGTTACGACAATGCTGGTTGTCGAGATTTAGAGAGGCCTTAGTTCTCTCGCAACATTTATTGAACAATGCTTTGTCACATTGTTCAACAATGACAAACATCATATGTTGAAATAATTATACGGGGTGAATTGCAAATAAACCTAGTTGAAAAATATAAGTTTTGAATAACTATGGATTCTTTGATTTGGTATTCATAGAAAGTGACCATTAAGTGAGCATATATTTCTTCATACAAATAATTATAATACCTAACATACTACCTCTGGTAATTCCCACATCTATAACTGACCATCATAATACATTGTTACAACTCGTTCTTAATACCAAAATGAAAAGAAATAATACCAATCATAATATCAAATACAGGATGGGCCATCGAAAATTTGACATGTGGGTTTTGGGTACTAATCTTGCATATCCTAAAAAAAGCTCAGACAGGTCGATTTTTATTGGGAGGGGGGCAGTTTTTTCCCAATTTACAGCGTCGT
The DNA here is from genome assembly GCF_025532065.1 of Leptinotarsa decemlineata. Taxonomy (NCBI): domain Eukaryota; kingdom Metazoa; phylum Arthropoda; class Insecta; order Coleoptera; family Chrysomelidae; genus Leptinotarsa; species Leptinotarsa decemlineata. The sequence continues at coordinate 3,447,085 of NW_027412686.1, forward strand.
CACTTCAACCCTGGAGCAGAGGGGTGAACAACTCTTGGAATTTCAATAGGATACTGGGAACGAGTCGCACATCGTTTGAAAGATCTTGGAATTCCCCAAACAACGGTGTAATTTTTTTCAATTTGGACGAACTATATTAAATTTAGAGTTGAAGTTACTTACTTTATTCTCATGTTAGCATGTGCTCAAATTGGGCATGCAATAATAGATATTCTGCTGGAAACGTTCTCGAACATTGGGGAGCATTTCTGGAGTGATTTGGTGACTTTCATTTGTGATTCGTTGCCGTAAATATTCGAGTGATGCAGAAGGAGTACAGTAAATTCTGCTTTCCAAATGACCCCACAGAAAGAAATCTAACGGCAAAAAGTCTGGTGATCGCGGTGGCCATTCGATAGAGTCCCACTTCCCAATCCAGTGATCCGGAAAAGTCTGATCTGAATACTGCCGAACAGGCAGAGCATAGTGCGGAGAAGCCCCATCTTGTTGAAATATTAACAGATCCTCCCGATAATTGTGGTCATTTTCAATAATAACAATGAGAAGTAGATTAATAGTATCTTCCAGAAGGTCCAGATATATTTGTCCGGTTAAATTGCCTTCTAAAAACAATGGGCCAACAATACGATATCACCAAAAATTCAAGCACATACATTTAATTTTGGGGACGTTGAGTATGCACTTCATGAAAGATGTGAGGATTTGAATCAGCCGAATAGCGACAATTATGGCGATTAACTGTGGCATTTAGAAAAAAAGAATATTCATCACTGAAGCAAATGTTGAAAACAAAATGTGGATTTTCCACCGCTCGTTCACTAACCAACTCGCAAAATTGCAAGCGCCGATCGAAATCATCTTCATTTAGTTCTTGCGTTAATTTAATATTGTAAGGATGAATTTTATGGGTTTTTGAAATACGCCGAATGCTAGTTCGTGACACTCCCGAAACAAATGCTAACTTTCTTGTGTTCAAAGCTCAACATGGCCCAGAATTGCCACTTGTATCGCCTCATTTGTTACTGGTGGTTCGATTTGCCGTTTTTTATTTGCTACAGATCCACTTGCGCGACATTTGCAAATAAATTGAAAATATACTGTCGCGACACATTCTTCCCATGTTGTTGATTGAACAGTTGAGCGGCTCTCGCAGCACAACGTCTATTTCTATAGTACAGTTCAATCAACTCAACCCTATCTGCGGTTGTATAAACCATTGTTTATTTAGCAACACTTTACGGCACTCACTACTAGTAATAATGAAGATATCACTTTCAACATGAAAATAAGAAATATAAACAGCATTTTAACCACCATTTCTCAACTATAATAGTCCTCTTATCAAAGAACTAAAAAATTAACAAAAAAGTAGTGTAAGAAACAAAAGAAAGGGTTCCAAATACATTCCAACTGAGTAGTGGCGTACAACAATTTGTTGCTATTAACAATATTGAAAAACTTAATTATCGGAAAGAACTCTTTTGAATACGTTCAAATTTAAAAAAATGTACACCATTGTTCAGAGAATTCCAAGATCTTTCAAACGATGTGCGACTCGCCCCCTTATTCCCTATTAAAATTCTAAGGGTTGTTCACTCCTCTGCTCCGGGGTTGAAGTGACGGCGCTGTGAATGGGAAAAAACTGTACCTTTCCCAATAAAAATCGACATGTCTGAGCGTTTTTTTGGAATTGCAAGATTAGTACCCAAAACCTCCATGTCAAGTTTTCGATGGCCCACGCTGTATATCGAACACATAGATAACAAACAACTACTAAAAAATATTCAATCCGCCACCCTGAATGATATCCTTCTGGAATCAGATCTCGATACCAAAACAAACAAATTGATAAATTTCATTCATTCATTCATTTATTAGCTCGGAGAATATGACACACGGAATTGGAAAATTATATATTGTCTACTTTCCCATCGGTAGTACAATATTTCTTGGAACTTCTGTAGATGGTGTCCAAGAGTTTTAAATTTGGTAACCCTTTTTAGCACTCATAATTGAATTTTCATGAAAAATCAAGACTCGACCTGCACCCTTGCCTCCGCAAAACAAGAGCTAGTCATTCTAACTGGTCCAAGTGTACTGCTTTCTTGCTTCAGATCGAGAAACATGTGAGGGAACGATACACATTTTTGAAAATTCATGTCAGCTGATGATATTCTACCTATGGAGATCGATATTGGTCAAAGTGATGTATTGTCTGTCGTTTGTAGGAGACTGTATTTGCTTGCAGACAATTTGGTGCACAAATTGTGTATATCATGTTTCGAATTGAGAAATTGAAACAAAATGTTTGTACGCATTCATCAAGGCAATTTCCATCAAAAAGAACTTTGCATTTCTTCCATCAAGTGAGAGTTATTTATGATCACTCTCTTCGTTTTCTCAAATATCAGAAAGTTCAATTTACTGTTGAACTGATTATAGTTTCCACTATAGATGATGAAACAGACAAAAGTATACCCCCACTTATCAATAAGCAATATCATCACCTCTTTTCGAAATGGGTCCCCTGTCGCCTAACCTCATACACGTCACTGTGCCAAGTACTGTTGTAGAGTAAAGATATTGTGGATATTTCTTAGTAATAGAAAATCGAATGGCATGAATAGGGAGACATCATGGTAATACACGCAAGCATATTCCACCACATCCTGGTGGAATATGCTTGCGGTGTGAGGTAATTGCCTTCTTTGCAAATTCAGCCACCCTTGTCATTTTACCGTGAAAAATATGTTTTCCTTTGATCAGGAATGTCAGTTACAAATACAAGTTCTGAATTACCAAGTTACGCACACGTGTACAATCACAGGCAGTGATCGATCTTTCGTACAACTTCCGAGCCTCTTTATTATAGTTCTCTTCGAAAATAGCGTGGAGAGCTCTCATCCAAATTCATTTTGGTATTTCTCGAATATTCGTTGTAGAGGCGTATTCCCTCTTTTTCAGAAAACATATTTCTCAGAAATATTGTTATCGACAAAGACACCCACATTTCTTCTGGAAGAGGTCAACACACCTATTCCATCCATTACAAACTCTGGAGAAAAGAAAATATTTCAATACTGTGTATGCAATATTCAACATCGAATATGATTTGTGCACTCCACCTTCAATTTTTTGATATAATGATGGAATTCTGATATTAAAATCAGTAGAAATCCAACAAAGTTGCTGGACGATATCATAAAAATTATTGTGAAATATCGTGAAGGTATAAAAATCTATATCGGTTGACGTATGAAACTTCACTAGTCTCTCAAATTTACTGACAAAAACCTAGTCAAAAAATGCAAGTGGCAGTTCCTATTTGACCCTTGAGGGTTTGAACTCGAGATAAGTATAATCTGCAAATGGGTATTTTTCAAGACGGTTTCTTACATAGCTTGGAGAATTCCTTTGAGTTACGAAAGTACACTTCCGTCTGTTGTCCAACAAAACAATTGCCAAGTTTTGTATTCAACTGATCAACAAAGACTACTCTTCAAATAAATTACAATGTGAAATGAAACAATATTCTTCCCTCAAGATGAAGCGTGCTGAAAAATGGAACCGAAGAAAATACGAATTATACCCAAGCTAACAACATTGAATAGGTATTTTGTAAAATCAGTTCCACAAAATGAACCACTGCCAGATTTATTGAATTTTTATATGATCAAGAAACGGGTTGATACTGAATTCAATTTTGATGAAATTAACGATCTGTTTGTTTACAAAACTATTTGTGAAATAAAAACAATCGCTAAAGGATGCGATAGGTTGACTTTCGAGTTGATAAGTTGTGTTGCCCTCATGTCGTATCCTTTATCACCCATATCATAATTCTCTCCATGGAATCTTATTTTTGATAGATGAAGACCCTACTTCGCAGGGGAACTGTAATTAATTGATGAAAAACTAATTTGTTTTTAACCAGAGAAGAATATCAAAACTTCATAAAACTGGACTGTCGACCCACGAAAAATTGTTTTCACCAAATTTCGATAAGGGTTTATGAAATTGTTAATGCATTTTCAATTCTGACTAATCCATTATTTCCATTACTTCGTATTCTTCAGATAAATGCATTCATTACCTTGAGAGTATTGCGTTTTCTCACACATCTGTCAATGTTAACCATTTCTAGAGTTACGTTCCGTGCATCAGTTTGTACAGGTTTTTGTTGAATATTTCTTATATTCAATTGGACTTGACAAAATGTGGATTGTTCATGAAATGCCCGCCTTCTCAACTCATTGCTGTTTCTGCGTAGATCTATCTCTGCCTACTATTTTGGTCTAGAGCTGAGTTCTACGTTAGCCCCGCTGTTGTTGCTCTCTTTCAGTTGTTTTCACTTAGGGTCCCATTACGAAGTTTTCCCCGAGTATGTTCCCAGGTATTTTCCAATACTTACTTTCATGACACATGACCGATTTTTTGATTTCATTCCGTAACAAGGACTTTAGTACTTCTTAGCTTTGATTTTGATCAGCTTCCTCGTTGCTTCTGCGATTTTCGAGTGTCTACCCAATGTCAATACACATCTGTTCGTTAGTTTCCTCATTCATCATTCCTCATTCATTATCGTCATTCCCAGGCTATTTCTGATAATAGTATTGAATTCAAAGATGCCTCAGAGTATCCTGGATTCTTGTGAAAATATCCGAATCCTGCGTAGCGACAGATTATTCATTTTTCTGAAACACCTTTACTTTGTTGACATGCACCACTCTAATTGCGAGTTGGAGAAGTCGTTCGTCCTTCTATTTACATTCGTGGTTTATTCAGAATGACAAAAAAGTTGTCAACAATAATGGCGCCATTCGCACTGGTGCATGTCTAAGGTAGCTGAAGCTGAGGCTGGGAAACCAGGTGATTACCTAGTAATTGAAGGTGTCGGCAATGGTGTGAGCACCATGCACCTCCTCTGCGAGTCACGAATTAAATGGCAAAAAAATTGTGGAATGAATTATCCCAGACGGCATGATTTGTGGTTAGTTTCAGACGATATGAAGATTTGAATCATACCAAAATTTAGGGAAATCTAAATTTGGTGCAAATGATGAGGAATACTGAATACAACTCGAACGAAGGAATTAGTTGAAGATCTTTCATGTTGTAGAGTTATGAAATTCAAGATGCTCCAGAAGAGACAAAGAAGGTAGTAAAAGTGTCGTTTGGGATGAAATTGGTTTGAAGAGAAGAAAGAATGACAACTATCCAAAATAGAACGAGCTGTAATTTCTGAACACAGGAATTTGCCAAAGATGATTTGTGTAGTTCATATTGAGTCATGGAATCCATATCACAACAAATTGTTTTTAACTCCTACCGATATGACAAATCTTCCTGAAAAATAAAATGATTAGTGAACAATCCATACGAAAACCCTGTAGGTGCAGATGGCTCAACATTAGAGGAAACGATAAAAATACACATCCTACAAAATTAAACATAAAAGTAACCAACTTTCAACTCGTCGGAAACTAATATGAGCTTCAGACGTCTTAGGAGCGAGTCGAGAAAATTTTCAGATAACGAGATGAGTTATAACCCCTATTATAAGGCAAGTTATTAACGGAAATTTTCTCGGAATGAGCTATTCTCCGTTTCGTTACGGACTTGGCGCTTTCACACAAAGTGTGAAATAACCGGTGTTGCCAACTTATGAACACTTGTGATGGTTTCGAAAATGCCGGGGGAGATTGGACTGAGGAAGGCGGTTGATACATAATAGTGATTAGAGGAGTTTTCATTATTGAATGGAGAAATGTGCCAAGTCAATAAAATTACTATTTATCAGTGATGTACATTCTGTTGAAAATGAAAAGTGTTGACTCTTAGATAAAAATCGAAAGAAAGATAAAAGTTAACTTCAATTGAAACTATTCATGAAGATATAGATAATGCACAGCAGTTCTTTTCAGATACAAAATGGAAGAAAGAAAACCTTCACAATTCACATGAACATTCAATTAGACGAAAGGACAGAGGTTTTTCGAAACAATTTCATACATAGAAACACTTTCAATCAATTGGGAAAGTAACTATGATTCAATATTGATCTTCCAAGAAATAGCTGATGAGAAAAAAATAACAGCTTTTCCTGAAAAAAGTCTTCATTTGTTTATCCGGTAATGATTTATAATTCAAGATTTAGGATGCCCTTATTGATATAAGTAGTGTTCAGTTTTCATTTATTTACTCATGAAGTAAGAAATATATGAAATTGTTCCAGTTTTACGGGTAGACAACCCATCATCCATTTCGATATTTCTCGCCTTGCACGAGTTTCATTTGTTAACTTTTTGAAAAAATATTAATAAGACCACTTTTTTTAGTTGGATTGTTCATTATGTCCGAAACGAATGATGTGACTATAATTTGAATCTAAATTGTATTTCACAAATACTGAGTTATATTTGTTTTCTGAAAGTTTCCTTTCGACGGGCGTGATTAATTAGGATCACCTCGAAGTTTCAATTGAATGTTATTACGAGCATTTATACTTTTCTAAGATCTATCAAATGATTTTGATGATGTGCACAACATTTTTGTGGAGGAGAAAAGGACAAAAGTTGAAACAGGGTGCTTCAATTTTTCTGTATAATGTTCACTTGATGAATCTTTCTAATTCATTGTGGCATTGCAAAACTCTTTTGGAACTTTATAGACGTAAGTATTTTGAAAGTTGGTTAATTAGGTACTTCAGATTGAGTAACTGGTACATCGGTGTTCGCTAAATACTGGTAAAATATTGCATGTGTACTTTGAATTTGTGCAGCTTCATAGTTGATTATCATGGTACCTATTTGATCCTTTATTGCTAATTTGAAAAATTCGATGCAGAACTTATTTTCCAGCATCCATACATTGAAAGGTAACGTTCATTAACATACGTATCAAGACTCTTTTATAACTTGGTAATTGTTATTTTTTCTGCTAGTGGTCAGCACTATCCGAAATAATGAAATATATTTGGAGAAACCATGAAGTAAAGTATTGTTTACCTTTACTCTAACAGAATCTTATTTTATTTTTGTGGACGTAAATAATTGAATTGTTCGAATTTTTTATTTCGAATACAGAAAAAAAATTTAGAATGCAACTAGAGAAATATGTTGCGGCAACATTGATTATGACATCTTGGTTCTACGATTTGCAATATTCCTGGGAGCATACGTTGTGAATGTCGTCACGTTCTAGGGCACTCAGCGTTAGTATTTTTGAAAGCCTCACGCGCCATATAAATTGGATTATGATGAGAAATTAGGTGAAATGACAGAGGCAGAAAATGAGGAAAGCACATTTGTTTTGAGTATATTACTGAAATATTATCTCATTAGTTTGATAATAAAAACTATATTCACAAACCTGCATTATTTTCGTAACATTCCATTTTTCCACTTTGCATTTTATACTGATTGGAAGACAATCTGAACACAAAGAAACTTCTTTGTCAATTTGAACTTGTAGATTGTAACAACCAAATTAACCAATTATTTAAATTTATATTTTATATTTTCAGATCTGGGATTCTTCTGAGCAGTCTGCTGCAGTTGTATACTCCAAATAAATAATATTCAGAATGCTGGCACCTATACAAAGTCTATATTGTTCATTCTAGTTTTTTTAAGTATATCATCACTATATTGAAGAAAAAAGTAATACAAATCATGAAACAACAACAAAACTCAATTGGCGCTCCGGGGCGACTTCATTAACTGCATTTGCTTTTTCAGCTGCAGGAAAACCCGGAAAAACCTGCAGCACTACATCATCTGAAGATCTTGATCTGCCAATGTCCTCTCTTTCATAAAACAAAATGTAGGGTGTCTCCAGAGGCTCCAATAAATTAGAGACATCGCCACAGAACACTTAGTAACACGACTAACGTCAAACTTGAACCAGTCCGTGTCGTCTTTGACCAATGCATAATAATGACCAGATTCAACGCCAAAACCACAGTGAACAATGACAGCATGAAGATATACTAGTGGTGTGCTAAATTGAAGTGTTCATCTATTTCTAACTTTCGTAATAGTTTGGTGCTTCCGTCAGAGGTTGAGTCATGTCTGATGATCATTAGTGTTGTAACTAGATTTATTGGTGCCTCAGCTACACTTGTTTTCTCATAATAGTCAGTTATTTTGGCGCATGTTTGACAATACAGTTGATCATCACCCGTTGAAAGTTCCATTTCAGATGATTTAACAATAAGCTTTTCACCGACTGCATATCAGTCACATTAGGAAATGCTAGTTGAAGTTTCATAAAATCACACACGTTCTTGATACTTCTTGAACATTTACTACAAAGTGAACAAGTGAGGATATTTCCGGCAAAAGAACTATAGACACAAGACGAGATGGACTGTACGGAATCATTCAATCCAGAGCGGTCATGAGTATTGATTCTGCTATTTTTTGCTCACGAAGACTATTCAACAAGAACCCTAAGAATTTGGAGCAATCCTCTTGTTGTTCTAACGAGTATCTAGTGGACTTCAAAGACTCCATGAAATTGGTGGGTGGGAAAGGTGATACATTCTTACGAAACTGCAACTGTATGAACAATTGTTCTACAGTTTGGTAAATAAGTAGGAAATATTCAAGTTCTCGTTCATCGTTAAAACCTCGTTCTTGAAATTATTTGTCATGAACAAAACTCTTGTGAAATGATATTCATGTAGCAAATGTTTCCTAAATTATCTAAGCCAATTTTCAGGACATCTGTCTACTGATTCGTAAGAAAGAACATATTTCACAGAATCTGTATCAGAACCATTTCTCAAGCTGCAATCATTTCTTTCAAGTAATGAAGGGTTTCGGAAAGGTATTGATTCGGCTCTTGCTTCATAGAGCTCTTCCACTGAAAGGTAACTAAAACCACTGCAGAACCGCAGCTCATATTTAGGGGAAAATAATGACCGCACTGAAAAAGAAGAAGGTGGAACAATCACTTGCGAATTAACCTTGATAGGAGACTGATGAATATAATACATATATCTGCTTGTTTCGAAAATATTTTAGTTCCGTACTGAAATGAGGACAATACAATATCTCATCGAAATTATGTGAAGGAGGGATAGTTTCAAGGACCGTCTACAATATATTTTGAAAAAGTAAAACTTAACAGGTTAACTGAGTAGTCAAAATAAAACAATTCATCTTCATTTCAACTTCCTCTCTAGCACACCTGTCGACTACCACAACAAACAAATTTAATAAACAAAAGTTCGTAACAGATACGCGACAGCAAATTCCTTCTAACACAGTGGAAGTTTTCGCCATCTGAATTGCAAATGTACGTTTGCGCTGTCTAAAGACCGCATGGATGACGTAACTTGCTGTCAAACTTTATATAAGACTATATTTTCGTGAAAAAAGGGAATTACGGAAATCTATTGGCGAAACTGGGACGCATACTGGTCATTTGAACGGAAGCCTTTTTTATTTACAGAAAAGAAAACGTTTACTTCGAAAAAAGTTGATTTTCTCTGTACAGGCCGTTTCTTTTATCATGTGGTAACAATGCTATATTCTAAACCGTAACAAATACGAAGACGATTAAATGGGAAAAAAGGTAACTGCCATCGGGTACAATACAATGGTAGAAGAAAATTTACGGAGACTTTCGCCCTTCTCGAGTTATACGGTGAAAACCAAAAATGTTGATTTTCGTATTTTTCGAAAAAATGGAAAAATGTTATTGTATTCGGAGTGTACTATGACGATGTATTGATAAATATTCGATAAAACGTTTCGTGTCAACATGGCCACCATCAACATTTTTTTTAAGGAACCTTTTTTTTTATTACAGATATTGATAAAGCGATAAATTCACAATCCATTTAATATTTTCATAGCGTTTCATTTGAAATAACCACCATCATCATAACAATTTTAAATTACGGTACTTCTTTTGTAAATTGTTTCGATTTATTCAAAATATAATTCAGACAACCCAATAAATTCGACAGGTAGTACTCTAACATAATGAAAATTCGTACTTTTTCGTTTTGGAAATTTTTGTATTGCCGTAATCCTTCTTTCAACGCTTATTTCTACCTAATCAATTATAATTCGTAGTATTTATATAATTTTCAATCCTGGTCAAAATTCGATTGTTGTATGACTTAGAATGATCAAATAGCATCTCAATTCATTTACCATCGTAAAAGTTTGCTTGGTTTCTATGCCAGGAGAAATGAATGCCTTGTTGATATCTATTGAGAACTGTCAGACGTTTATGAACATATCAAAGATGTATTCAAATGATGCAAGGACTGATATGCTATTTATCAAATAGAAATCCTCTTTTGGCAAGGAATATGTATGTTGAGCGCTATACCCGAATCCTCGTATTTCGAACATCTTAATGTTTAGACGATTAGAAAGAAATTTGAGGGACTATGGTACATTTGACAGAAAGAAAACAAAAAATATGTTGTTACTGGAAATGTGAGGAATCAAATATGTGTTATAGGTAAGCAAATATTACCACATAAAAATTTAAACAGTGAAATCATTTTTTTATTTTTTATTTCGGATTGGCCAGTTACAAATATTATGCTAATCAAAATTGTTCTTTACGAGAAATTGCCAACGAAATGGGGATTTCTATGGATTTCTATAAAATCCACCAGAACTATTTTGAAAAAGAATAAATATGAATGCTATAGGATGCGTAAACTTCATCACCTCAATGAAAGGTATTACGGAAGGAGAGTACGATTTGCGAAGTGGTTTAGACGTAGAAATAGAGAAGTTGGAAATATTTGTAAAAAATAATATGAACGGATGAATCAAAATTCACCAACAATGGTTAGTTTAACAGAAATATCCATGGATGAATTTCTACTGAATATCCGCCATGAAATACAATATTTTCAACAGGACAGCGCTCCTCCCCATAATGCAGCAATAGTAAGGGAACATTTAGATGCAATTCCCAAGGAATTGGATTGGAAACAATGAATCAGATGAGTACAGATATCGACCATCTCAAATAAAAAATGAGCGATGCATATATTAGTTAGGCTATTATGCTAGAAAATCACCACAGAAATTGTCTGGACCAACAACCTATGTGTATTCAACAAAGAAGTCGTCAATTTGAGCTTTTAATGTACATTGCCATGTAGCTTTGATTTTCCGTATTGGTTTCGTTTTTCCCAAAAGTTCATGTTTTTCTGTTTGATTGTTGTCACTGATGATGGTGGTTATTTCAAATAAAACGCTATAAAAATATAAAATTGTATATACCCTTGGATTGTGAATTTATTGCTTTATCAATATCTGTAATAAAAAAGACAGGTCCGTATTGAAAAAAAGTTGATGGTGGCCATATAGACACGAAACGTTTTATCGAATATTCATTATAACATCGTCATAGTACACTTCGGATACAAAAAATTACATTCCGATAACAAACTTACCCTTGTTGGTTGACGGATCCCAATACGGTTCCAAATTTTTTTAACTATTTGATGAGTCGACCATTTCGGATTTGCCCGTATATATAACCGTCATCCTGATGACGTTTCGTTGAGGGATATCGTCCTTATATTTTTTTCATGATATGAAATATACGATATGAATCTGCATTCAAAATGATGAATTGAACACAGAGAATGTTTCATTTCCGTATCAATTGAAATATAAATTAAACAAAAATTATAAGATGAAGAAAAGTTGAAAAAATTATAAATGAATTTGTTTGAATATTTCATGTCAAATAATGGTTGTCATAGCAATAAATTTCATATGCACCTCCAGACAGTTGAAAAAACATATGGTCAATTTGGGAAATTCAACAAATTGGTAATGGTTGTTGTAATTTGTTATAACAATTAGGTTATTAGTGATTTAAATCTCAATTCCGTCAGACGGTTTCAAAACCACGATGATCCCGTGATATATTGAGATTCATTTGGAAAAATGAGGCCTAGCTATTATGTAGTCTTTAATCAAGAAGTTTTTCAGTTGATAGCCAATTGCTCCATTCCTTAAGTCACTCTTATGTTGGATTCCTGAACTTGATGGGTGACTTGTATGACACGTTTCAAGCGATTGTCTTTTCTTTTGAGAGTTACTCCTGTGTCAATTCTTCCATTCAGTGCGTATTGATTGATCCGTAAGTCCTCATTAAACTCCAGCTCGCAAAATTTTCGGGTTCTGAAAGTTGCTCTTTGTATGTGTGAGAAAATTACACTCAAGTTTTCTTGAACTTTTTTGTACAAAAAATCTAGATCAAAATCTCATGCAGTTGAAAGTACTTGAACACGGTTACATGATTCTAACCAAATTTTGCGAATTCAGCTACATGAATACAACTACCATTTCACGAACTGTAATGAAATCAGCTTTGTCTTTAACAAAATTCAGTGACACCTGTACCCTTCGAAATTTGATTTTAATAGAAAGTCGACCTAGGTCGAAATCTCATGCAGTTGAGGGAATACAAGTCAAATGCAGTGTATTTTTCTCCATAAGTACGACAACTGTTATTTCAAAAACTTCCCAACAAAATTCAATAACACCTATACTCTGAATTTACATGCAAACCGTAATTTCAAATGATTATCAGAAATCCCATTAATTCTCTGAACGTTTCAGACAACTTCTCCAAACAAAGATTATTTCTGTAATACACATACAAACGTTTAAAACTGCTTCATTAATTAATTGTTGAAAGTGGTAATCTTGATACAACTGAAATTGGAACACCTCAGTAATAGCAGTTCTGTTAACTATACCTCTGTTCCTAACATAGAAGCAGTTTTCATTTCATAGTTACACATATGGTATTTGATATACCTACTCAAAGTTAGATTAGAATATGCTTCCTGTTCATTCTGTTTATCTAATTAGGTTGGAGAGTTTCGTTTGATTCATTTGAAAAAGTCCAGACATTTCATGAGCATCACAATTTCCATTCAGGTACGATCATAATTTGAATGAAAATTCCACACCAACAGTGAAATATGAATTTCGTTTCACGAAATCATTTAGCAAATCAGGTAATAATCGAAATTACTTTTCTTTAACCTGATATAAATGACAGGAATTATCACTTTTCGAGGTCTGTTCTTTTTTGCTTTTCCGCAACCAGAACGATTCTTTTTTTATTAGTGGATCCTCTACGATAGAAGAATACAGTCCGGATGGTGGTTGGGCACTAATGAGCCACCCATGCACTACCCAAAGACGAAAACACACAAATATATCACGGTTACTATATATCACTATAACATTATGCAACTGGGTCAAACCATCACAGCAGAGTCCTATTGGAATTTACCGATATTTGCGTCAACATCAGCCGGCACTGGTTAACAGAAGACTCTGCTCGCCTGCTCCACGACAACGCCCGTTTCACAAATCAAGGTCCGAAAATTGAACGAATTGAGCGACTTCTTGACAACCGACTACCATCTTTTCAAACACTTCGATAATTTTCTCAGCGGTAGAACTTTCGGTCATCAGGACTAGGCAGAAACGACCTTCGTCGACTGCATCGAATCCTGAGCACTCCATTTTTTTGCTAACAAAATCAATCGATTTGTGTTACGTTGTTTACAAAAGTGAACAAAGTCGAGTGAGTATTTATTTTGAATGATAACAATCCGAATTGATCATCATTTACAATTTTAAGGTGTTCATGGAACTCTTGTGCTACCTTATTTTTCCTTATCTAATGGTATATTTAAACAATTTGTTCAACTTTTGCCAATTTACTAGCTTTAATTCTGTAAAATATTGCAGTGAATATTGCTATAAGTTTCTCCAAAAACACAGGGTGCGATGGAATACTTTCCAAAACGATCCATTTTTTGAAAAAGGCCTTCCTTCGATGTTTTTTGTTGAAAATAGTTTCATTTTAATAACAACCTAAAATTTTATGTGCTACTATATGTTACGTCTACATACCTATTTCATTGAACAGCAAAAATTGTATTTTTTCAACTACACTTTTACTTGTTTAATGGAATATCCACTTTTGTAGAAAAGTTCTTTGGAAAAATTTATTACAAACGTGTTGTTATCGATTAAAAATTTGTCTCTCTCACTCGTGAAGGGGTTGAAAAGTGAATACTTTCGAAAAAATGTATCAAACAAAAATTACTCATGAATAGCCAGTCTATCCATTGTCGAACTTATTTGCTATGAAACATTTTTTTGCCTGCGAGAAGGCTAGAAGGGTTAGATTAATTTTCCTCAGAAAGGTCCAAACATATTTCTATAAATTCTTTGTGATTTGCATTTTTGTTAAGTGAAAATTTGATTATTACAATTATCTCTGATTTTATCAAGTGTAGCGGTTACCACGTCTGCTTTAAACGTAGAAGGTCCCCGGTTCGAACACGGCGGAACTACATTTCTCTTCAATTTGATAAATTCATGACAAAAAAAATTAAATGAAATTCAGTTTCATCAAAAGAGTTATGAAGATGTAACTTTTAGCAGAAATAAGAAGAATGAAAAAATGCATCGGCCGGGAATCGAACCCGGGCCGCCCGCGTGGCAGGCGAGCATTCTACCACTGAACCACCGATGCCTTGATAAAATATTTTTCATTTTTGGACATGTTCTTTCATTCTACTAACCAATATTTTGATCTTGGTATTTTTAGTATATCGTATAATTTTATCTTTTTATTTATATTTCATTTCTTATTCTATTCAAACAATGAGGCCCTTCGTCCTCCAAAAAAAACATTTGATAATATCTATAAGGCATAGCTTATCTCAGATTATTAGATTGTGTCACTTTATGCTTTTCAGAAAGATCAATTTTTTGAAAAACACTTTGCGAAAAACAGTATAACCCTTTTGATGTTTTCATGACAAACTCTATAATTATGTTTTCCAAACAATGGAAAGACTTTTTAAAAACGTTTATTTACACTTATTCAATGAGCTTTAGGACAGAGCCTTCAGCTGCACAATAAATGGAGTCAACTTACTAACTGATTAATCTTGAGAATATCAGTGTTTCAGTTCATTTCCGTCGAAGGATTTTAGTTTCATTGGAGGCAAAGGCTGGTTGGATTCTTCTCTAGTGATGTTTAACTTAGGAAGTTCGAATACTAAACTATCATGTAGTGTTTCCTCTTGATTGAATGCTTTTCCATCTATTTCGACATGGCAATTTTCGAGAGTGATTATAGATGGTTGTGTGATTTGGTATATCCCATTCGATTCGCAGTTAGCTTGTAGAGTAACTGTTTGAACTGGTATCACAAGTACTTGATGTGCGTTTATCTGGGTTATTCTTGTTTCACTGAGAGTAACTGATATTCCTTTGCAAATATTTTTGCCTGATTTGATTATGTCGGCAATGCATGGTTGTGTTCTCTGAAGTTGGGAAGTTGTGCAGTAGTAGAGGTTCTCAATTTCCGGGCATCTTGTTGCAGTTGTCCATTACTCATTTGAGTTGAGCAAAAGGAAAGGTTGTTGAGGTAAAATCATGAGATTGGATATGGGGACAGGATACATTTGGAAATATTTGTAATTATTTGCTATTATAGGTGCATGAATTTTAAAAATTATGAAACCTTCTCGTATAATTACTTGAGTTGAAAATAAATTGTAGTAGTTCATGAAGTTTTGCAACGTAGGAATTTGTCTAGTCTCGTAGATTTTGTTCAATTTTGTAATAAGTAATTTCAATCTCTGTGGTTCTATAATTGAACTATGCAATACGTTGTGTCTAGCAAAGGATATCGCATTTTCTATATTCAAAATCAAGTTTTGAATTGAGTTAAGTTGTATGATAAGATTGTCGATCGTATTTGCGAATGAGAAAGCTTGCTCTAAATTGATAAGTTCTTTCGTTTCTTTTGATACACCTTTTATTTGGCTCTGTAGTATATTTTGGTTGGTTACTAGTAGGTCAAAGTCTTTGGTATATTTAGTTGTCATTTCTTTGAGGATTGTGTTTTGATGTATGTCATTGGAAAGTAACTTTTGTTCATTTTTATGCAGTGCTTCTATATATTTCGTGAAATACTTTTCGTCATCGGAGTCAAGAGTTCCGAATAACCATTTCGATAGTTTTCCAACTCCGTCAAAAAGAGATCTTTGTTTTCTAGAGTTTCGTGAAAATGTTTTTAGTTTACCTAATATTATTCCACCTAAATGTAAAGCATGATTTATTTTATTATTGATGATAATAGAATAATAATTATTACTAGTATTCAAAATTTGCTTAAGGTTATTTAATTATAAGTTTATATTTGAAGTTAATTCTAAAGGTTGACTTAAATTAATATGATACAGGAATGAATGTTTTGAGGTAATAAGTTTAGCGTATCCTAGTTGAACTGGGAGTATTGGATTTTTTATTTCCATTATTTTTAAGGTGAGTAGCCCAGGTAGAAAGAGGAGAATCGTCGTTAGGGAGTTCATTTCTTTCTCTTGTCTGGTCTGTAACAAAACGTTGGGGTTTTAAAGATTGCAAATGATATAATTTGTTATTGGTTTTAAATTTATTGTCTGATATCAATTCCATATTTTCTAATTTTTTATAAGGTTGGGTAGCTTTATTCTGAGTTTTGTTTGGTGGTTTTATTTTATATGTCGATTTGCTAGTATCAATGTTGATTTCCCTCTGCCTATGTCTATTTGCTCTTTCCAAGTTTTGTTTTTGAGTTTTTGTTAATTTATTATAAATGAGGTCTGAGAGAATTTCCAGATTTTTCGAATGTTCTTCTATATATTGAGTAATTCGTTCGTTTTCGTCAATTTCAAATGGGTTTTTATAGTCTAAACGTCCTCGCAATATTTGAAAAGTGGTGTATCCAGTAGACGTGTGGATACTATTGTTATAAGATATGAGGGCATAATTCATTAAGTGATTCAATGGGAGGTCTGGTTTTTCTTCACGTAGCGTTCTAAGATTTTCAATTAGGCTTGAGTGGAATCTCTCAATGGGACTATTACTATTGGGGTTATAAGCTGTAACATAATGTATATCAATTTGGTGTAGTAAACAAAAATCTTGAATAACATGATTTTTAAATTCCAGTCCATTGTCACATGTAATTTTATTTGGTATTCCATAATGACTGATATATTGAATTAGTTTATTGGTGGTTTCTGTAGCTGTTAATTAACAGGGTAGACTTGTCCGAATTTTGAAAAACTATCAATTATTGTTATGAAATATTGACCGGCATATTTGAATGAGTCAATATATAAATGTTCGAGTGGACTTTGTCCTATTGGTGTGGGTTTGAAGACGAGCGCTGTGGGGTGACGTTCGTACTTCGATTTTTGACAGATGTCGCATGTATTAATGTAATTTCTCACGTCTTTATCCAAATCAGGCCAATAAAAATGTTTTTTAAGTGCGGTGAGGTTTTCATTTATTCCTCTATGTGTTGTCTTTGTTTCGTGATAATATTTTAACTTTAGTTCTTTTTCCGATTCATCTGTGACGTCTGTTACCATTTTAGTAGAGATAATTAGGTTGAATGAATTGTTTTTGAAGTTTTCGGTAACTGATTGAATAAATGGTATTTTCAATTCTTCAGATTTAAAAAGCACGCAATATGTAGTGTTAGGTTTCAAATAGTTCCTAATCAAATTTAGGAAGATTTCATGAAAATTTGAGTCTTCTGGGATTTGCCAATGTATGCGGTTTTTATCGAATATCTTTTTGTGGTTTGATTTTACTTTAGCGATTTTGTTGAGCGAAATGATGATCTGATTTTTGTAGGTATTTATGGTTTTTTCAGTATAAGGTATTGTTAATGTGGGTTCTTCATGACTAGTATGTACCGTTTCGTTATCGCTTATGCCTTTCTCTTGACTATTCGCGGGTTTTATTATTATATCTGATAATATGTTTATCTTATCGTTCTCTTTGGTACTAATACTTTCTTGATTTTCTTTAGGATTGACCGATTTTGAAGTAGGTGATTCGTTGAATTCTGAAAGTTCTAAGTCAATAATTCTATCTATCTCTTCCGGAGATATTTCAGGGATTTCATCTATGTTATTCATTATGGAGATGTTATCTATGTCATCTAATATATCCAAGAGGTGAATTTCGACACGAGATAATGCGTCTGCATTCGTATTATGTTTACCTTTTTTATAAATTATATTATAATCATATTCTTCCAGTTTCAAGCGCCATCTTACAAGTTTAGAATTAGGTTCTGTTAAAGAAAATAACCATTGAAGTGGTTTATGATCGGTTATTATATTGAATTTTGTTCCGAAAAGGTAAGGTCTAAAATATTTATTAACCCATATTACAGCAAGGAGTTCTTTTTCAATTGTACTGTAATTACATTCTGCTGTATTCAGTGTCCGTGATGAATATGCAATTGATAAATCACTACCGATGGGTCCTTGGGATAATATGACCCCAATAGCGAAATTAGAAGCGTCCGTTGTGACATTGAAAGGTTTCGAGAAGTCCGGGTATTGTAAAATTGGATCATTCATTAAAATTCTTCTACAACTTTCGAAGCTTTCTATGAATTCGGGTGTTTGTTTAATTTGTTTGTCTTTCTTTAAACACTGAGTTAGAGGTTTTGTTATTTTCGCAAAGTTATTTATGAATTTTCGATAGTAACCGATTAGTCGTAGGAATGATTTTATTTCTTTCGCTGTTTTAGGAAGTGGAAATTTTTGGATAGCCATTATTTTCTTTGGGTTTGGTTTGATACCTTCTGAAGTTATTACATGACCTAAAAACTCTACGGTTTTACATAAAAATTCTGATTTATTTAATTGAATTTCAAGTCCGGCTTCTTGTAATCTTTGGAATACTAAGTTTAGGTTACTAATATGTTCCTGTAATGAAGTAGAAAATATTATTATATCATCCATGTAAACAAGGCAAATTTTATTTTGTAGATCCTTCAGTATATTGTCCATGGCACGTTGAAATGTAGCTGGAGCATTCCTCAAACCAAAAGGCATTCTAGTAAACTCGTAGTGACCATTTTCTACATTAAATGCTGTTTTTGGGATGGAATCTGGGTGCATTTCGATTTGGTGAAATCCGGATGCCAAATCCAAGGTGGTAAAGTATTGACTTCTGCCAAGCTTGTCGAGAATGTCCGTTATGTTCGAGATGGGGTATCTATCTTCGATTGTTTTTTCGTTTACTTTTCTATAATCAACTACTACTCTCCATTTCTGCTTTCCGCTTGCGTCGATTTTTTTCGGTACGATCCAGATCGGTGAGCTCCACGGCGATTGAGATGGTCTGATGATTCCGTCTTCCAACATTTTGTTGATTTGCTTTTCTACTTCTGGTTTATGAATGTAAGGGTACCTATACGATTTTGTGTGAACTGGGATTTTTTCGGTTGTTTTTATTTCATGTTTCACTTTATTGGTGAAAGATAATTTGTTATCCGATTTATGAAAAATATTTTTAAAGCGATTTATTACTTTTTCTAAGGATTGTTTCTCTTCTGTTTGAGTGATCTGTTCTCAAGTCTTTCAAAGTGAACTCGGTTAGTTTATAGGCAGAGTCGTTGTTATTATTTTCATTTAATATTTCTTCTAATGAAAAACATTCAAAGTGTGTGTCGCTGAAATGTGTCGCGAAAGGTCTGAGGAAATTCTCGTCGATTTCAATAATTTTCGTTGGGGGTTCTGTGTTTATAATTTCTATTGTGGTTAAACCATCTTTCACTTGAATCAAACTTTCTGGAATAATTAATGTACCGTTATTTTTTTCTAATTGTGGAATTATTAGTTCCATATCAGGAATATTTGTTTTTATTCTTTTCATAATAGAAGAACAAGGTGGTATTTCTAATTTTTGAGTGTTGAAATCTTCTCGGTAATGTAGAGGAATTTGTACTTGATTGTTATAAAGAATCCTGTTGTGTAAATCAAGATTTAATTTCATTTGTCGTAGATCTCGTATGCCTATAATTCCATCGAAATAATCATGGAAATCAAATAAAACAAATTCTAAAGGGATTTTAATCGGGAAAAATTCGGGAAAACTTTGAATTCTAGCTTTGAATTGTGATTTACGTGTGCCTGCACAAGTTACAATAGGTGTATTATGTCGTGTAATTGTCTCAGGGAAATATTTTTCGGCTATATAAGGTCTTAAGAGAGAAGGGTGGCAACCGGTATCAATTAAAAGTTTGATTGGTGGATTTTTCATTTGAATATATGGCAAAGAATTAGAAATGATATTATTCAAATCTATGACGGTATTGGAAAATATTCTGCTGTGTGAAAATCCTGAGTTTCTCCATGAGTATTCTGTAAATAGTCATCAGAATTTGTATTGTCGTTTCGTACGTCTCTATGGTATGTATTTTGTCTGGGGAGTGACTCGGCATTATAAAGCTCTTCTGATATGAAATTTGGTTGTCCTCGTTATTGGAAATAATTATTTTGTCGAGTATTTTGTATAGTGGGTGTACGAGATGTGGTTGACATAAGTGTGGGTTTATTTGTAGGTTTTGCAGAATTTCTTGGGTCAAATACGTTTTTAGGTTTACCAAAAACTTGGAAATTGGTGTGGTATTGACGTGGGATTTGTCGTGGTTGAATATTAATTGGTTGACTAGGAAAAGTTTGTCTAATAGTTTGGGGTTCGTAGAAATTTTGTGTTGGTCTTATTTGTCGTTGATCGACGTTGTACGTATTGTCAAGTCGATTATAAAAGTTTCGATTAGGTTGGCGGAAATTGTTATTTTTATTATTAAATGTACCTCTGTTTGTGTGATTATTCGTTCGTAGTCTGTTTCTATTTTCACTTTGTGAAAGATTTATCCTTTGTTCATTGTGAAAATATCTATAAACGACTTCGCTAGCTTGTGCTAAATTTTGTGGGTTTCTAATGTCAAGTAAAAGTCTAAGTTTGTCGTCTGAATTCGCCATTAAGACATCGAGAGCATTTCCTTCTGCTTGTTCCATCAATAAAACTTTACGAGGTTCGGGAACTGATGTATCTGACGTGATTTTAATTTCAAGTCGCGTTTTCATTTGTTTTATTTTTTCAAGAAAATCTAAAATATTTTCATTTTTGTTAATCGCTAGATGGAGAAAATCACGAGTTAGTGTTTGTCTGTCAATTCTATCTCCGTAATGTTCTCTTAAAGCTGTACGAACTAAAGGCCAGGTAGTCAAGTCAGGTCTACACATAAGAAAATTGAAAACGTCATCTTTCAATTTTGAGCAGATTGCATTAAACGTAGTCATTCAAATTATTGTCATTTGTACGACCATAATTATTGAAAAAATTATCACACCTTTTAATGAAGCTTTCTAATTGATAAGCATCACCTGAAAATATAGGTAAAAAGTCTGCGATAGCTTTTGCCGCTTGAATTGTGGGAGTTTGAATATTTACTTGTCCTGGTGTAATGGACATGTTTTCTAAGAGATTGGACAATTCTTCCGTTTTAGAGAATTAGTTTCAAACTCCAGTTAAATACGAGTACCTAGAGCGTTTTGAAAAATGATTTTCGCGTTGAAAAGTCACTATAACGCTATCAAATGTTTCAATATTATTTTGTAAAAATATGATTTTATACGAAAAGTTTTCAAAAGTAATTCAAATTCAGCACTTTTTGCAAATATACAAGATGAAATACAGGAAAATAAAGGAAACTCAACACTTACTCAGAGTACCTTCTTTGTCCTGGGATTTGTAGTGTTCTTGATTGGAGATGAATGGTTGGAACCAACGGTGAGGAACGGCGATTTTGCTTCAGTTCTGCCTTCTCCAATCCTACTCCGGCTGCGCCAATTATGTTTTCTAAACAATGGAAAGACTTTTTAAAAACGTTTATTTACACTTATTCAATGAGCTTTAGGACAGAGCCTTCGGCTGCACAATAAATGGAGTCAACTTACTAACTGACTAATCTTGAGAATATCAGAGTTTATATATAAAAAGGAAAAGTGCATTAGATCATTAACGTAAAAGCATTACATCGTTTAGTGTACTTATCTAAGTAACCTATGACATATTTATGAGATTAGTAGTACAATGCGTTATTCATAAGGCTACATACCTCTATCTAATAATAATGATAATAATATACTTTATTGTCATTAAGAATAAATTTTGTGAACAAAGCTTGTGAAAAATAAATACAAATGTAGGTACCTATAGAAATATAAAATGTGAATATAAAAACACCTACAAAAAAAGTAAAGAACATACCTGCACTATTATAGTTCAACGTCGAAATTTTGTATCAACATCGTTATGTACAGATTTGTTCAGAAATATTATCAACACTTATATAATAGACATATAAACATCCCAGCAAACATATCATAAATGGCCCAATAATGGCTAGACAACTTCTGCCCGACAAATATTGAATGGCCCGGTGCCGGCGAGTCATCAATGGGCCAGCCAGCCCGTGTCCCACCGGCCGGCTGCCGGCCGATACAAATGCCATCATTCGCGCCGTTAGTGTCGGCATTGGGCCAGTGCATGGCCACCATCGACACATGCCCGCCAGTTCGGGGCCGTTGGAAACAGCAAGTGATCGGCATGATTATGGTTACTAAAATATGCCATCAATTCCCCACAAGTAGGTATGACATAAAGAAACCACTAAGTATTAACAGATACAAATTTAATTTAAAAGGAATGCATTATTATAATGCCATCACAAATGCCATCATTCGAGCCGTTAGTGTCGGCATTGGGCCAGTGCATGGCCACCATCGACACATGCCCGCCAATATCATATATACAGGGTCCTGCAACAGTGGCGCGGTGTTCCATATCTCTATATAGGAAGCAGATAGGAATCTAATTTTCTATAATATTACCTTATTGCTCAAGCTCGACAAAAATATTGGCGGTCACACAGGGTGTTCGATTTTTTCTGGGCGGATCCCAACTGTGTCTTTTTAAATGGCAACCTATATTTTTTATCGCTTTTTCGGTTTCTTCATAGAAAATAAAATAAACTTTATGTATATCTGCACTTCGAAAATATTGATGGTTTTCGAGATATCTAGCATGACAGGTTTTTTTTTCCAATATTCGTCACTCAGAATATTTGAAATTATAAAGTGGTGCCAAGTCCAGTTGATATTTTTTTTTGGTCGAATATTCTACATTGGTAACTCTCTCAAACGATATACCTGAAATCGACCTGTGATATACAGGGTATGAAAAACCGCTTGCCAAATATTGTAAATGAAAATTTGCAAAATCTTCCTTATATTAAATGGAACACCCTGTATATTATTGATCCATAAGAAGCGCCAACGAAACCTCTAAAAATTTCATTGAGTATTCCCTATGGCTGAGTTCAATAGTTTTTCTTAAATGAGCATTTCTTTCGAAAAATGGTCATTTTTTCAAAGCGAAATCCATTTGACGACTGATAAGAATATACAAAAAATACCCTTTCCTTAAAATATCGCCCATTCCTAAAATTACCTGTTGCTAGATAAACAAGTTGCGAATTACACCACAAAATGGACGTTCTTGAATAGTTACAATAATTTCAAAAATCTCGGAATTTGTGCCATATTCTTTCGGTCTAAAACAACCTTTCAGCGAATGAAATATTTATTGGAAATCAAGTAGTCTGGCAAATGACAGAACAAAATATTTGGCTGCAAATGAATATTGAAATTTTTAGTCAATCGTGAAGTTGAACTGTCGGTATAATTTCATCAGAATGTTGTTATCAAAAAGTGATTTGATTGATATGATTTTCATATTAGGTGAATCAGACAGGAATTGTTTATTGGCAAGTAGAATTTATTCTCAACGGTATCCAGATAGAAGGCATCCAGATGAAAGATCTTTCCGAAAGGTCTTGGGACGATTCGTTGAAACTGGATCTATTAATTATTCCAAACATGAGCGCATCAAGCCAGCTACTAATGAAGATAATGAATTGCAAGTTCTTCTTGCTGTTGGAGAAGATCCTAGTAGGAGTCAACGACAAATTGGGGAAATAGTGGATATAAGTGAGAGATCAGTGCAACGAGTATTGAAGAAACATCGCTTGCATCCATACCACGTTCAGTTACATCAAGAACTACTGTATGCTGATTTCGAGAAAAGAGTGAGATTTTGCAATTGGGCCATGAACAAAATTCGTCGAAACGAATATTTTTTCAATAATATTTTATGGTCGGATGAATCGACATTCCATAAAAATGGATTTGTAAATCGACATAATTACCATTATTATGCGACAGAAAATCCTCACTTATTGAGACAGGTGGATTATCAACATAGGTGGTCGATAAATGTCTGGGGAGGCATCATTGGAGAATATGTAATTGGTCCATACTTTTTTGAGGGACATATGAATGGTGCAATGTATCTCAATTTCTTACGAAATGATTTACCAGGTTTGTTAGATGATATTCCTCTTGACCTCCGCAATATAATGTGGTTACAACATGATGGTGCACCTGCTCACTATTCGGCAGAAGTGAGAGATCATCTAAATGAAGTATTTCCCAAAAAATGGATAGAACGGAATGGGCCTGTACGGTGGCCCGCTAGATCACCAGATTTGACGAAACTAGATTTTTTCTTATGGGGATACATAAAAAATATGGTTTACGTTGAGCCACCAACTTCTCCCGAAAATATGCGACTTAGAATAACGAATGCTTTTCGCAGCATTACACCAGCTGTCTTGCGCAGGGTAGAACAGTCTTTCAAACATAGACTTCAGCTCTGCATTCAAGAAAATGGAAGACATGTTGAACATATTTTATAAAAGTTTCATTATCAACCTTAATTAAACTCTCCCTTTTGTAGTTTTGTAATTTGCCAGTTGACAAATTTGAATATCTAGAACTCAAGCTCTGAATGAATATAATAACATGAAAAAAATAGTTATTTATAATGTTTCTTTCTTTTAACTTGTTTGGTTTGATATTGCACGATTTATGAGTGAAATTCTGCATCCAATGAAAAAATAATTTTCCATTTAGCAAAAAGTGATAGGTACATACATTTATTTCGTTAAAAAATATTTGTTTGGACACCTTCTAATGTACAAAATTGAAACAAGATATCTTTCGTATATTTTTATCAGTCGTCAAATGGATTTCGCTTTGAAAAAATGACCATTTTTCGAAAGAAATGCTCATTTGAGAAAAACTATTTAACTTAGCCATAGGGAATACTTAATGAAATTTGTAGAGGTTTCGTTGGCGCTTCTTATGGATCAATAACATACAGGGTGTTTCATTTAATCTAAGGAAGATTTTGCAAATTTTCATTTACAATATTTGGCAAGCGGTTTTTCATACCCTGTATATCACAGGTCGATTTCAGATATATCGTTTGAGAGAGTTACCAATGTAGAATATTCGACCAAAAAAAAATTTCAACTGGACTTGGCACCACTTTATAATTTCAAATATTCTGAGTGACGAATATTGGAAAAAAAAACCTGTCATGCTAGATATCTCGAAAACCGTCAATATTTTCGAAGTGCAGATATACATAAAGTTTATTTTATTTTCTATGAAGAAACCGAAAAAGCGATAAAAAATATAGGTTGCCATTTAAAAAGACACAGTTGGGATCCGCCCAGAAAAAATCGAACACCCTGTGTGACCGCCAATATTTTTATTTTGTCGAGCTCGAGCAATAAGGTAATATTATAGAAAATTAGATTCCTATCTGCTTCCTATATAGAGATATGGAACACCGCGCCACTGTTGCAGGACCCTGTATATATATATATATATATATATATATATATATATATATATATATATATATATATATATATATATATATATATATATATATATATATATATATATATGGCTTTTTTGGTCTACTCATATAAGGACCTTAAATTTCTACTACTTCACTTTTTGAGTTTATGGTATGTCGAAACCTATTGAGCAATGATAATTATAAACACTTTTCCAGCGCACTAGAACTAGGACACTTTTCTCGACGCGCGTTTCAATAGAACTCCCTTATTAATTATATTGTTAACTGGATATGTAACGTCATTTGATTCATCCTCTAGTGAAACTTCAAACAATGATATTAGATCACTACTTGTGGGATAATCTAAAAAGGGTTTGAGATTTTGTAAATGTTTTCCTTGAATATAAATCAGATCTGCTAGAACAAAAATAGAATTGATTAAAATTATCTTGCAGTTCTTTAAATAAACACAATTATTTCCCATTTCGGTAGTAAATATAAGGCCATTATGTGAGATTTTCTTATAAAACTCACGTTCATCATTAACTTTACTGTAACCATTTCTAACAACAAATGGGTCATCAATTTTTGGTTTACTATTCATTTCTCTTCCTTCTGAAATTCTGTTGACCACTTGTTGTAAAGAGTGATTTGATTTACGAAGCATACGCTTCATAAATGACAAATAATTCTCAAAGTAGAAACAATTAACTTCATTAAGTGATGAGATATGTTCAGCATCCTTGACAATATGAATGTGCGAATGGACATTGTAGACACAAAAAATCTCTGCCATATGTTTGTAACGAATTACTTACAAACGATCTCAATAAAAGTTCTGCAAATTCACTGTACTCGGATTTTAGTGATGACAATAATATTGTTATCCCAAATTTCAACAACATGAAATTATGGAAAATATGATCGGGAAGAATATCACAAAGAAGAGGTGACATGTATAACAAAAAATGTCTATATTCAATAGCTTTCCAATGGTCTAAATCTTTGAGAGTTCTTGGTATTCTACTGAATTCAACTGGCCAAAACTTTTTAAGTTCTTCAATTCTGTTTTCTAACAAATTATATTTTTCAATTTTGAATCGAAAGAGACGACTGCCATCTCTCCACAAATGTAGCAATGTTTCAACTACTCCAAGGCAAACACTATGCATATAGTCAATTGGAAAGCTAGATATCATCCCAATATAAAGCTCACTCAGAGAACTTTGACCTTTATGATAATCCTCATATTTCCCAGAATTAAAGTCCGTATCTGTCCTCAAGGCAGCTTTTAAATCTGGAAATGTCATTTTATGATTGATATAAACCCCTCTAACTAAACAATTATCGCACCCATAATATGCATTGTGACCTTTAGTATTTTTAATGTAAGCTCTAGCAGGGGTATCACAACAAAATGATCGACATAAAATACTAATAATTTGATTTTGAAAAACAATTCCACAATTTAGGTAACTTTTCAGCTCCAAAACAAATTCAGATAAAAACAAATTCAGCGGAGGTTTGCAGGGCCCAGAATAAATTGCAACGGGAAAAGGGGGTTCATTTGGATACTCCACTATTTTACACAAAATGGGCCAAAATGACTCTTTTGTAGTTTTGTGAAATGGCAAACCATCTATGTTAAAGTCAAGGGTGCAATGTTTATAAATATGTTTGTACTTGTCAAAGATTTTCAACAAATTATTTTTCATTCCAAAATAATGAAAATAACCCTCTCCTATTTTTGTCAAACTGGATTTAGATGGTGTTTTCAATAATGTCTGTTGGAAGATCCTTTATTTCGGGTTCAGATTTGAACCATATGTGTCACATTATTTTGTAGTGCCCATGTTTTCAAAAACTCTTTGGAACTAACAGAATTTCTAGCGTTCTGCCCCACAACTACGGTATTTTCAATTGTTGATTCATTATGACCATCACTTTCAGAATGTACACTTTCTTCATAACTAGAATCGAAATAACTGTCTTCACTATTGTCTGATATGTTTTGATTTTGATCGTCGACTCTTCCAATGTAACTTTCAAAACTTTTCCAATCTTCAGAATGATTGGATGTTGTAGGTTGATATTTTTTTACTTTATATGAATCAGATGTTGACATGAATGTGTTATTTTCATTCTCATCCAAAGATGTGTGATTAATGTCACTTCCATTACCTTCATAGTGACAATTTGATGATAATGTAGGTACATCTCTAGCAATCAATTCAGCATTAACAATATTCAATGTGACTTCACTTTTTTTTTTGAAAATCTGTTTGATTGACGTTTGCTTTTTCTTTTCATTTGCGAAGACATAATAAAATAATAACAAAAATTCATTTACTCATCTATGTTGTCCATTTCACTAACTGCACTATAACAATCCGTACCGGTAGGTAGGTATATTTTCGGAGGATGAAATTTTGTAAGTAATTAGGTTCGTTTTATGTTCCAGATGTGCAATAGAAAATAATTTTCAAATATTCCAAGTAAGACGCCATACCAGTCTCGGGAGAAAAAAGCGCGTTTATAAAAATATCTTTAATTATATTCTTCATCTTACATGTCCATAATGTGATCAGTATTGCAACAAAAGTTGCTTAGAAATCCTAGTCAGTGTATCCATTCTCGAACTTATTTTCAAAGAAACATTTTTCGCTCACGAGAAGAGGGATGGCTTCTATCTTCAGGGTAAAAGCAACTTTCAGTACAGGTTTATATTAATTTTCCCTAGAAAGGTCCAAACATTTATACAATGGTTGATTGAAATATTATAAAACATAAATTATTTCTGTCATTTTCATGTTTGCGAAGTTATGATGTGTATATAGTATATTATCCCTAACTTTACCAACTGGTTCCGTAGTGTAGCGGTTATCACGTCTGCTTTACACGCAGAAGGTCCCCGGTTCGATCCCGGGCGGAACCATATTTTTTTCTTTTCTATATCCGTAACATTTCTGCCTGCGGAATATTGTTTGTATCTAAGAAATGACCAACAAAATTATATTTACATAACTATGTATTCAAAGACCGAAGGTAACATGGAATATTGCTGAAATTGCGAAATAGTATTTCAAAAACAATCTATTTTGGTAGATACATGAAAGTGAATGATTTGGTTTTGTAGAAAGTATATATTCGAACTAGTAACCGCAATTTTTGAAATAGAGAACTGAAAATCATAGAAGTTGTGAAAGACGTAGATGTCAAAATTTAAAATTTCATTCATATATATATATATATATATATATATATATATATATATATATATATATATATATATATATATATATATATATATATATATATATATGACAGAATTTGTTCAACTACATAGAATATAGAAACGAATTCTTGTTGAAAATTGAAACATGATATGAGCACTCGTAAATAGTAATAACTTGCTTCGAAACTGTTCATCGCGAGAAATGGTGACTTCCACCTTCTAGGTAAAAGCAAATCCCGATATAGGGTTAGATTTGAAGAATTCAATGCCACAAAAACCAAGGCATCGGTTTTCTCCAAGAAGACAATTGTCTCCGAACCGGATATAATAATGTCAGGTCAGACAATTCTTCGATGAGTATTGTTCGGGGTTGAAATGGACACTAATGTCTTGGCACAATCATGTCGCTGGAATTGCAAACGCTTGAAACACTGTTTCAAACCGAAAAACTGTACACACCTCAGCTACTTTTGATGCTTTATGGAGCTCAAATCAGACTTTCTTTGGAGTATTGTTCTCATGTAAGGAGCTCCGCCCCCAAACATACCCTGAAGTTGCTGGATTCCATTCAGAAAAGAGCCATTCATCTGATTGGAGACACGAACATCACGTGCAACCTTGGTAGCCTGAAACATCGAAGAATGTTTGGAGATTTGTCTATCTTCTGTAGATACTTTCACGGGAAGTGTTCAATTGACTTGGCACATTTGATGCCACCAAGAGCGGTATATATAAAAAATACGGGACGGACTGTGACAGCTCATCCTTTTGAGTTTCAACTCAGTACACCTCGAACTTCACTGTTTAAGAACTCCTTCATCTGGACTACCGCGTTTATGTGAAAGTTGTTTGGACATTTTTTCAATATAATCGTTATTTCTTGTGAAACTTAAGACAAAAGAGAGACCTTCTGAATTGACATTTCAGAATCAAATGACTCAGCTTCATTTGTCAAAGCTACAGCTAAAACATTTCAATATATTGAGTACTGAAATTTCCATCATACGTAATCTGAATGACGAAAATATATGTATTTACTACTTAGAGATAATTTACAAGCCGTCATCTTCGTGAATAGTCTGGGCCACAAGATCCTTTTTTTGAAACTTCTGTCCAAGGGCACCGAAAATTATGATCCAGGGCTCATTCGATTCGGAGTGATCTCTAGCAACTTTTCGAAAAATTTCAAGAGGGGCTCGAGAAAATTGCTAAAGTTATAAATAATTTAGTAAAAAAAAGGAGGAGTTTGGTTTTTGCAAATATCTTGGAAAATATTAAAGATATCCGAAATTTGAAAAAATATCCTTGAAGAGGAGGAAATTTTCTAAAAAAAAGTTCTTTATCCCGGAACCCTATCACAAATATTTATAATTAGTTTAGATTAATTAAAGGCGAAAATAGCGCAAAAACCGGGCAATGCGCGTCTCGCAGCCCACTTTTGTGTAAAAATAAAATCATAATGAAAAGAGAAATGAAAATTTCTGTTTTTTACCACTTTCATTTGTAACTAACGTTACTGCAGTTTCATCCTATACGGACATTTTCAAACTGATACAGTTTGAATACAGTTTCGTCCTATACGGACGAAACTCATACAATGAACTTGTATAAGTTTGAAAATGTCTGTATAGGACGAAACTGCAGTAATGTTAGTTACAAATAAAAGTGGTGAAAAACATAGAAATTTTCATTTCTCTTTTCATTATGATTTCCTACCACGTAGTAACCGCTACATCCATCAATTTATTAAAAAAATCCTCTATTTCTTACACATTTTTTAATATTTCTCTATTTTTGCGTTTGGTGATACATGGTTGTTTTTGGTAGGATTCAAAAAATATACAGTGTCATTCCCAAAGTATGCACCATATTGGACAAAAAGTTATTCTTGATAAAAGTTTGTGCTTCCCCTAAAATTAAACATGCACTAACAAAATACAGTGAAACACACGTTATATACGAGAAGCCTCAAAATAAGTGAAATACTCTCATTTTGAAAAATTTCGGGAAATGTTATTTGGAAATATTGTTCAGCATTGAAAAATACATCTAGATTTGAAGTTATGGCCATATGAGTGAAGTTTTATTTTTTTACCTTTTTTTTAATGGGGACCACGAAAAAAAAATTTGCTAACATGATGAATAGACAGCATCCTGTATACGACGGTTTATTTTGAAAGCCTGTAATATTACGAATTACACAACTACGGTGTTAACCACGGTCAACTTTTTTGAAGAGTAAAATATTTTTCAAATTTTTTGGTGCATCGTTATTTTTATTTTTTGTTAACACCGAAAATTACTCAAAGTTATACAGTATTGTAACAAGAACTCAATATTCAATAATATCAAATCACAAAACATCAAAATAGAACAGGTATTTTGGAACAAAATCATTGATTTTCTGATTATCTCCAGAATATCTGGAGATTATTCTGAAGAATTATTTTGGGCAAGAAAATCTGCAGAAAATCAATGAGTTTGTTCCGAAATACCCAATTCATTTTGATGTTTCGTGATTTGATATTATTGAATATTGAGTTCTCGTTACAATTCTGTATGATTTTGAGTGCTTTTCGGTGTTAACAAAAAAAAAATTGCACCAAAAACTTTAAAAATT
Source organism: Leptinotarsa decemlineata (assembly GCF_025532065.1). Lineage (NCBI taxonomy): Eukaryota > Metazoa > Arthropoda > Insecta > Coleoptera > Chrysomelidae > Leptinotarsa > Leptinotarsa decemlineata. The sequence continues at coordinate 3,478,610 of NW_027412686.1, forward strand.
ATTTTACTCTACAAAAAAATTGACCGTGGTTAACACCATAGTTGTGTAATTCGTAATATTACAGGCTTTCGAAATGAACCGTCGTATACAGGATGCTGTCTATTCATCGTTATAGCAAATTTTTTTTCGTAGTCCCTATGTAACAAAATTGGTAAAAATATAAAATTCTATTCAGATGGACATGACTTGAAATCTTAATGTATTTTTCAATGCTGAACAACTTTTCTAAACATTTCATGAAATAATCCAAAATAAGAGTACTTTTCTCCTGTCTCAAAATCAAATATTGGAAGGCTCCTCTTATATTACGTGTGTTTAACTGTATTTCGTTGATGCATGTTCGGTTTTAGGGAATGCACAAAATTTTATCAAGAATAACTTTTTGTCGAAAAACCCTTAATATGGTGCGTACTTTGGGGATGACATTGTATATGGTAAAAATTAATTTGTTCAAAAAAATTGTTTATTTAGTAAATAAAGAAGATATATATTAAAAAAAAGTTTTTCAGAATATCGAAGAGATATAGAAATTATGATTTTGAAAAAATCGTTCATCAATATTCATATTTAATAAGAAAAAAAATGTTAAGAATGGTAAGGACATCGAGCGAGATTTAAATCGGACATAACCTTGAAATTTATCGAGACAAATAGGGGCGGACCTTATTTCCTTCAAACGATCGCGAGAAGACGTACTGACCGATTCGTCAATTGATGTTTATGAGTATGAGAGAGATGGAGCACTAGAACGCCCAACGCTTCTTACATACAATCGCATTTGCTGCAAACAAAGTTTGGCAATGTGGCATAAGGAGAACGGTATTGAAATTTTATTCATAACATTTCAGGTAGGAACTAGAAAGGGCGATGTTAAATAGCGATCTATTGTTTACACAGCGTAGCTCTATAGACATAAAATGTTTTTCTTCTGTGGTCTATATACGGATAATTCTTCCGAGACTGAAACTTCATTTGAAATAATTTAAACTCTTTCTCCAAGGTATATTTGAATTAACTACTAATATAATAACTCTATTTATATCTTTCCACCAAGGTGTCATTCGATTCGTATTTTTGCCTATAAAGTTTAAGGAAAGGTCCGAAAACGCGACGATAAAAATTACAAAAGTTATAAACAATTGAGTGAAAAAAAATGGGGCTTTAGTTTTTTCTTAATATCTCGCAAAATTTTAAAAATTTTGGGAATTTGAAAAAAGATTTGAAAAGATCAATGAATTTGCGTAAAAAAAAGTCCCGACTCTCGAAACTGTATCTTGATTATTTATAATTTTTACAGAGCCCTGAAAATAGAGCCAAAAGCGGGTAGTCTGGCTTCTGCGCGCCTTTCGTCACTCTGATATAAAAACAAAAAAAATCATTTAAACATATTAAATGTAAATATTAAGAAATGACAAAATTCATGTAATGTTGAGATACATCAATAAACAATAATGCGCAGTCAAAAAATGTTTATCCCAATTTTAAAAATTATAAATTTGTTAATTAATAACTTTTTCTGAATTGAAAGTTGATATATAAAATTATTATTGTTGCTTGAAAATGTGTTTGTAATTTAACAATCGTTTTTTGGAACTAAATATCGAAATTAAGGAACGGTTTTTTTTAATCATAAATTCTATTGATCTTCAAGGTTTGGAAAAAACTTTTTTTAAATTCTTTTTCTAATTGTTTATTTAAAAAAATTTTTGTTATAAACAATTTTTTTTTCATTTATTCTATTTTTATAAAACTTTTAATATTGTGATATTAAAAAAAACACATATTTACTTTTATCCTAGAACAAAGTATTGAAAAACAAAATAAAAAAAAATTCGTTCATAACACTTTTTTTTAATAAACAATTGAAAAAAGAATAAAAAAAAAGTAATTTCAAAACCTTAAAGAACAATATAATTTATGATTTAAAAAAAACGGTTCCTTAATTTCAAAATTTAGTTGCAAAAAACGATTGTTAATTATCAAACGCATTTTTTAGCAATAAAAAATTTTTTTTTAAGAAACCATTTTTTTCTATAAATCATGATTTTTTTCAATTAACATAATGCAAAAAAAAATTTTCGAATTGCTTATAAACAATGTATTTGTTTATGATAAATTTATTAACAATAGCTGTAAAAAATTTAAAAAAAAATATTAATTAGTTTTTAGCCATGAGAAATTGAAACAATGAAAAATTAAAAAAAAATTGTATTGTATTTTTTATAAAATTATAATTTTCAATTGTTAATAAAAAAATAGAAAATATCAATTTTTTCATTTTGGCAACGGCAATCAATTTTTTTGCCCATTAAGGATAACTTCACGAAAGGAAAAAAATGCCAGGTTAGTTTAATAATTATAGGGATTTTTATATTGACTTTCAATTCAGAAAAAGTTATTAATTAACAAATTTATAATTAACGTTAAAATTGGGATAAACATTTTTTTACTGTGGATTATTGTTTATTGATGTATCCCAACATCACATGAATTTTTTCATTCCCTAATATTCACATTTAATATGTTTAGATAATTTTTTTTTGTTTTTATGTCAGAGTGACGAAAGGTGCGCAGAAGCCAGACTACCCGCTTTTGGCTCTATTTTCAGGGCTCTGCAAAAATTATAAATAATCGAGATACAGTTTCGGGAGTCGAAACTTTTTTTATGCAAATTCATTGATCTTCTTAAATCTTTTTTCAAAATTCCAAAATTTTGAAAATTTTCCGAGATATTAAGAAAAAACTGAAGCCCCATTTTTGTTTCCACTTAATTGTTTATAACTTTTGTAATTTTCATCCGCGCGTTTTCGGACCTTTCCTTAAACTTTCTAGGCAAAAATACGAATCGAATGACACCTTGGTCGTAATTTTTGGACAGGGCTGAAAAATGTTACAAAAAAAAGTACATGTGAAGTAGACTACTGCTTGATATGCTGATGAGTTATTTAAGATCGAATATTCTTAATCCCATCGATCTACCTGCTTTAGAATTTTCATTTCTTCGACCTCATTCCACTACAGAGTAACTACGACCCTGCTGAAAAGGCAAAAGTAAACAAACCGTACAAATTCCAGTGTGATGTTGCCAACGCTATTTCATACGATTTTCAGTTTAGGATTCTGTCGTGGGGCAGCACCTTCCGATAAGAAATTTCAAAATACTCCAATTTCAATATGCCGGCCAAATGAAACATTATATGGAAAAATGTTTCGAGCAAAATGTGTCTATTTTTAGATGTAGTATCCCGCTGAGTCAATATTTTTTTCATAAGGTCCCATATTGACGTTTCAAAATATTTTTTTTCGCGAATATGAAATATTCTTTAACTCAGCGGGATTCTCTGTGTATATAGGAAAGTTTTTTCCGTATAATTTTTTTTGCTAAAATTCATCATTTTCTCGTGGAATTCTAAATTAGATTTCAGTATGACGCGCTCACTCCTTACGACTCGTGATCAACAAATGCGTTTTTAAGGAATAAAACATTTTTATTCAAAAACGATTTCGTTTTTAAAAATCATAATATTCATCACTGATAAAAATCCCCCAAAAATTTTAAAATATGTTATAAACAATACATTCGTTTATAACAAAACAAATAATTTTTATTGTTCAACCCTCCGTATCGGTCAACGTGTGCGGGACGCACATTGCTTGCTTTTTGCGCTATTTTCGCCTCTGAATTAAAATTATAAATATTGGTGATAGAGTTCCGGGAGATGGTATTTCTTCACGAAATTTACTCCTCTTCAAGGATCTTGTTTCAAATTTCGGATATTTTTAAAATTTTCCGATATTTTTGCAAGAAACCAAACCCCCCTTTTTTACTAAATTGTTTATAAATTTTGCAACTTTTTCGAGCCCCGCTTGGAAATTTTCAAAAAGTTGCTAGAGGTCATTCCGAATCGAATGAGCCCTGGATCATAGTTTTCGGTGCCTTCGGACACAAGTTCCAAAACAAGGATCTTGTGACCCAGACTATGAAGCTATAGCTATCCACTTACTCGACAGACTGGTATAGTAACGATTACTCATGATTAAAATCTGATTCCAATGATATGATAATACCACATGACCTCATGGCTTTGTGAATGAAAATGAGATTATACGAGGATATAACTGTTACCAGAAAAAAAATAATGTAAGAAAAAATGCATCGGCCGGGAATCGAACCCGGGCCGCCCGCGTGGCAGGCGAGCATTCTACCACTGAACCACCGATGCCTTGTTTAATATCCATATAAATCAATAGAATCCAGTGTTCAATACTATAATAAATCAACATTTCTCACATGATTCAACTCATTGATTAATTTCCATTGCTGATCACAGTTATTCTATATTTTTACAGATGAACACCATTGAATTTTTTCAATATAGGTACATTTTTTCCCATTCTTTGATGTTTTTCCTCCTAACTAATCTCAGTATTTTGGTCTTCATTATTTTTTGTTTATTTCATTTTTTAATCTTTTCATTTATATATATTTTCTCAAATCTTCTCACTTTTTCTTCATTTAATGGAAACCTGAACCTTCAAGATTCACCAAGAAAATTGTCACCAAATTTATATATTCTTTAGGATTAGTAGGATTACCAATGTATTTAATTCTAATGCTTTCAGTATTTTTTTAGTGATGCTATTCGATATTGTATAAGTGGGTAGCTATTGACTGACATCCCAATATTAACGTAGAGCCGAAGTTACTGAGATATGTAGGTAGTTCTTTGTACAGCGTTAACCTTCCGATCAGTGAGAACCCAGATAACACTGGATATCTTATGGATATCCAATTTATGTCCAAATCAAGTCGGAATATCCTTGGACCTATTTTGGATATCCATAAGATATCCAAAACAGATAACCATAAGATATCCAAAATTGAATATCCATAAGATATTGAAAAACTGGATATCCTCCCAGACATGACTGGATATTATCTAAAGGACTTTTCACCAATATTTACCAATTCTCTGCTCAAAAACCACTGATCTATCATGCAGTTCTTGTCAAACAGCTGTAGCAACACTGTAAGTGCAACTGAGCATGCCGTTTGACGTTTCATGTTGCATGTTGAATTGCCTGGTCAAACGTCAAAGACTGGGAAGAGAGACACGTGTGGTCCCTAGTTTGTGAAGTACCTAGTGTTTTTATTAGTTGTTATGATCCCATTTAGATGTTTATTTCAATCGGTGTTTGATTTGTAAATCTTATTGAAAGCAGTCCAAGCAGGTAAATATTCCAATAAATATTTTATAACCTGACATAGCTATATAATCAAATTTTTATACGAAAACGCATTTTGAATAGTGTTGAAAGATGGAAAAACAAAATGTTAAAAGAAAAAAAATGCTCCATAAAATATACAAGAGAACAAGAAAGGAGTTAAAATCATTACAAGGCAGTGCAGGATCATCCACCTGTTTGGAGACTACCGAAACCAGTGATTCATCATTTTCCAATATAAGATCTCGTGAATATTCCAGTTCAGTTTCCTCCACTTCGAGTAGTGATGATTTCACTGATGCCCAACCTAGTGATGATGTCTTGTCTGTCAGAATTGATGAGGCAAATACCCAAGTCATTATAATTACCCCTTCTATAGAAGAGTCTTATAAATTTGGGAACTACACTCAACATTCTAAACAAGAGCCATTGATTCTTCACGTGGGACAGTGGGCATTGTTGCATAATATACCACAAGTAGCGGTCACTAACCTTCTTCATATTTTAAAGCCATCTCATCCTGAACTTCCTCTGGATGCTCGAACTTTACTGAATACTCCTACAATCATAACATTGAAAAAAGTAGAACCAGCGCAATTTGGTTTCAAAAAATGTATTGAAAAATTAATTATAAATTCACAATTAGCTAACCAAAATTGTAATATTGATGGTTTACCTCTATCGAAGAGTTCCGGTAGCCAGTTATACCCAATTTTATGCAATATATTTGGGACTAAAACTGTAGCAGTGATAGGTGTTTATCATGGAAATGAAAAACCAGCAGATGCAAATGAATTTCTGTATGAATTTGTTACTGAAGCAATAGATGTCCTCAATAATGGAATTACATATAATGGTCATGAATTTGTTGTAAAAATAAAGGCATTTATATGTGACGTTCCAGCAAAATCTTTCATTAAGTTTACTAAAGGACATAGCGGTTATAGTTCTTGTTCAAAGTGTACTGCTGTAGGAGTTTTTATCCATAATAGAGTATGTTTTCACAGGTTTCATAATTTTTGCCTGCGCACTGACTTCGATTTCAGATCAAAAGTACAGGAAGAACATCATACTGGTACTTCAGTTTTAGAGTTATTACCAAGAATAGATATGATACGAAATTTTCCTTTAGATTATATGCACTTAATTTGCCTTGGAGTAGTAAAAAAGTTGATAGTATCTCTGTGGCTTGGTGGTAAACTAGGTAAACCAGGAATAAAATTATTGCATCATCAGGTTAAAACATTATCCAAATCACTTGTGAATCATTCTTCCCAGATCCCTTCAGAATTCAGCCGAAAACAACGCTCTTTAAATGATGCAAAGCGTTGGAAGGCTACAGAATTTAGATTATTTTTATTTTACCTAGGTCCAGTTGTTTTACAGCCAGTGTTATAACATTACATGTTGCTCTTTCATTTTTATCAAATTCAAAATTTGCAAATCATTATGAATATGCTGAATCACTTTTAAAATACTTTGTTGAAACATTCATGACTTTGTACGGATCAGAAAATGTATCTCATAATATTCATAACTTACTACACGTGTGCGATGATGTAAAGTACTTAGGGCCAATAGATCAGTTCAGTGCCTTTCCATTTGAGAATCACATGCAGAGGCTGAAAAAATTAGTAAGGAAAGGTGAAAAGCCACTTGAACAAATTTCAAGGCGAATATATGAACAGGAAAGAAATTTTAACAATCATCAGAATTGTTCTCAGACTCAGTATCCTCAACCATCAATTGAACATTCTGAAGGGCCTCTTTTTTCAAACGTCATTAATTCAAAACAATATAAAAATGTTGAATTTTCTAATTACGTTCTTAGAACTTCTGAAGCTGATAACTGTTGTTATCTGCAAAATAATTCTGTAATAATTATAAAAAAATTTATAGGGGTGAAATCAAAATTATTGGAACAAAGTTCATTAATTTGGAAAATTTGTATACTTCTCCTTGTGAATCGTCACAGTTGAGAATATTCATTTCGAGTACTCCTGGCCCTCTACAATTATGGCCCTTAAGCCAAGTTGCATATAAATGCATGAAACTAAAACTGAATAATACTTTTATTACTTTTCCTCTATTACATCTACAGTAGTTAATTAATATGTTACTTGTATGCAGAGCTTTGTTATTATTTTTAGTCAATTCAAACAGGTGCTGTTAATAGAAACATTTAAATCTTTAATGGAAAGACAGATAAGAAATCCAAAGCAAAATTCGGCATGCAATATCTTTTCAAATATTCGACTACTTGTTCAAGTTACTTCAGGAATCATAAACATTCAAACCAATATTCACTAAATATTCACTAAAATAATTTTAACATACAAACTGATCAACAAAAGTCTGTCAAGGATTAACTATCAGGAGAGAAATTTAACAAAAAAAATTATAGTTTTTTTGAAATAAGACTTTCCAGATTATTCCAATAATGGGGACACGTCGTATAAATTATTTTCATTCTTAACATGCAGTAGTTCACTCGTTGATTCTAGAAAAATTTGTTTTTGTAAAATACTAAATTTACTAATTCAGCCTAGGAATTAACTTTTTATAAAATGGAGGCTACATGGACGATTGTTAAATTTATTGAAGAAAATTCAGTGGAAGCTGTACCGACAACATGGCTACTTGGAAGCCACAAATGTTATTGGCCTCCATTTCCCAAAGAAAAATTGGTCAGTAGCATAAGAAAAAATGAAGGACCTAATACGTGTTGGCCTCTACACGATATTGTAAGATTTGGAGATGCAACATATGGTGATTTAAATTGTGAACTCGTCATCGCCTAAGAAAACTATATGCATTTAATTGTTTCAGATGATTACCTTCTCGCAAGAACAAAAGCTAAGAAGGCAGAAATTTATAGTGACCTTAATTCAGATACTGATAAGAGTTCCAGGAAATATAAAAAAAGAAAACAAGTCGAATCTTCTTCTGATGAAGAGACTTACTTCAGTCCAAAGTTGTCTCAGCCACCAAAAATACATAATAAGGAATTACCTTCAAGTTTAATACCAGAAGCTAATACATCTGCCGCTGCAAATACCACAGGTATGGTAAATCTGAGTTCTTCTTATAGTATTCGATATTTTCGAAATAGCTTAGATTTTGATCTTTATGAGAGGGGACTCAATTTTCTTCACATATTTTTAAAAATATGTTTGTTATGTAGGATAACTGATTAAAATTAATATTCCACATCTGGAACCGATGACTTGGTTTTAATATATTATTGAAACATGAAATGAGACTTGACAATTGAATGACAACATTAACCATAACATGTCAAGAGTCTTTTCATAAAAAAAACTTGATATTCAGAAAATGTAAGGTTGTTATTTTGATTTGTTGATGAAACAAACTTTCTTTTTGCAGATGGTATTAATTCATCCTGTTGTTGCTGTGCTGAACATAAATTGGGTACGTATTTTTGTTCAAGTTCAACAAAACATGCATTTAATCAAGTAGTACTAACAAAATTCTGCATAATGAAGGTAATATATTCAAGTGTTGAATTGATAAGTCACTTACAATGTCTACTACGGATTAGTTAGAGATGAAAACCCTCAACTTTGTTATGAACTATCATGCCAAAGTACAATGTATTTATTAGTATTAAGCCAAACAATAATATACTGTTCTTATACTTACTTTATTAATGATTTAGACTGTGAACACTAAATTAATATTGTTATGTTGAATTTTCAGGTGACTCCCTGAAACATTTGCTCTAACAGCAGATTTTGACGCGGCATATATTAAATGAGGTTTTAGAGGAAGTAAAACAGCTTGAATTAGAGTTCAATGCTAATGATCAACGTGAGGCAAGCACTGATGTTCAGTCTATTTTCGTGTCATTTAAACATTTCCCTATTGACTCTGAAGACAAACTGAATCAACTTGAACAATATTTAAATGAACCGGACGCTTTCAAAGCTGCCGTAAGTAAATATTTCAACACGTTGCATCAACGTTAATGTAACTTATCTTTTCAGGTAACAGAAATTTCAAAATTAGGAGGATGCTCATTATATGATTTTGTCAAGCGATCTCTGTCCTCCATGCTCACGAATAATTTCGCCTCACAGTTTAGCTGGCAAGGAGCAAAAAAGAAAAAGGTTTTTAGGAAACTAAAACTATCTCAAGCTTTATCAAGAAAGAAAGAAAGAAAGAAATGCTTTATTGACTACGATATGCACAATATACATGAGTAGTACGTCAATTTACAAAGAGTGTTGAAACATCCCGTGATTTATATAAACACATACTTATTCGCAGTAGACAAAGACAAAAAATATACAATTATGTAAAGAAATAAAATATATATATATAAAAAAAATATATGCGATGGGGGCATCAGCATTGATTGGATTGAATTGATATTGCCTCCAGATATTCACTAACGGAATAAAAACAGTTATCAATGAGTGCTTTTTTAATAACTGTCTTGAACGCATGCAAACCAAGACATCTTGCATTCATATCAATTTTATTGTAGAGGCTGAGATTCAATGTATTAGAATGTGATGATTTCAATCTCAACTTTAGTGGTCGCAGCTGGCAGCCACTGCGTGTTGGATAGCTGTGAAAATCAGAGTTCAGCTTGAACATTTCTTTATTTTTATGAATTTCAATGAGAGTTTGATATATGTAAATACAAGGTAGTGCCATTATCTTATGTTTGATGAAAATTTGCTTGCATGATTCATCAAAACGTGCTCCATCGATGATTCTCAGTGCTCTCTTCTGCAGTCGAAATGCTCGTATAGCCTGAGTGGAGTTACCCCACAGCAGGGTTCCATAGGATATGTGAGAGTGAAAAAGGGAGTGGTATGAGATAAGCAGTACATCAGTACTGACAATTTTTTAAGTTTGCGTAACACAAATAGCTGACTGGACAGTTTATTGCACAAACTATCAATGTGGCTATTCCACTTAAGACCGTCATCAAGTATTATTCCCAACAGTTTGGCAGTTGACCCATTGGTAAGATTTTTGTTAGAGGAGAATGTGATGGTTTGGGTTTTATCTTTGTTCATTTTCAGTTGATTTGTGTTAAACCAGAGTTCTGCTCTAGATTTCGTGGCTGTCATGTGTGTTTTGAGTGTAGTAAAGCTCTGATGTGAATTGAGCAGAGAAGTGTCGTCCGCAAAAGCAATACACATATCTGGCAAGAGGAAGTTAAATATGTCATTGATATATATGGTGAACAATAGTGGCCCTAAGACGGAGCCCTGTGGTACTCCGTATTGGACACTTGCTTGTTCAGAGTTACCCCCATTGACAGAAACACATTGCAGTCTATTGGATAGGTAAGATTTGAAAATGTTAAGTAGGCTTCCTCTCACGCCATAGTGTTCTAGCTTTGTTAACAGTAGCTGATGGGAAACACAGTCAAAGGCCTTGGAGAGGTCGCACAGCGTGACACCTGTTAGTTCACAGGACTCAAAACCCTCAATTATCTTTTCAACCACCCTGCTTACTGCTTGGACTGTGGAACGATTAGTACGGAAGCCAAATTGACAATCATGGATTGTGTTATGTTTGTCAAAAAATGAATTTAAACGAGTTTTTAAAATCATTTCAATGATTTTTCCTAGAATTGGAATGATTGAAATAGGCCTATAATTGTCGGGTAGGTCTTTATCGCCTTTTTTAAATATCGGTATTACCTTAGATATTTTGAAGATATCAGGGAAGACTCCCTCCACGAAGCTCAAATTAATGAGTGCTGTCAATGGATCCACAATACTTTCCCCCACTTCTTTTATGATTTTGCTATTTAGGCAAAATATATCAAAGCTGGGAGAATTTTTTAATCTTTTAATTGCTGACCACACTTCATGTTTAGTGACAGGTTCTAGAAAAAAAGAATCTTTCGGTTTCGAGGTGCGATCTAAAAAATCGATAACACAATGATTGTTCTGTGGTAACTGTTTAATTATAAAGTCAGCCACTGAAGAGAAAAAATTATTGTACTCATCTGCTGATAGATTACTACTATGTTCAGTGTTGCCTGTTTTTGCTTTGTTTCTTTCGAAATTTATTGGCTTCCAACAGTCTCTACTTTTATTTGCTGAATTTGATATGAGGTTGCTGCAAGATTCTTTTTTTGCTAAGGTAATTTCCGATAGATAGTGATTTTTGAGCTTTTTATATGCAACTTTATCTTCTGTGGTACCTGTGCAATCAGACACAACTTTAACTGCATGCACTTGTCTCCTCAGTTCTCTCAGGTGATCATTATAGAATTTTACAGGAGTTTTATTGTTGTTTTTCACTCTCTTCGTCGGTAGAAACTTGCATACTAGATTATGTAAGCTGTTTGTAAGAAATTCAGCTAAGTCATTTACGGGTGCGTCTGTGGTGTAAAAAAATTGAAAATCTATTTCTGTAAGACTGTTTTTTATTCTATTTAGCCCTTTTTTGGTTACAGGTCTAGAGATTCGAGAACATTCAGCATCGTGCTTGCATTGAATATCAATATATTGTCCTAGATGATCAGAGATACAAATGTCAATGACACCAGAATCCGTGATATTATACACGAGATTTGTGAGTATGTTGTCTATACGGCTTGCCGATTTTGGGGTTGCCCTTCGAGTAACATCTAGTATGTTAATTGAGAGATCATAAGATTTTAATATGTCTTTCCATGATTGAGAAGTTATATTCTCCTTGTTTAGGTCTATATTAAAGTCTCCCGCGACAATAATATTTTTGAATTTATCTGATAAATGTTCCATCATCTCACAAAACAGTTTGGTAAAAACTTCATAATTACCTTTACAACTCGATCTATACACAGATATTACAGCTATGTTAGATGAGCTCAAAAGAATTCCGCAGAACTCAGCATGCAATTCGCTAGAGAATGAGCTAAGGTCAAGGACTTTGTATTTTAGATTATTTTTTAAAAAGATACACACTCCCCCATGCAAAGTGTTTGCCCTACAGTACCAGGATGAAAGGGTATATTTACATAAATTTACAGTTTTTAAGTTTGTTTCAGTAAGCCAATGTTCGCTCAAGCAGATAACACTATATTAATTTTGTTCTAGAAAGAGTTCTAGAGCTCCTATTTTATTTGAGAGGCATTGTATATTCAAATGTAATAATCTGATAGAAGGTTCGATGCCCCCATCACTTAGAGAATTAACATTGTTTAAAATATTTAAGTTAGTGGTCATACTGTCGGGGATTTCGTTCCTCTCCGGTATAAAAAACGTTGGACAACAGCATCCTCCGGCCAAATTGCTGGGTTCATCGCGGTTTTGAAGTGTTTGTCATACATAGTTACCTTAAATGATGAGTATTCCTGTGGTTGCAAGGATTGTAGTTTCTCACAGATAGCCTCTGGAAAATTGGGTGTTAAATATTCTTTGAGATTTTCCGTCGTTGTGTCTGGGTTTATTCTTGATATATGGAGTGCAGCAAGCTTGGGAACTCCTTTCAGGGACGTACCAGAATCACTTACCTTGGTTCCTACTACCAATTGTTTTCTTTTATTTTTGTGGGTGACATTTGTCCACTGTGGGCTTGCCTTGTCTTTTGGGGTTGGAGTAGATAATGTCGTGATTGTTGCTTGACCCTGTGCTTCTTTGATTGCGGAGCTCAGATGCTCCTTAGTTATTTCGGTCTGTTTGGTCGGCTTCTTCACGACCTCTGTATAGCTCACTTTATCCTTTGAACCACTTGGTTGATGTACGTTGTCATTCGTTTGGCTAATCTTGGAATTTTCTGTGTTTTGTATTCGGGGGTTTCCGGAAGGTAAGATCACAGTGGCAACATTGTGAATCGCAGAGCTGGAGTTATTAACATTCAACAATTTTATTATCAAATCTTTGTCCACAACTGCTTTCTCTAACTCGAGAATAATACGTCTCAAATATGTTAATTCCATTTTGGCACACTTTAGTTCGCAATTCAGGGATTCTATCGAGTCTAACCCTACTTCTGCATTGTTCGGAGAAGATTCGAATTCACTCTTGGTGTCGAGAATTTCACCTACTTCCAGGCCTATAGCTTTTTTGGTGTCTTCACTCAACTTGAGGTCACTTGTCACTTTTCGTTTTGTTAGTATTTCGATTAATTCGCTTTTTTTCAATTTATCTAATTCTTTACTGATCATTTCATTTCTAGCCATGTTGCCAGAATGTGAGGACAAACATATAGATTGTATTTGTTCTAATATAATTTATGGAGAAAATATTATGAGAATATTTTGGTATAATCGAGATCTTTTATAAATGATTTAAAAGCTATAAAATGAAATTACACTAGTTCATTATAGCTTTCTTAAAAAAACATAATTTTTGTAGAGAGTATGGAGTTTTGAAGAACATTTTATTCTCCAAATCACGTTAAACAACGAAACAGAACTTCCATATAAAAGAATTATCAAAAGTATTACTTTATGGTGATGTGTTAGCATCCACTCTGCTCAATTTACTCACGAAGAGTGTTTAAAATAACTAATCCCTTGTTTATAAGGCTTTCCAGGCATTGAATCATAGAAGTCGCTCAATATGTAAACCAATGAAGTTGTTTCAGATAGACTCTTCGTTTTTGTGTATGAACTGACTGTTTGTGGATGGTATACACATCATCAAAGGTTTTGTCTATGTTTTTGGTAATTCTTCTTTTATGGAATCGGTATTTTTTGTTTTTCCAAACTGTTTGGTGAAGAAAAGGCTGTAAACAATTAATCACTTAACACATATTAATTTGTTAACTAATGAAGTTGAGGGAATGTTTAATTGAGCATATTTAAATATGCTGTATCCTTTTTTTTATTGGGAAATATTTTTTTTGCAGAAGCTGCTGACATTTGTTGCGTATCAGAAAACAAAAAATCTACAGAAGATGCTATCAAAGCATGGCTGAGAAGAGCTAAGGAGAGACATATTTCATCACTGAAGAAAAATGTTAGTGTAGAAGAAACCCAAAACAGTGTTTTATTCTACCCATAACAAAAATATAATGAGTTTCTAAAGTTATTTCAGTGATACTGTTTACCAAAGTTTTATTAGTTTTTTGAATTATTTTTCGTCATTTTCTTTTCAATGTTCTTTATTAGATAGGATAATTTCTTCATTTCCATGCTACTGTTTTCAAAACGAGTTTTTGTTAGTATATCATTTTTTTAATGGATTTTGTTTGTGCTGAATAATATGCAGACTAATATTATTTCGTACTGAAGAATATAGACTGATATTTTTGGATAAGTTTTTTTTTTTGAAAAACCTGAACCTTCATATAAAAGATGGTTTATAATGTTGAAAATCATAAAATGATTTCTTAGGCAGCTACAGCTCCTTAAAAATTTAGTTGAATAGTTACATTTTTTATATTAGGAACCATTGAATATGTTTATTACAAATTATTTACACTAATTCTTTTCTATTCAGTTGCTCTACAAATTATGGTATACTAGGTCCTCGAAAAACAAATGAACCATTATATTTTATTAACTATTTTATATCTCCAATATTAAAGTAATATGTTTGCGTCATTTAATACTATATAGAATACTGAGCTTGTTGAACTGACAGTTTAAATGAAATGTTAACACAAATACACTTGAATCAACATTATATATTGTTCTTTTTAACTGCTGCTGATAGCAGATATTTATATATGAGCTTTTCGTACTAAAATTTACTATCGAATAACATCCCAAAATGTTTTAATCAACTATTAGGAAACACTCGTCACCTATTGTCCCACACATGTCGACCAAAATCAATTATAACAATATAAAATATACCCGTCCATGGAGGATATCTTATAAATGTCCACGGAGAACATCTCATGGACGTCCGTAATGGATATCTTATGGACTTACCTCACGAATACCCTATGGATGTCCATGGCAGATATCTTAAAGACGTCTTTTGCGGATATATTATGGACGTCTTTCACGGATATATTATGGACGTCTTTCACGGATATCTTATGGTCGTCCAAGTTGGTGGCCTGAGGATATCTTATGGATGTCCATGAGATATCCTTTGGATATAAATTGGATATATAATGGATATCCATAGTACATCCATAAGATATCCGTTGTTGTATGGGAAGGTCCGTAGGGACCTTTTACAATATTCGTGAGTTCATAACTTTTTGTTATCATGTGCTAGAAACGTGCCGCTACATGTATTTCATAAAAACGACATGTTGACGAATTGATTAAAACAGGTTTCAATACGATCCCAATAAACAAACGGATGTCCAGTGGATATACAGTGGATGTCCTTCTCGGATATTTCGTATATCCATAAGATATCCGTTTCATGTCCAACGATAGCCTATGGATATCCATTGGATGTTCGGAGGCCACTAAGTTGGACTTCATTAGGATATCCATCATGGACGTCCAATGGATATTCGATATGCATATCAATAGGCTGTTCAGATGATACTGAGTTGGACTTCCATAGGATATCCGTCATTGATATCCATAGAACGTTCATTAAGGACGTTTGTTTGATATTTTCATAGAATAAAACAAAACTCCTGTTAATTGAGACTCGTATTTGTTAAAATAAATTTAAAACAACATAATATTGGTCACCCTCAAAACAAAATAAACTCAACATATTTGATAACTCATTACAAAAATAAAATGAAATCAACCTGTAATGCAAGCATATACAAAAATATATTTTTTTCTACACCCGTACTCTAACAATACACTTATATGACCATGATCCGTTTCATAATGATATCCATTATGATACCGATTGTTCATAACGATACAGATTATCAACCAATAGAAACCCATAATTTTTCAATCAAGAATCCTGTTCCTTTGTTTGTCCTAGATTCTAACCTAAGCAACTAATTGCTTCATTTGTCAAAATCAGTTTTCATATTACCTACCTATATTATCAAAATGTCTGAAAACAGCGATATAGAAGGAATACCATCGACTCCAATATTTTCAAAAGATCAGATTAATTACAGTTGTTATATTCAATATAAATATAATTAGAATCTTTATAGTTTTCATATATCCATGATAATACCACTAAGTTTGTGTTTTTTTTTTTAAAATATTAGTTAATTACTGTAAATGTGTTCAATACAAATATAATATTTATAGTTTTTCATTATTTATCGGGTTTAGAAAAAATAGCGTACGCAACTCTCATGTAATGGTTATATTAATACACTCGCATATACCATACAAAACTCGCCTTCGGCTCGTTTCGTATCTCGGTTAATGCTCGTGTCTTAATAACCATCATTACATGATCGTTGCATAATATACTATTATTTGCTTCTGAAGTATGGCGTTCTTTGGCTCTTCTTAGCCTTTTTTTTAAATTGCTTCCTCAGCTTCTTTGTTACTAGTTGCGTGATTATTTCTTTCTGATGCAGCTATAAAAGACATAAAATCATAGTGACAGGAAATCGACTTTAATTTGTTGAAAAGGTAGGAGAAAGTGGAAAAACTTAACGTTGTCATTCTTTCTAAATGTCATATATCCTGTGTATGGGTTGGAAATTGACATGGTTGAAGTGAAGGCATTTTACTTGCCAATCATTCATTAAAGAAATGTTTAGAGGAAGAATAAGAGGAAGAAAAGTATCATTTTCCAACTTGAAAAGAGTTTGAGAAATCCAATCATTGCAAATCATACCCAGATTTCAATTCACATGTCGTTTTTAAAAACAACAGTAGCAAATGAAAAAAATGGAGAAATAATCAGCTTCACAGACTAAAACTGGTTCAATTTGAAAATAAAAACTAGGAAAGTTATCAATCAATTTCTCAAAAACAAAATACCTACCATTCACCAGTCAAAAAAAAAGATTTTCCTACTTATGGCATGAATGTTAATAGATAATAATAAATTTTTAATCAATCCATCAAAAAAAAATATTCATCAAGAATAAAAATAAAAAAAGGCAAGTACAGAACTGTACGTACCTACTTATTATTAATACATATAATCAGGAATAATGACTTCCATATATGTAAAATGATTTTAACATATTTTCATAATTCATTTTTTATAAATATAAAATGATATATTTTTATCAATATAAGTGAATCGAATGTGAAATAGTCATCAAAATAAGCAACATGTATTAAAATTACTATTCACTGACTCAGCATTTACAAAATTCAATTTTGGATATAAATTTTGATCAATGAAATTGAATTCACTTCTCATATATCCTATGGATATCCATAAGATATCCTTAGACGGATATCCATACGCTTGTCTTTCACGGACATTCATTGGATATCCTTTTCAATACCGGGATATCCTGGACCCGAAATGGATATAAAACGGATATCCATAGGCATTCTGTGTTATCTGGGATTCAATATCGTCAGTACCGGGCAGGCGGTCCTCGATTGAAGACAAAATGTTAAAAACCAAGAAGAGTTGAAGTTGAAGAAAAGATAAAAATCATGTCAATCGATTGCAGCCATTGCTGCTCTTCCTCAGGTTGAGACTGATGCAACTTACTTTATTACAAAAATGGTACGAAACGGTATAAAGATCCTCCACCGAGCTATAGTATTCGTGCTCATAATATTTTCGACTACAAGCAAAACAAACTAGGACTATCGAAGAACATGATTTATGATCCATTTTCAATGTTTCGTTCTCTGATCACCGAAGATATTGCTGACAATTGTCATACTCGAAACGACTTGCAAGGCCAACCAGGTAGTCGCTACATGAAAACAAAAAATTCTACCAAGCAGAAGTAATGGAAACCATTGACTCTGAAAGAGTTTGACGCGTTCGTAGCTATTATTTTGTATCCTTGGCTGATAAAATCTAACACCGAACCTGTAAAGGAACTATGGTCATACTTCATACAAGTCATACTTCAATATCCAAAGTTGCTTTATCACATGATCGTTTTGTGTCAATTACAAAATTCACTTGCCGCAAGCACCATATATGTACAATCTACATCAATACAGTAATAACATAGAATGCAAATACAATTTTTGTAATATTATTGTGATTCGTTTTACTGCCTTTCTGTCCAAATATACCAGGAATATCTTGCCTGAATTGAAATCAATCTACTTTTTTGCCATACCACTCATATTTTACGCCTCAATATCATTGAGGCACTTCATAACCATAAGCTACATAATACTTATGTATATCCATCGGATGATTGATAAGCATCAACGAAAGGAATCAGGAATTTCCACCCCCAATGTAGCAAAATAGGGGTTTGAAGATTTCGTCAGTTTTGAAGTTGGAAACTTGAAGTTTCGGGTCGATAAAAAATATTGTAACTACCTACCTATTTTTTTTAAATGGTCTCTCACGAAACTAAATGTGAGAAACCAAATTCTACGCGGGCGAAGCCGCGGGCAAAAACTAGTACCTATATTATAAGCAGTAGGTACCTTATCTCAGTTCATTTGTATGTTATTTTATTTCAGTTTGTGTTCGATCTGGCTACACAATTTGTAATATTTGGTTTTCTGTGGAAGGTGGAGCAAATTACACGATTATCACCTTCCTTTTTTTCTTTCCTGTAATTCAATGTTTATATGAAAATAGAGCTTTTTCTTCCAGTGTGTGTCTGAAAGTTACTTCTTTGCATAATCTACACATCATTGCATAGAGTTAATTTTTTGAAATCGATTGTTTCTTTCTTCCTTTTTTTCTTTGAAGGATTTCCCACATGTTTTGTAGCAATATGTAGACGTAGAAAGACAAAAATTTCTCAAAATTTATAAATTGGCATGTATACAGGTTCCGTAGTGTAGCGGTTATCACGTCTGCTTTACACGCAGAAGGTCCCCGGTTCGATCCCGGGCGGAACCACATTTTTTTATTCATAGAGTCAATTTATGCCAGCATAATATTATAATAGTATTATTCAAGAAGTGACTACCAAAATTATTTTTGTATAAGTATATGTTCAAATACCAAAGTAATATGGAATGTTGCTGAAATTGGTGGAGGTGGAGTTGCATTAAAAAAATTAAAGATACATGAAAATAGATAATTTAGTTTTGTAGAAGTTATGTTCGATCTAGTAACCGCATTTTTCAATTAACAACTACAAATATTACACGTTTTCAAAGACGGCCAAAAATATCACTGTCACGTAGATCTTAAAATTGAAAATTCCAAAATTTAATTCCTATTGATCGGTAAAATATTTTGTCACATCGGAATATACATAGATCAAATAATGCATTTTTCATTCAAGTCAGATTCAGTATTGTTTTCGAAGTCAAATTGACTATGAAATTTATAAAGAAACTATCAGAACAACTTTCATTTCTATTGAGTTCGGAAGTTACGACAATATGTCAGATGATTCATGTTCATCTACATAACTCAGCAAAAATGTGTACAGACTATTTTTGTGCACTCCCCCCATGAAGTATCAATATTGACTTTATTTTCTTTCATAAGTCTCCGAAAATCACGCTATTGTATCACTTCCTTGCTGCACTTCAAACCTTAATGCTTCAATAATTCACTATTATTGTCTCGCAGCAGGAATTCTCCCTAGGCTATTACGATCGACAAACATCGTGATTTGAGACTTTGGGTAGTTTTTATTCTTATTGCATTCTATGGTCGATAAAAACACAAGTCGTGTCCCGTTCAGACGATAACGGTGAATAAAAAATATGTTTTTTGGGAAATATTTCAAAAATGTAATGACTCAGATTTTATTATATTTCTCATGTCTCACATTTTCTGGTCCACTGTACATGGTTCTTTAGGATATGGTTTTGAATGATAATATAGTACCATAATGATATCTAATTCAATCACTCAATCAATATTTCCATTTTTCGACATGGCTCTCATGCTGGAATAGAAAAAAAATCACATAAAAAAAATAAAAAGGTTCAATTCAGTAAGAGTTAGGTTGAAAAATATTTGTTGAAATTTAAATTTACAACCTAGCTGTTGAAATTTTCGATTTGATTAAGTAAAAATAATGTAAAACTGAAGATTTCATTCGAATTGTTATATCACAAGATGTTACGCTACAGTAGCTTTGTCAAGTGATTTGAATACTTCAAGTTCAGACGATAACGGTGAATAAAAAATATGTTTTTTGGGAAATATTTCAAAAATGTAATGACTCAGATTTTATTATATTTCTCATGTCTCACATTTTCTGGTCCACTGTACATGGTTCTCTAGGTTATGGTTTTGACCTCGGTTACTTTGGCAATAAAGTTCAGCAATATTTCGTATTTTCTATTCTCTTTTCCGAAACAGTGAAAAATGTATTTTGAAGGCATCATGAACATTTGAAATGACGAAAACTATAGAAAATAGTGAAAACTAAACGAAAAATCCGAGCAGGGGGCGGTATACTGTCTGTCTGTCTGTCTGTCTGATTTTAATCAGACAATCTGCCACCTTCATATTTTGTTATAGTGGTGACAACTGGAAATAAAAAAATATGTCAGAAATGAAATAAAAAAACTGGCCGTCGGGGGCGGTACAGATCCAGCAATATTTTTATTAGAGACTCTGCCACCTTCATATTTTGGTATAGTATTAAGAAATGGAAATGAAGAAATATGTCAGAGGTGAAATAAAAAAATCGGCCGTCGGGGGCGGTACAGATCCAGCAATATTTTTATTAGAGAGCCTTCTACTTTCATATTTTGGAATGGTGTTAAGAAATGGAAATAAAGATATATGGCCGAGGTGAAATAAAAAAACCGGCTGTCGGGGGCGGTACAGACCCAGCAATATTTTTATTAGAGACTCTGCCACCTTCATATTTTGGTATAGAGTTAAGAAATGGAAATGAAGAAATATGTCAGGTGTGAAATCAAAAAACCGGCCGTCGGGGGCGGTACAGATCCAGCAATATTTTCATTAGAGAACCTGCCACCTTCATATTTTGGAATGGTGTTAAGAAATGGAAATAAAGATATATGGCCGAGGTGAAATAAAAAAACCGGCCGTCGGGGGCGGTACAGATCCAGCAATATCTTTATTAGAGACTCTGCCACCTTCATATTTTGGTATAGTGTTAAGAAATGGAAATGAAGAAATATGTCAGGTGTGAAATCAAAAAACTGGCCGTCGGGGGCGGTACAGATCCAGCAATATTTTTATTAGAGAACCTGCCACCTTCATATTTTGGTATGGTGTTAAGAAATGGAAATAAAGATATATGGCCGAGGTGAAATAAAAAAACCGGCCGTCGGGGGCGGTACAGGTCCAGCAATATTTTTATTAGAGAACCTGCCACCTTTATATTTTGGTATGGTGTTAAGAAATGGAAATAAAGATATATGGCCGAGGTGAAATCAAAAAACCGGCCGTCGTGAGCGGTACAGATCCAGCAATATTTTCATTGGAGACCCTGCCACCTCCATATTTTGGTATAGTAGTCACAGCTGGACATAAAGAAATATGGCCGAGGTGAAATCAAAAAACCGTTCGTCGGCGGTGGTACAGATCCAGCAATACTTTCGTTAGAGCCCCAATCACTTTCATATTTTGTTGTAGTTTATTGATTAAGTAGGTATAAAGAGAAATGGCAGATAGGAAATTAAAACCGGCACATGCAAAATGAATACAAAATTATAAACAATGAATGGCAATGCAAACTGAAATATATTACTTATTAAAATCTCAAAAAAAAACAAAACGTAAATCATATCCTAAAAAATGCAATTATATCATAAATCAAAGTCAACGCAAACTAAATTTTACAACAAAACAATCTCAAAACACAAAATATCTTAAAAATCTATATCTAAAGCCATTTGACATACACATAAAAAAAACATAATAAATCAATAACAATACAAACTGAACTCTATATCAAAAAATTAATATGAATAAAATTCAAATCGGGAGCCTATTGGTAAAATAATACAAATTTATATTAAATAGGAGACACTGCGTACTGAATTCTACAGTGCTTTTCCTTAAAGTTTTTCCCTTTTATTTTTTGAATGAATCATTTATCACTATTTTCACCTACTACAAAATGGCGGCACATTTAATAATTACTTGAATACATCGATGTTCAACTTCATAAATTGACGAAATAAGCTGACTTCACTTGAGAAAATGTTCGAAACGGTTGTCTTGAACTTTTTGACATAAGAACAGCCTAATCGATATTTCACGTCCAATTTTTTCTAAAACTGTAACATCGATATTTTTACAAATATTCATTATTCTCTGCCGTATATCTAATATCGAAGCAGATTTAGTTTCGTACAATTTTGCGATTGAAACAACCCCATAAAAAACTCCAAAGGTGTCAAATCTGGCAAGAGGGTCCTCCCGTTACGTAGGACCTCGACTACTAACCCAACGACCGAGGAAATTGATATCTAAATGGTTTCTTGCTTGTCTGAAGTTGTGGTGCGCCATCTTGTTGGAATACAATATTCATATCGAATTCATTAGGATTCGCTTCGACAATTTTGGTGATTAAAGGGCTTGCTGACCAGATTTGAAACCTTTTGATTTTCTTATGGGGCTATTTGAAGCACAAAAGTTGTACGAAACTGAACTTGCTCCACTATTGGATATACGGCAGAGAATGATAAATATTTGAAGAAATATCGACGTTACAGTTTTCGAAAATATTAGACGTGAAATATTGCTTGGGTAGTTCTGATTTCAAAAAGTTCAAGGCAACCATTTCGAACATTTTCTGAACTGAAATCAACTTATTTCTTCAAATTATGGAAGTTAAACATGGGTGTATTTAGGTAATTATTGTATGTGACGACATTTTGTAGTAAGTAAAGATATTGTTTATATTCTAGGGTTGTGAAGTATTCCTCAGGAGCTTCAAAATGATGTGTCACAAGACACCCCTTTCAATTCAATATTTTCTTTCCGGATGGCGCCCAGTCGCCATCTTGAAATTTTCATTGGTAAATTTCACTTCAAAATATAGTATTCATACCTCAATTTCATTATCCCAAGTAACAATTTTTTCTGTTTAACCGTTCAAAAAATAAAATGGGGGGGACATTAAAGGAAAGCACTGTATAATAAAAGCAATCCATATTGAAAGCTGTACATATCACACGAACAATAAATACAAAAATATAATGAATGACTGACAATGCAAACTCGATTCTATAATATAAACCCAAGAAAATAACAAAATATGGTAAGAATGAATAGAAGAAATTACCCAATAAGGAATAATTTTCCTAGCCGCCGCCGGTCATGGGAAACAAAGATACTGAATCATCATCCCCAACCGTTATCAGAGAGGTTTTTGTTATTTTTTTGGGTTGATTGAACGGACTGTCACTATGAGGATAACGAATTCATTCGGTGTTTCTCTGTAATCGGATACAAAAGCTGCTCAGTTGTATTTGGTATAGTTTATGTCAAAAAAGTAAACATAAGTATTAGTTGAAAGAGTTCAGTGTTTAATTCTAATAATATAAAGGTAACAATATCGAAAGCCATTTGATGTACATGTCATATGAAAAATAAATAAAATACGAAAACATAATAAATGACTAATAATGCAAATTGACTTCGATAATATAAACTCAATAAAATAAAAATAATACAAATATAAAATGCAAGAACAATTTAATTTTAAATCATACCCTATCTTGAGATCAGCTAATACTATTAGGTAGGTACCTTTAATATTCATATTATAAAATGAATACTAATCAAAGTTTATTGAATAATTTCAACAAAAATGTGGGAAGCGCTAAAGAGTCATAAATGCCATAAAAATATGTGATAAGAAATTTGAGAATATATATTTATAGCGGTGTTAACTGGAACCGTTGTATAAATTAAGTATCCTTCCAGAATAAGAACAATCACATACTACATATAACACAAATATAATTACCCACAGGTATAATGAAAGTAGTTTTTTTTAAATCTTCAATACAGTTCTGATGATAGCACCTGTCACATTTATCACAGATAATGCAGTCTAAAGTTATATTTGAAACTTCTGTTGATCGCCCGCACAGGGGACATATGTTTGACATATTGTCAGAGTATTTTATCAAGTCGTATGCTATTTTTTTTCGATAGTCATCTGATACAAAGTTTTGTTTTGGTATATTTTTTTGGTAGAATATGCATTCAGCGAATTTTAGAACAAATACCCCACAGTTATATGCATCAGTATGTGTGACATGTTCTACTAATTCAGATGACCACCCTCTTATTGGAATAGGAGAATTGAAAATGTGTTTACTAATTCTATTGTAAGCGCGGGCAAATGTAAGAAATTTTTTGAAGAAATGACTGACTTGTTGTTGAGTAGTTCCCATCGGATCGAAGTAATTTTTTTGTTTTTTTTTTTTGTCAGCTACTAGAAGAGTCCAATGTTGACCTGTATTGATAACAAAAATCAAAATATATTTCAAAGGGGGAATATTATTCAAGTCGAACTTCAAATTTTCTCTCAGAATCAAAAAATATGATAAATCGCAAGAGAATAGCGTAATATGATTTGGTTTGTGGATGGCTAAGAAAGCATCTATGATTGAATTACTCAAATACATATCCAAGCTATTCGATAAATTGGAAGACAATCTGTAGAAATCATCTGATAATAAAGTTTTTGTTGGGATATTAAATTTAGAAAATGTACTGATATACAAATAGTTTTCCTGGAAAAAACTAGAACAATTTATATAATAATCTGCATTATCGATTAAGCCATTTGGTAAAATTTTATATTTTTCCGGAGCAACAGTTGCTGAGAGTCGGCTGATCAAAGATTTTTTGAAATAGTTATGACGGCGCTTCTTAGCTTTCTTCCAAGTCTCTTTATCCATTTTTCTCCTTGTATTTGTACACCTAGTACGAGGAATATTTAGCAACACTTCTTTATGAAGGGACAGAACCCTCTGCCTAACAAGTCTCAAAAATCGGGTGCATTTTTGATTTGGCAAACTATTGAGTAAAATATTTTTCACATAACCGAACCAGTTTTCCACAATAGCATTACTGCAACCCTCATTTTCATCAGACGATGAATTTATTCTACAACAAAGTGGATAATATGGTAAATAACGTTTGAAAAGAAAATCTGGAAGTTTTGGTGAGTAAAATGGATTTTTTGTTCCCCCATCATCATCAATAATTTGACAACCAGCAATTGAATTAAAATGTTTATAGAAAGGACTAGATTTATAAATTGGCTCAGTCTTGTCTGTTTCGTCATGGAAAACAGATACAGTATACCGTTTCACATCAATAACATCTAATTCGGAGACACAATTGTTATTACTGATATCAGTCAATGAGTTTATGGAGCACTCTACCAACTTATTATTTTTAGGAGATAATAAAATAATTGTCAAATACTTCATCCAAACTGATGCCATCCATATACTTTTGAAATTGAACATTCCAGCTATGTTTTCAATAATGAAATGTTGTGCTCTTTATCATTAATACAATTACCAACATCTCTACTTATATTTTTCAACAAGTGAGCACAATACAATTTCAAAATAGTGAAATCAGCACCTGCCATCGAGTCTTTTTCCAGAATTATATGATAACACATATTTAGATACTGTTTCATAGTCATACTGTTCCAACTCTCAAGTGCTGTACCGCCCCCGAAGACCGGTTCTTTATTTCACCTCTGACGAATTTCTATATTTCCAATTGTGACCACTATAACGAAATATGGAGGTAGCAGAGTGTCTAATGAAAAAATTGCTTCATCTGTGCCGCCACCGATGGCCGGTTTTTTGATTTCACACCTGACATATTTCTTCATTTCCATTTCTTAGCACTATACCAAAATATGAAGGTGGCAGAGTCTAATAAAAATATTGCTGGATCTGTACCACCCCCGACAGCCGGTTTTTTGATTTCAAACCTGACATATTTCTTCATTTCCATTTCTTAACACTATACCAAAATATGAAGATGGCAGAGTCTCTAATAAAAATATTGCTGGACCTGTACCGCCCCCGACGGCCGGTTTTTTGATTTCACATCTGACATATTTCTTCATTTCCATTTCTTAGCACTATACCAAAATATGAAGGTGGCAGAGTCTCTAATGAAAATATTGCTGGATCTGTACCGCCCCCGACGGCCGGTTTTTTGATTTCAAACCTGACATATTTCTTCATTTCCATTTCTTAACACTATACCAAATTATAAAAGTGGCAGAGTCTCTAATAAAAATATTGCTGGACCTGTACCGCCCCCGACGGCCGGTTTTTTGATTTCACACCTGACATATTTCTTCATTTCCATTTCTTAGCACTATACCAAAATATGAAAGTGGCAGAGTCTCTAATAAAAATATTGCTGGATCTGTACCGCCCCTGACGGCCGGTTTTTTGATTTCACACCTGACATATTTCTTCATTTCCATTTCTCAGCACTATACCAAAATATGAAGGTGGCAGAGTCTCTAATAAAAATATTGCTGGATCTGTACCGCCCCCGACGGCCGGTTTTTTAATTTCACACCTGACATATTTCTTCATTTCCATTTCTTAGCACTATACCAAAATATGAAAGTGGCAGAGTCTCTAATAAAAATATTGCTGGATCTGTACCGCCCCTGATGGCCGGTTTTTTGATTTCACACCTGACATATTTCTTCATTTCCATTTCTTAGCACTATACCAAAATATGAAGGTGGCAGAGTCTCTAATAAAAATATTGCTGGATCTGTACCGCCCCCGACGGCCGGTTTTTAAATTTCACACCTGACATATTTCTTCATTTCCATTTCTTAGCACTATACCAAAATATGAAGGTGGCAGAGTCTCCAATAAAAATATTGCTGGATCTGTACCGCCCCCGACGGCCGGTTTTTTAATTTCACACCTGACATATTTCTTCATTTCCATTTCTTAGCACTATACCAAAATATGAAGGTGGCAGAGTCTCCAATAAAAATATTGCTGGATCTGTACCGCCCCCGACGGCCGGTTTTTTAATTTCACACCTGACATATTTCTTCATTTCCATTTCTTAACACTATACCAAAATATGAAGGTGGCAGAGTCTCTGATGAAAATATTGCTGGATCTGTACCGCCCCCGACGGCCGGTTTTTTGATTTCACCTCTGACATATTTCTTTATTTCCATTTCTTAACACTATACCAAAATATGAAGGAGGCAGAATATCTAATAAAGATTTTGCTGGATCTGTACCGCCCCCGACGGTCGGTTTTTTTATTTCACCTCTGACTTATTTCTTTATTTCCATTTCTTAACACTATACCAAAATATGAAGGAGGCAGAATCTCTAATAAAGATATTGCTGGATCTGTACCGCCCCCGACGGTCGGTTTTTTGATTTCACACCTGACATATTTCTTCATTTCCATTTCTTAGCACTATACCAAAATATGAAGGTGGCAGAGTCTCTAATAAAAATATTGCTGGATCTGTACCGCCCCCGACGGCCGGTTTTTTGATTTCTCACCTGACATATTTCTTCATTTCCATTTCTTAGCACTATACCAAAATATGAAGGTGGCAGAGTCTCTAATAAAAATATTGCTGGATCTGTACCGCCCCTGACGGCCGGTTTTTTGATTTCACACCTGACATATTTCTTCATTTCCATTTCTTAGCACTATACCAAAATATGAAAGTGGCAGAGTCTCTAATAAAAATATTGCTGGATCTGTACCGCCCCCGACGGCCGGTTTTTTGATTTCACACCTGACATATTTCTTCATTTCCATTTCTTAACACTATACCAAAATATGAAGGTGGCAGGGTCTCTAATAAAAATATTGCTGTATCTGTACCGCTCCTGATGGCCGGTTTTTCAATTTCACACCTGACATATTTCTTCATTTCCATTTCTTAGCACTATACCAAAATATGAAGGTGGCAGAGTCTCTAATAAAAATATTGCTGGATCTGTACCGCCCCCGACGGCCGGTTTTTTAATTTCACACCTGACATATTTCTTCATTTCCATTTCTTAGCACTATACCAAAATATGAAGGTGGCAGAGTCTCCAATAAAAATATTGCTGGATCTGTACCGCCCCCGACGGCCGGTTTTTTAATTTCACACCTGACATATTTCTTCATTTCCATTTCTTAACACTATACCAAAATATGAAGGTGGCAGAGTCTCTGATAAAAATATTGCTGGATCTGTACCGCCCTCGACGGCCGGTTTTTTGATTTCACCTCTGACATATTTCTTTATTTCCATTTCTTAACACTTTACCAAAATATGAAGGTGACAGAATCTCTAATAAAGATTTTGCTGGATCTGTACCGCCCCCGACGGTCGGTTTTTTCATTTCACCTCTGACTTATTTCTTTATTTCCATTTCTTAACACTATACCAAAATATGAAGGAGGCAGAATCTCTAATAAAGATATTGCTGGATCTGTACCGCCCCCGACGGTCGGTTTTTTGATTTCACTGCTGACATATTTTTTTATTTCCAGTTGTCACCACTATAACGAAATATGAAAGTGGCAGAGACTCTATTAAAAATATTGGTAAATTTGTACCGCCTCCGACGGCCGGTTTTTTGATTTCGTCACTGCTATATTTCTTCGTTTCCTTTTGTTAACACTATAACAAAATATGAAGGTGGCAGGGTGTCTGATTAAAATGTTGACAGAAATATACCGCCCCCTGCTCGGATTTTCGTTCAGTTTTCACTATTTTCTATAGTTTCCGTCATTTCAAATATTCATGATGCCTTCAAAATACATTTTTCACTGTTTCGGGAAAGAGAATAGAAAATACGAAATATTGCTGAACTTTATTGCCAAAGTAACTGAGGTATGGTTTTGAATGATAATATAGTACCATAATGATATCTAATTCAATCACTCAATCAATATTTCCATTTTTCGACATGGCTCACATGCTGGAATAGAAAAAAAATCACATAAAAAAAATAAAAAGGTTGAAATACACTAACACTGAAATTTACATCACACATAGTTGAATTGAATTTTTATAAAATCACATATACTATAAAAACATTCTTCCATTGAAAAGTTTTTTAACTCATAATTGAATAAAGACAATGTATTTATATACTTCAATTCTTCTGGATGATTGTGAGTATTTTGAGGCCAAAATGATCAGAAGCAGATGACTTTATTTTTCTTTTTGCTAAATTTACATGAAAATGTTGCAATTTTTTTTTGTTCCATAACTATGAATATCCGAATTGAGAATAAAAGTGTTCTTATCTTCAAAAATATGGACACACGTCCACGAAAATGAAGAGACGATTCTCTGTTAGAAACTCTCGCGATACATCTCAAAAATCGTTTTTGTGTAATGAAAATATCTTTCACACCTGGTACATTGCCACATAGGCTAATGCCATATCTGAGTCTCGATTCGACTTGGGCATAGAAAAAAATCACCATCTGTTTCACTTCTAGAACAGATCGTTAATTAATAAAGAGATGTTTTAAAAAATTCAGTTTGAAAGATAATTGTTGGCAATGAAATTTCCAAGAGAGATGTTCATCCAGAAATTCTTCCAAAAACCTAACCTCTGCATGTGTATTCTGCATAGTAATTTTACCAATTTCTATTTCAAAATCATTAATATTTCTTTGACGACAGTGAAATCACAAAATCTGAGTTATTTCAATGTTGAAAAATAGGTTTCTACTATTGAAAAAAGATGAAACTGAAGGAATTGTTCCAAAAAATGTCGTTCTCAATTAATCGTTATTCGCAGAAGACATAAACAATGAAAAGTCGTCTGCATACGCAGTATAATCATCAATACCAATTATGGCATCAAGATGATTCACATACAAAATGGTTAGATTGAACCTAAGATCGATCCCTGTGGAACGCCCATTTCGATTTACCTTTCTCTTTGTTAAAAAGGATGAAATCCAGTCTAATAGTATACCTCTTGTGCTATAACTCTCCAATATTTTCATCAATTTCTGATGGTTCACACAATCAAAATCAATCATTAATTGATGACCTGAAAATTTATGGTAATGTAACAAAGATAACAATAATTTGTCATAACAATCTCAATATGGACAAGTAGAAGGCCAAAAACTTTCTTTTCCAAATCTCAGTATGTTGTATAACATTTTCAGCTGAAAAGAAATATTGACA
This sequence comes from Leptinotarsa decemlineata, assembly GCF_025532065.1. Lineage (NCBI taxonomy): Eukaryota > Metazoa > Arthropoda > Insecta > Coleoptera > Chrysomelidae > Leptinotarsa > Leptinotarsa decemlineata. The sequence goes on from NW_027412686.1 coordinate 3,508,916, forward strand.
ATAATTCATTGCAGTCTCGTGACTACTTCGTAGGTTTCATAGTTTGCATGTTTTTTTATACGATACCATGAGCTTAAAAGTCCCGGTCTTACGAAAGAAAACGCGTTATTATTTCAAAATTGGCTTCATTCATCACCGTAATCTCCATCGAGAGCCAGACAATCATTTCAGTGGCGCTCTAACATTTCAGTACCACTTGTGTAGAACGATTCATCTTTTGCCTCAAAAATTTGCCCAAATTCCTCGTATAAGAAAAGAAACTTACCTACACTGTATAGTCGATGAATATTACACCACGCACATCCCAAATTACCGAGCCCATAGCCTTTCCAGCCTATTGTTGTGCTTTGAACGAGATTCACCAGTTGCTCTCCACTCATATGACGATCGTTTTGATACCAAAGTGAAGTGGTGGATTCATGTTTCATCCATTGTAGCTGCTTCAGGAGGACTTTCTTTCAGTTTGTGTCTTAAAGTTACTTCTTTGCATGATCTACACATCCATGTATAGAGTTACTTATTTTCAAATTGATTACTTCCTTCCTTTCGTTGGAAGACTCCCTCATCTTTTTTGTATCAAGATGGAGTAGTAGAAAGCCAAAAACTTTCTTTCCCAAAAATTAATCACTCCTAAAAATATAACCCCTTCAATTCAAATAAGATTCCTCTTGGCTGGGATTAAATCAAATAGGTGAATGAATGTCATTACGATGTCATCAATGACATAAGCAGACCAATCTTATTCCGTGACATTAAAAATCGTAATTCATGAATGAATTGTGTGTATTTTCTATAATGTTATCCAATTTGGTACTGAAGAGCCTTAGGGCAAGGGTCTTACGGCGAAACATCGATTTATACCTACCAGTGAGGATGACAGTGTTCCATGTAAGTGCAATTTGTTACCATTCATTTAAAGTAGAACTCATGTGAATGATATCTGATTTTATTCCACAACAAATGTTTGAAATATAAACTGAGTGAAGAAAAGTATCTTCTGTATAATTCAGTGTTCATATAGAAGTATTTGTTTCGAAAGAATTTCTTTCTTTCGTGTAATACAATGTTTATATGAAAGTAGCTGTTTCTGGAGGACTTTCTTTCAGTTTGTGTCTGAAAGTTACTTCTTTGCATGATCTACACATCCATGTATAGAGTTACTTATTTTCAAATTGATTACTTCCTTCCTTTCTTAGGAAGTAGAAAGCCAAAAACTTTTTTCCCAAAAATGTAGAAATTTATTTCTTCAACTAAAAAAACATATTATTCTGCTCAATAGTTTTCACTAGTAAGAACTTTAGACAATTACAAAATCAACAGAAAATACAGCACGCCTTCTTTCAAGAATGTAACCAAATAACAAAAGTGAATATTTTCATTCGAAATATTACTCTATTTATTTTTCATAATATTTTTTCACCTTTCAACATTGATCAGTGTAGAAGGATGTATTTTATAATTTCTTTTTATATAGAGTTCATTGTGGTTGTGACATTAAAGAAGTAGCAATTTTTCTATTTCTAACTAAAATACATGATAACAGGAATGTGGGGAGAATATATTGGAATGTGATTGACAACATTTCTTGTATAATAGTCAATTTTTTTCAAATAACAAGAGTTTTTGAAAAAATTATTGTGCAGAGTGAAATTTTTGCAGGACAAAATTTCCAAGCGGATCAAAACGACTTTTTTTTTATTTTCTTCTCACTGAATACAACTTTGCAACTAACATAAGTGTGAATGACCATGACAATCATGATTTCAAACTATCAATAGTTCCACCTTGATTTGAGAATACTGTAAATACTTCCGGCTAAATGGGAAATGATGTTGATCGGTGAAATTATCATGACCTTTTTCTTCTACAGACAATATCAGATCACTACTTTGCAGAGTACTTGAGAACAAGGAAAAAAAATCCGTAGGTACCCTATATTTTACATTTTGTATTTCAACAAGGTTATGAATGGAGCACATGATCAAATTTATCACCAAATTGGTGAATGTGATAACGGTTCAGATTCTTCATCTTCTGTATCATCATTACGTCAAAATTGTTCTACAGAAATTCGGGGTTTATAAACCGAAACAGTGGTTTACCCTGTTTAGCTAGCCTCAAGGATCGTTAATCTTAATTGTTTTCACATTTAATCGGAATTAATTTGCAATGTGTTGGTCCTATCATATTTTGCAGGTCCTGTTGACTTTGTTCTGGAGTTTGTACAGCCGAGTCAGCGGGTTTTGTTCGTGGATATTTGAATCCTTGTAGTTGGTGTGATGAATATTTGTCGCATACTAATGAACTGTTTGTCATTTCCATTCAGAAAGAAGGAAGAAAGAAGGAAAATCGTGAATTCAATTCTCGAAGGTTCCTCATTATACACGTTCATTTCAAATAGGTATTGTTCATTATCTTTTTTAGAATTTGGTGATTAATGAAAATGAAAAAAATACAATCCATCAAGGAATTATTGATGTAGTATCCCACATTTCAACGATGAGATGTTTCAAGAGCGATATTCGCAGATTATACACGTTTGAAAAAGTTTGTCTCGAAATTTTTTCCAAAAATTTGTTGAAATTTTCAAATACGAATATTGGTTCATACGTGAACAATCTGTAATTACCAAAATATTTCCTTTCCATATTTCCAAAGAGTTTGTTCAACCTATCTATTAATGTTTGTAACTCAAAGATTCATATTCAACTTTTTACTGAAGAAGTTTAATATTGAAAATAAGTTTGGTATGAACCTATAACATCCCGAAAGTACGAAATGTACTCAAGAGAAGTTCATGTGAATAAGAAAATACAGAGCACTTTGAAAATTCCAAATAATATTTCTGTTTTGTTTCACACAGTATTACAAAAAAAGTTTCTGGTTGTGAAACCAGCTACCTCACAATCATGAACCCTGTCGTTGGTGAGAATCCTTGGATCAGGTCAAAAAATAAAATATTCAATATCCTTGATATCATGTAATTCAATAATTAATATGAGTATGTATCAAATGAGAAAATGAAACTTTGACTTCTGAACACCCCTGTTTATACGTATGAAAGGAGTATTCCTTTCAGTGATAGATTTCAAATTGTAGCTATGAATAAAGTGACCAGACATCCCGTTTTGGACGGGACTGTCTCTTTATTCGACTATCTGTCCCGTTGTCCCCAAATAATGATCTGGGACGTAAAATAGTCCCGTTTTCTAAAATCGACTCTAAAAAAACCCGTTGATAGGTATCGAATGTGAAGCCCACATAATTCACAATGCTATAAAATCTGCTGCAGTCGGCCTACCTTTAGATTACGAAAGCATTATAGCAAAAATATAATAATTTTTTTATATTTATACGGTTGGAGTTGAAGCTCTAAAGGAATTTTGTGCTGAAGCTGAAAGAGAACATCACCAAATGCTCGCCTACAGCAATTCCAGCTGGCTTGCGCTGTTGCCTACTTTGGAGAGAGTTTTGAAAATGTACCAGCCGTTAAAGAATTATTTTTTGAGCATTGAAAAATGTCCCAAATCAATAAAAGACTTTTTTGAAGATCCTACATCTGAATTATGGCTTTGTCTTTTACACGCACAGTCAGCAAGTTTTCGCCAAGCTGTTTTGAAGGTTGAAAGTCAAACTGTATCGACAATTGACGCTGTGAAAGAAATCAATCAACTCATTTAGAATTTGATTCAGAAAGAAACCAATCAGTTTCTTCCATTTACTATTCGTAATTCAAACATAAAACTGAAAGGTGATATTCATGAAGATTTTGTGAAAAGAACAACTAGAGAATTTTATAAAACAAGTCGTGAATATTTGAAAGAATGTACTAGCTTTCTTACTAGAGAAATGGAAACATTTTATTGGGTAGATTTGAGAAAAGTATCTGCGTGGGAAGATGTACAAAAAGCATTGGATGTATTGATTGAAAAGGGATATATTGACAGTACTGAAGATACAGTATTTGATAAAGTATTTGACAAATTTTCATGAATTGTAAACTACGTCACTCCACAAAAAATTACAGACTAGAATAATTTAAAAGTTCACACAGAAACTCGTTGGGTGGAAGTATTCAAACACTTTCGCACCAACAATCTGCAACAAGAAAATGTTTGTATTTTAATTGAAAACATTTTATGTCTACTTGGTACAAATGCTCCAGTAGAGAGAATATTAATTTTATTTAATAAATGAATTGTGGACGTCTGAAAAAAAGCACTTGCAGGTTTTAGTTCTGAAGGCGATGTTGATGACGAAGATCAATATAAACAAAACGTGCCAAGAATTTCACTCTCATATAAAATCATCATTCTCTTTATTGAAGCAAATTTGTTCCTCCGAAAAATATGAATACGTCTAAAAATATAATATGTTGCATATAATTTAATAATTACTGTCACATTAACCACTGTCGAGGTTGAGTGGAAGAACAGGTTATTTTTATCGCCCTCAGATGAAAATAAACTGAACTTCGCCTTTTAGTTTCCTTTAAGACAAAATTTTGTAATAAACTGTTAATTACCTAATATTGGAAATAATTAAGACGAATTATTATTGTTATTATTGAAAGATGCTTTAATGTGTCCATACAGTATGGAGTATGGTCCATAGGTATGTTATATATGGACGTGCCGTTTTGAGTTGAGAAAAAAATGGTCAGTTTAGCTATGTAGTAAGGAAAACAAATTATTTTCGAGGTTCCAGCTGGAGATAATAAAATAATTCAGATACTTATACGCAAATTATTATGATTTGTGATTTTTCAGTGGACAAAGTAAAAGGTAAGTAAAAGTAAGGAAATAGTTTTCACTCATGTGTTGAATTTCGATGCAGCGTCAGGTACCCTGGAAGTCCCTTAGTTGATGCGTTCTCCGGTCAAATTCAAACAATTGTTATGATGTCGTAGCGGATAATGAAGCTTATTTTTTTTAATGCAAAACAGTCTGCTGTGAATTTATGAGTAGGTATGAAAGTAAGTCCCTTTTATAAGAGATATTAAATATTTCAATCAATAAATCTAAATGCAGGAGATGAAATAATTTACGTGTGATATCCACGAATCCCCTCAAACAAAAGAGTAACATTTTTTATCGTGCAGACCACACCACTAACGAAATTTTCTAAACGCGCAAGTTTGACTGAATCCTACCAATACTACGTAGCGATGAATTCATAAAATTCAAAAAAATATAGTCAAGGCACTAGGAAAACCACATGAAGGACTTTATTGATCAATATGGCCAGTCACGAGTCTACCAACTTCAATGAATTGAAATTTCACATGACAGAGACGAATCAAGAAAATTATTCATCCTTATGTTTTTAATTTATAAAAAATATCCATAGGCGGGTAACCAAGAATGTATTACGATTTTTCCACAGTATTATAACTCGTATAACAAGTTGAAATCCAATTCGAAATAATGGAGAACAGAATAGAAATAATTTTCAATAATACACCTTATATTTGTTGACAGGAAATACGAGATATTTGAAGTTTATATATTCCTTCACACTAAAGAGCCGCCACCCATGCCAATCTATCAGTGTATAAGTTGAAAATTTTATTATTCTGCAACCAACCTTACTTTACGATAAATTTTATGTTCGGAGTTTTATTTTTAGACTGTAACAATAGACTCTCTGAAAGAGTTGTCAATGAATATGATTGTGATTGAATGGATCAGCTACTTGACATTATTTTCGGTTTCTAAGTTTTGAACCGCTCTCATTTGTAAGTACTTTCCTAATGGAATCCGAATATGGATTCAAATCCATATATGATAAAATGAACCTAACTTTGATAATTCGCTACTTTGCTTATTCATAAATGATTTGAAGAGCCCAGTCTATCGTTATGATCCTACGAAAAATTTTAGAGAAAAGTGAAGAGTAGGTTAAAAAACTTTATACATTCAACTTGTATCAATTCAATCCCTTCCATATAATTTAGCGTGTAACGATACTACTACTTTGAACAACCTTATGGAATAAATATCTGCCATAAAAAAATCAGAATTATATTCCTATAGTGATAAAGAACTTCATTTTGATGAAAATTGCAGTTTTCGAAGTCTGTCAACTGTAAAATAGCCTTCTCCATAATATTTCCATCTCGTTTCGATTCTTACTGAATGAATGATTCTTTCAGTGAGTTCGGAATTAATTTCAAAACTCAAAGACATTTCCATCATTGCTTTCTCTTCACCGAACTGAAATTAAAATATATGGAAATCAGAATCCAAGGAAATAAAAAACTTCTCCGGGCAATAACTCTCCTTCCTGTCAGACCACCCGGCAATGTTTCATGTTTACTCTTCAACTGAAATTAAAATCATCAGTCAGCCGCCGTCAAATCAGAGCCGACTGGGCTTGATTTTAGTGAAGTTGAGACGTCGGTGTGAAATGAATTTTGGTTAATGAATTTTTATGTGTTGAGTTGATCCACAGATCGGTACTGTTTGATCTATCAAGAAATCTATACATTACATGAACCATTATTGTTTCAATCCAAACTACGTTAATATTCACGAACGTAAATTATGGAAATACTATTCATCTGACCAGTGAATTAACTTTTTGTTTGCAATGACATTTCAGTATCGACTCCTGACCTGTTCTCTCTCGAGAATGATAGTGATAAATTTTACTTGATACTGTTAAAAATCTACAGGCTGTCTACATTATTTTTGACACATTGACGAAAATTGAAATTATGATAATAATCACCTACTCAACCATCCTTCAACCAACCTTAGCAAATAAGGAATGTCGTGTGATTATGAAATATATCGCAAATCGATGAATATTATACCATGCGCATCACCAAATACTGATATAAACTTGCCAGTCGACTGTTGCGTCTTTGCACGCTTTGGAGTCGATTCACCGCATGCAGTCCACTCAGATGATGATCCTTTTGATTCTGGTGTGAAAAGATGGTGTGGAATGTTCTTGCTTAACGCCATCTTCATTTTCACCAGGTTGGAATTTTTTTTCCCTTACTCTTTCAACTGAGATTCGTCAGGAGGACGAATGGTTCATAACGTAAGGTGTTTTGGTCAATAACCTCTATGCCGCTCTGGCTTTGTGTACTCCTTCCTGACTGAGGTATTTGATGAACAAACTGTTCATTTTAACAGACGTCGTGGGGCCTTCACTCAACCGAGCGACGGGGCCTTCTGAATCGAGTGGGGTCGTCTATAGTGTAATCTATAGCTTCCCTAACTCAAAACCTCTCTGATTCCTCGACTGAATGGACTGCTGTATAGTTAACAGCTTCAAATCTCTGCGAATGGCTTCAATCCGCACGAACCATGGAGCATTCACCAGCATCCTGAGGAGTTTATTTTGCAACCTTTCCAAAATGGAGAAGTTTGACGGGGCGGTTTGTCCCCAAACACCTGAAGCATACATGATAACATGCTTGAACATTGTGTTGTATAGTAAAATCTTATTTTTAAGATTGAGTTTTGAATTTCTATTGACCAAAGGATAGAGTTTATCTATCCTCATCTGCATTTTGCTCTCGATATAATCAATGTGATTTGGCCAGGTGAGTCGGCGGTCCACCCAAAGACCTAGGTACTTGACTCGCGTTTGCCATTCGATCTCCCTGCCTGAAATCGTGACCCTTGTGTCTGAAGAAACTTTACGTCTCCCCAAGTCTATCGTCTGAGTTTTTTCTGGATCCACTCGAATCTTCCAGTCAAGGTACCAGCGTTCGAGGTCGTCCAATGCGCGTTGCATGTAAACGACCCCAAACGCCCAACCCATGGAAGAAGCGAGGAGAGCCGTATCATCGGTGTGAAGGGAAACCTTCACGTGGTCGAACCTCGGAAGGTCACTAACGTAAAGGCTGTACAGGAGTGGAGACAGCACAGCTCCCTGAGGCACTCCAGCTTCGATTTCCCTGACGGAAGACAGGATTCCTTCAACTCGGACCTGAAATGTTCTGCCTTTCAGAAATGACCTAATCCACCGGAAATCGAGCATTTTGTGTAGCAGGCCTCGGTCAGACTCAGTCGGTCAAAGGCTTTCGAAATATCCAGGAGGACGAGATGGACTGTCTTACTGTTGTTCAGCTCTGAGATGGAATTTTCGACCAGTCTCAGGGCCTGCAGCTCGGTGGAGTGTGCCCTCCTGAAGCCGAATTGTTCGTCAGGCAGAACATTTCGGTCTTCAACTTCTTCTGTTAGTCTTTGCAGCACAACAGGTTCAACCAACTTAGCCGTTGAGCAAAGCGGACTAATCGGACGATGAATCTGGGAAAACAGCAGGTTCTGGCCCATGACAACTACGGCATGCTTCCATCTTCGAGGGAATTATCTGAGAGTGATTAAGCTGTTGATAATGTCCAGCAGGTATCTGATGAAGTTCTCCGGGAGCTGCTTCAACAACCTGTTGTTGATTGAATCAATTCCCGGAGCCTTCTTGGGTTTGAAGGCCCTAATGTACCCCTTCAGTTCTTCCTCTGAAGCTGGATGGATCACGTCGTCATCATTTTCCTCAAGGATGCGCCGAACCTGGTGTTCCAGCCGGATATCACGGTCAATATCATCATCCGGATCAACGTTGAGTCAAAACTGACTCTCCATTGTGTCTGCAAAGGCCAACGCCTTCTCGGCGGGGGAGTAGCAGATGCCGCGCTGTCCATGAAGAAGGGAGGGAGCGGTTTTCCTCTTCTCGAGCCTGCGGATGACTCGCCAGAGCTCGCCATCCCCAGTTTCAAGCGATTCCAAACACTTGCTCCACCTCTCGTTTCTGGTTGGCCATCCTGCTAGCCGCAGCCTTGTCTCCAGGGTAGAGAGTCAGTCCACTCATCTGAGTAAACTCATCTGAGTCGATTTCTCTCCCGTATAAGTTTCTTTATCCTGAGAGGAAACTCATTGTAGCTCCGCAGAGGACACTCTGTCCTGGTTGTGGCTGCGCGGAAAGCGATGTTCACAGACAATTCGAAATCTGCCACTGCCGCGTCGAGACCGTTGCGAGTTTGAAGCGCCTCACGGTCTGTACGTGTCTCCACTAGGTGAGCCTTGAAGGCTTCAAAATCCGTGGATGATCTCATGCGATACTCCTGGGGAGGGGGATCATCACCCAGCATCAGGATAACTGAATTATGATCTGAGTCAAGGTCCGACAAAGTGTACACTTCGCAGGACATGGAGACGTTCCTGAACAGTGCGATATCCAGCACGTCAGGCCTTAAATCCCCACGATAGAACGTGGGCTCATCTGGACCCATCACTCGATACTCATGCCTGTCAGCATGTGCATGGAGCGCTCGGCCGTTCGCATTGGTGAGTGTGCTCCACAGATTGTGCTTGGCGTTGAAGTCACCGGCAGCAATTGTGGGGGTATTTGTCGACATCAGCAGTTCATCCAGTGATTTTGGGAGTAGACGATTCCGCGGATGGTTGTAAACTGAGATTAGTCTATGATGACCTCTTCTCAGTTTGAGCTCAACGCTCACAGCTTCCGTGCCATGTAACTGATCCGAGTCAATGCCGAATTGTACGTGGGGAAGATTACGTTTGACAAAAATGCCAACTCCTCCTCCAGCACGTCCAACGCGTTCTCTGTGGTGAAAACGGTAGTTTGGAATACCAAAAGTTTCATTGTGCAGGTGGGTTTCCTGCACCAATGCAACATCGATGTTATGTTGTTTTAGAAAATTCTCAAAATCTAATTTCTTGTTCAAAATACTGTTGGCATTCCAAAATACAACCTTGAGAGAACTAGGCAATGTTGGTTGTCTAGCCATTAACAGGTTCCAGTTAGCACGTTGGTGTTCACCGTAAACATCTTTTCGAGTACGGGGAACTGAATGAAGAGTTTTTTCATCTGGTCCAGAGCGGAACAGATGTCACTAACCTTCGACGGGCGGGGATGTTGAATGTTGTTCATTGTCACATATCGACCCATAAACTGGAGTTATTCATGATGGAACAGCTTGAAACACTGCTCAGAATCATCAATTTGTTGTTGTTTTTGATCGATTGTGAGCTCGCGCTGCACCCACTTTGAACAAAGCTTTTATAAATCTAAAGCAAATGGAACTTCATACGTTCAAGCCAGTCTCTGGCTTGAACGTATGAAGTTCCATTTGCTTTAGATTTGTTTACTGCCAGTCTTCAAGCATAGCCCATTGACTAATAACAAAGCTTTTATATACGAAAATATTCATGCACGATATGTCCAATACGTTTTTCTGATATCTTTAGAGCTTCAGAGAGCTCGATCAACTTCACTTTGCGGTTATCCAAAATTATTATCTGGATTTGTTTTTCGATGTTTTCGTCGGTGACACCCTCTTTGGGGCGTCCATTGCGTGCATCGTCCTCGGTGTTAACTTCACTTCTTGACACTCATCAAACCACTTATCAACGGTTGATTTTTCTGGTGCAAAGTCCAAGTAATGTTTATCAAGTCAAGCCTTGGCTTCAAAAGTACTTTTTTTCGCCAAAGAAACACGCTTTATTCACACACGAAACTACTTTTCGTCTATTTTATTCAATCAAAGTTTCTGACAGTCAAAATTATAGCCCGACGGCTGCTGAATTTGAACGTATTTTTAAAGGTTGGGGTTGACTAAAAATCATCTGTAACACTAGTATCTGTGTGTTAACCTACGAAATTTTCAGCCCACCTGATATTGATACAGTTTCAATAGTGAAATGAAATTTTCTATCAACTTTTGTGAATGAATAATATTGAAAAACTATAGAAGAGACTCCCAATTATCATTTTCCATATATTTTGTTCAACCAGAATTGACAAATTTCATTTTATTGGACCTTTCATCTATTGTACTATCATTTCAAACTGCCTTATGAAATTTCAAATTCTAGTCAGGTCAATTTTCACCTGAAAACAGTAATGAAATAACGAAAATTGCGACAGAGCTAAATCTTCGTGAAGACCTTCATTTTACCATTTTACCAAAAGTCAAAATTTAAAGTTTTTTGAGTTTTTCTCGCAAACCGTAAGCTTCATCAAAAAAATACTTCAGACCAAAGTAAGCATCAACGTTCCTGAGATATCGCAATTGTAAAAGTAACGTTTTTCAAATTAGAGTGTAGAAACTTTGTAAATTGTTTTTCGAAGACTATGCGGTTTCTTTTTCTCAGCCTGTTCATCTGCTTCATCGCCACAAAATGAAAGGTTTCCTTTGAAACAAATTCACTTCTTGTGCTCTAGTATGAAGTGGACTTAGTTTTGAAGTACTGGCCTGTTCATCTTCACGTTGTCTTTTTGCTGCGGCAATTGAAGTTTTTCGGGTGTATGATTTTCGGCAATCTACGTGGATTGTAACGGACTTTAGACTTTTTAAATATTCAGTAGACTCATCACTTCACGCATCACTTGCTTCGATTAAAGTTTGCATTCCACGATTAACGACAACAGTTTCTTTTTCAGTCAAAAGCTTTTAGTAAATGAAGCAGAAATGCGACATTTTTTTTCAAATATTAATCACTACAAACTCTTATACGCTTTTTATAAATAGGTATATTCATTCGAATAGAACGTTTAACACTAAAAAAAGCAGGCACATGAACGACGCCACATGGACAATAGAATATTCGAAGTCATACGGGTAGAGAGGATTTTAGAAGGGACTGACGGTCCTTTGAATGTATATTTTCTGTCATGAAAGAGACACAAACAGGCATTCATACTTGCTTAAGTACCTGAATGTGTATATACGTAGCTAATGTGTGCATATTACATAGAACGTGACTTTTACGATTGCGATATCTCGGAGACGGTGATACTTACAAAAAAATTCATGAAGATCATTTTTGTAGAGATTTTTGAGGTCTACAACTTTGATCTCAGGTTGATCTCAGAGGTAAACTCACGGTTTTCGAGAAAAATTCAAAAAACCTGAAATTTTGATATTTGACCCAGAATAACTTTGGACTTTTGACCCCGAATAGATTTTGAAGCGCTCATGGAACAGATTGGGACTTTCGAATTTTCATTTTTCATGGTAAAATAAAGGTCTTCACCAAAATTTAGCTCTGTCGTAATTTTCGTTAATTCAATATTGTATAATGGCCGGACTATTTCAACTCATCCATATAATATCATGAAGACAGAATCAAATGGAATGTCATAGAATACATGAATACTATTTCAACTCATCCATATAATATCATGAAGACAGAATCAAATGGAATGTCATAGAATACATGTCCGTTAGGTATTATTACAGTATTCGGTTGGTCGGTAGCTAGGCGGTTCGACGTGTGTTCTTTGTTCACTCAGTCAATCGGCCAATGTGTCTGTCGATGGTTCAAGCGGCAGGCTGAACCATCGATTTTCACTTGTTATCGTCCAACGAGTGTTAGGAATCACACGTTAAAATTTAGGACCTCATCAGACCTTAGCTCGCACAAGTTTCCACTTCTGAGGGTTGCCGTTCGTAGGGGTGTGACAGTTGGTTGAAACATATTTTAAACATATTTATATTCCGGAACTTGCTCCTTTGTTGCGTCACTTCGTCCGTAAAACAACTCGTATTGTATATGTTACCACTCGACTTATACCGTAAAACACTTTTTGCGATATTCAACTGATGACAATGAACGAATTAATATTTGACTTTGTGATTTTTACATTGACTTATGCTGTTGCTATTTGAATTTTTATGTATTGTTCAGACTGATATTCTGATAGTGGAACAATGATTGTTGTATAATTTGTATAGTTGTTGTATAACTGTTTCCCGATTAACTTCGCTACTCTGATGAATAGAAAGAAATAACGGAGAAATAAGCTCGTCTCCCTTTTGCTTGAGATCCATGATTTGACCAAGTGCCAGTGCGTGCTGGTTTGTCGGTCGGTCAGTAGACGGTCGGTTCGACGTGGGTGCTTTGTTCACTCACTCAAATCGACTGTTGTGTCGGTTGGTGGTTCAAGCCTCAGGCAGAACGATCGATTTTCATTTGCTATCGTCTAACTTGTGTTAGGAATCACACGTTGAAATATAAGACCTCGTTAGTCCTTAGCTCGCACAAGTTTCGACTCCTGAAGGTTGTCGTTCGTAAGGGTGCGACAGCTGGTTAACGGAAAAACGTATTTTTCTTTCAAACAGATTAGCAAACTGAGATCATTGCGGAAAATGATGCTACCATGAGCTGCCTATATTGGCAGAAGTGTAGAAAGTGAAACAAATATACCCAGAGTTTGTCGGAAAACAGGTTAAAGTTACAATCAGTTGACTACGTTTGAAAAGATCTGATACGAGTTGATCTGAAGTAATTATAAATCTCAAGCTTCAGAAGAGTGAGACAGACACCTGAACGGTATCAAAGATCTTAATACAAGGATTAAATAAAAGTTGCTGGTTTATACAGATCGGTATGGGGTCATATAGAAATGGTAGTGTCACAAGATCGCTTTCCATGGAACGTACTCAACGACCTATCGATCCCAAATATATTCCAGAAAAAAACATAAAAAAAAAACACCGTGTTAGGAATCACACGTTGAAAGGTAAGACCTCGTTAGTCCTTAGCTCGCACAAGTTTCTCAACTTCTGAGAGTTGTCGTTCGTATGGGGGCGGCAGCTGATTAACGGAAAAACAGATTTTGAAACAGATTTTGAACAGAACAGATTTCATTGCACGATATTCGTTTCAGAAGAATAAATGAGTGATGGATCTGATCCTAAGCAGGCAATTCATGATAGTGTTTGATTGACTTCATTATTTTGGATGTATGAGATATAAATGAAACCATTCGAATTCACTTACTCAAATTTTCAAATGAAACCCAACTGAAATTCAACTATGACCAACAAATTATATCTTTCGGAAACCTAAAAAATGTTACTGAGAATGGACTTGAGAATCGATGAAACGTTTTTGTTTTTCGTTATTTTAGAATCATCTGACTTGTTAGTTTCTTTTCATCCTCCAGGACACAATGCAGCCTCATCTCATTCAATTTTTTTCAATATTTTAAATGATACCCATCCCAACAAACTGATTTCCTTTACTAGTATATATATATATATATATATATATATATATATATATATATATATATATATATATATATATATATATATATATATATATATATATATATATATATATATATATATATATATATATATATATATACCGGGTGTCAACGAATCTATTAGAAAAGTCATAACTTCTAGACTATTAGGTGTATCAAAACGAGATTTGGTACAGATAAATGGTATGTGGAGAGGAGAGTTTTCACATATTTTTCACTTTCCGGTCACTTCCGGTTTCAGCGGAAATGGCTCCGGTTCTGAATATTTAAATGGAACACCCTGTATATTGTAACATTTTTGGATTTCTGAGACAATTCTGGATCAGAAACTGACATTTCCGAAAGTTTTTCAGCCTACTTGATTTTTTCAGAGTCACTTTTAAAATTGCATCTAGGTGGCCATGATCGGACGTAAACTAATCTATGGACCTCAGGTGATATCAAAAAATTGCAATAGCGGAGTTTTAGTGACTAGTGTGTTGAATATGAATGAGACAAGTTTACAAAATAACATTTTCGTGTCTAACTATTATTTTTCAAATGGCGACCATTTTTTGACAAGCACTTTCCGAAAAAAGGATTTTTTGACAAATCTAACGATACTAATTTATTTGCGATTGGATTACAAATAAGAACATAAATTAAATATTACTGAGGAAAATACTCGATACGGTTATTTCCATCAAGTCCACTTTGGAGAACAAAACGCTCACCTAGGTTATGACAGTGACATAAGCTTTATGAGCAGAAAGTAGAAGTTTCTCTTGATTTTCGTTAATTTTAGTTTAATTTTTCGTCGAAATAATGTATACTCAAAGTGAAAAAGTGGATATGTTGTTATTGTTTGGAGAATGCCACAGAAATTCAAGGAAAGCTGCTGAGTTGTATGCTCAGAGATATCCCAATCGGCAACACCCATCTCATCAGTATTTTCCCTATGTTGAGAGTCGTTTTAGGCAAGAGGGAAATCGAGACGCAGAACAGAGGTTTGTCATAAATGAGGAGACTGAGATTAACGTTCTTGCTATGGTAGAAGTTGACAAAACGGTTTCTTTAAGAGAAATTAGTAGAGAAATGCAGATAAGTCACGAATCAGCAAGAAAAATACTGAAAAAGCACGGATATCGAGCATTTAAATATCAGTTACATCAACATTTGTATGCTGACGACGGCAATAGAAGAGTAGTATTTTGTGATTGGTTGCTTCAAAATCATAGAGTTAACCCAAATTTTATCAACTTCATTCTATTTTCCGACGAATCACGGTTTACAAATAATGGCATGTTTAATAAGCAGAATTGTCGGTACTGGGCCCAACAAAATCAACATGCAATGAGAGAGGGCAATTTTCAAGAAAGGTTTGGCGTCAATGTCTGGGCTGGTATCGTTGGAAACAGAATAATTGGTCCAATATTGTTTCAAGGTCAGTTAACAGGGGTTAGATACTTGGGTTTTCTTCAAAATGAAATCGAGGATCATCTTAATGATATGCCTTTAGAAGTTTTACGGCAAATGTACTTCCAGCAAGATGGAGCACCACCCCATAATAGCAGAGACGTACTTGATTTTTTAATAGAGCATTTTAATAATAGAGTTATTGCAACCAACGGTCCAGTACGGTGGCCTGCCCGCTCACCGGATCTGACTGTGTTAGATTTCTTCATTTGGGGATATGTAAAAGAAAGGGTCTACTATGCAACAGCCCCAGCCACTCTCGAAATCTTAGAAGAAAGGATTCAACAGGCATTTAGAAGTATATCGCCTCAAATGTTACAAAACGTGTTGAGAGAAACAATTGAACGAGCTGAAATGTGTCTTGAACAAGGAGGGATGCACTTTGAAAATTTACTATAGTGGAATTTTCAAGAACTTAGGATATTGCAAAAAATCTAAGTGCATCGCTGAAATTATTAGTTAAATTTGTTAAATTTGTTGATCCAATCGCAAATAAATTAGTAACGTTAGATTCGTCAAAAAATCCTTTTTTCGGAAATTGCTTGTCAAAAAATGGTCGCCATTTGAAAAATAATAGTTAGACACGAAAATGTTATTTTGTAAACTTGTCTCATTCATATTCAACACACTAGTCACTAAAACTCCGCTATTGCAATTTTCTGATATCACCTGAGGTCCATAGATTAGTTTACGTCCGATCATGGCCACCTAGATGCAATTTTAAAAGTGACTCTGAAAAAATCAAGTAGGCTGAAAAACTTCCGGAAATGTCAATTTCTGATCCAGAATTGTCTCAGAAATCCAAAAATGTTACAATATACAGGGTGTTCCATTTAAAAATTCAGAACCGGAGCCATTTCCGCTGAAACCGGAAGTGACCGGAAAATGAAAAATATGTGAAAACATTCCTCTCCACATACCATTCAACTATACCAAATCTCATTTCAATTCTCCTAATAGTCTAGAAATTATGACTTGTCTAATAGATTCGTTGACACCCGGTATATATATATATATATATATATATATATATATATATATATATATATATATATATATATATATATATATATATATATATATATACCGGGTGTCCCACATTTTATGTGACAGACAATATCTGGTTTGTTGAAGGAGATACACAAAAATGTTTCATACAAAAGTTTCAGGAGTTTATGAGAGCTATATTTTGATATAATTTTTAAATATACAGGGTGTTTGGTGTAGGTGCTACAGACCAAAATTCCATTTATTAAAATAGAACGCCCTGTATATCATTACATATTCAGATGCTACGTTAAATTCTAATATCATTTCATGTTTGGTTTTTGAAATTCGGTTACGGCGTTGTTGAGTTATTGCACTTTTCCTTAAATATAAAGTTTCAAAAAAACTTATTTACTCGTACACGAATCCAGTCTATATCTTTTATTAAATTGAACTAGACTACTACTGAATACAAACCATTATTCTCACCTCTACGATACGATATCGATATCAGTTGAATATAATATTGAAATTGAATATTAAAATTGAGAATGTGACTAACTTGAGGGTGAATTGCTTTATATTGCACAATTTCATCAAGTAGCTTATGCTTGTTGATGCCATAGTAACAAATGTTATTGAATTGTATCTACTTGTCAGTTTGATTCAGTGATTCTTTGCAAAACAGTAACTGTGTTCTTTGTGCGAAAACTCCAGTATGCCTTTCGCGTTTAGTCCAAGTAATTGCAATGATATGTTATTAATTTTTGGGGAATGTCAGAAAAACTGCCGTCAAGCACAACGTCTATACCAAGAACGTTTTCCAGACAGACCCATTCCGTCACAAATGACTTTTTCGAGAGTTGTAGAAAAATTGCGAACTGGGTCATTTCCTTCTACTATAAAGCATCGTCATCATACGAGATCTGTTAGAACTGAAGATTTAGAGATCAATGTGTTGGCTTATATTATTATTCATCCGTACTCTTGCAGAAGAAGTCGGTGTGAGTAAATCTAATGTACAGAGAATTCTGAAAGGAAATAAATACTACCCATTCAAAATTCAGTTGGTACAAGGTTTGAAACCCACGGACTTTGAACGACGACTTGAATTCATTGCTTGTATTCAGGTAATATTACATGAAAGTCCTAACATATTCAGTCAAATTTTGTTGAGCGATGAATCGCGATTCCACAATAATGGAGTTGTGAATCGACATAACAGTCACTATTGGTCTCAAGAAAATCCCCACTGGGTCCGCGAAAGTAATTTTCAAACTACTTGAGGTATTAATGTATGGTGTGGATTGTTCAATGGCCGCATATTTACATTTTCTAGAAAATGATTTGATTCAGTTGATGGAAGATATTCCCATTGCAGAACGACAAGGAATTTGGTGGCAACAAGATGGTGCTCCTCCTCACAATTCACAGGTTGTTACTGAATATCTGGATAGAACGTACCCAAATAGATGGATTGGTAATAAGGGTCCAATTCGGTGGCCGGCTCGTTCCCCAGATTTATCACCGCTTGATTTTTTCCTATGGGGTTATTTAAAAGATATTGTTTTCACTACTCCCCCTTTGAAAGTGGATGATCTGAAAATGAAAATTCGACTAGCGTGCAGTGATATTACGCCTGATATTATAAGAGCGACTTGTACGAGAGAAGTGATTCGACGTTTCGAAGCCTGTATAATATCTAATGGACATCACTTTGAACAATTTTTATGACTTATTTCTAGGTACCTACCATTCTCATGAAATGATTTATCAAGTTATATTATTTACATTGTTATTAATTAAAGATTTGTTTTCGAATACACCTCTTTCAATTTCGCAATTGTTTCATATTCAAAATGATTCCTGACTGAATTCCACAACTCGAAATTGAAACCATTACTTCGAACACCCAAAATTTTGAATAATTTTCATGTGATCTGATGCAGAGAGAATAATTGTATGAGATATTTTTAAAAATAATAGTCGTTCTCAAGACTTTACATCTCAAGCAATAACTCAACAACGCCGTAACCGAATTTCAAAAACCAAACATGAAATGATATCAGAATTTAACGTAGCATCTGAATATGTAATGATATATAGGGCGTTCTATTTTAAAAAATGGAATTTTGGTCTGTAGCACCTACACCAAACACCCTGTATATTTGAAAATTATATCAAAATATAGCTCCCATGAACTCCTAAAACTTTTGTATGAAACATTTTTGTGTATCTCCTTCAACAAACCAGATATTGCCTGTCACATAAAATGTGTGACACCTGGTATATATATATATATATATATATATATATATATATATATATATATATATATATATATATACTCTTTGATCATTTCCATATTGATTTCAATTTAAGAGCCACCGGTATACAGCTGTTTCAGCATATTGGACATCGTCAGTACCGGGCAGGCGGTCCTCGATTGTTATATGTCTAGCTTTGGGTATATTTTACACCTTCGTCAGGACAATAACGTGAGAATAAAATATAAAATGGTTCAAAAACAGATAGAAAAACATTAAATAATGACAGTTGATAAAAATAATTTTTGGCTGACAATGTCAAGTACAAATTGAAATTTTATATATATATATAAATATATATATATATATATATATATATATATATATATGCCCCTTTGTTGCATTGCATGCAGCTATGGTCTCCATTATACAGTTCCATTGTCTTCAGGTGTTCTGTGAATGAACAGGGTTCAGTTCATTAGCGGTCATCTGTTTCATGTTTTGCCATCACACCGTAAATGCAATTATGAGTGCAACCGTCATAGTGTAGAACCAATACATAATGTCTGATTTCATCCCTTGTGTATTGCCATAAAGTCGTGTGATCAGTCATTTATATCCCCGTCTTTCTATTTTACTCTCTCTGAATATTGGATCCAGGTCAACCTGGGACCTCATAAAACTCCCAGACCTCATTAAACTCCCAGAAATTTGAGATTTCTGTTGAATGCCAATCTAGTCGATTTGATTTTGTTCAATCTCAGCTTTTTTTCATCGGTCCATACTGAAATGATATCAAAAACCTTGTTGCATTCTCAACGACAAGATCGTTTGCATAGCTCGGTATTTTATATCCATTATATACCACCCAATGTACCACTTCCTTTGCCACCAGCCAGTCCTCCCTGGGCGCCCTTTCAGAGACCTAAAGTTTTTTTTGTCCAGGACCCAGCTGTGAGATTTGCACTTCCCTACCCTAGGAAATGCACTCGTGAAATTCTTGTAGATTTTTATTTTCTGTTTTTGTGTACTCCCCGGTATTAGTTTTCAGATTGTTTACTGAGATCTGGGGTTCTATCGGGAGTATCTTTCAGAGTCTGACCTCCTCGCAGTGCCTTATCTCAGATATCTTTTTGACTTCATTGTATTCAGTTCAGGGACCCTTTGAATCTGATTTTGTTCATACACAATGGTTTTCGAATGATAACTTCCGTTTTTATTAACTTATTTGTTCAATTACCCTCATTCATTATATTTCTCACGTCATTTTATAAATACTCACTGGACATTTTAACTTCATCGTTTTCTGTTACATATAACTTTCCACTGTCACATTTTGATTTGATAATGGATAACGAACAATGGAAGTCTGCACGACTATATGTATTAGTTATGAAGTAACAAGAATAGAAACATACAAAAGTAATCTATGATGCAACATGCACAGCATTAGCATGAATAAAGTAGTTTGTATATCAAAAATCCAATTTAAAATGACCTACTTTCAGTAGTATTCGAATATATGAGGATCAACATAATGAATTATATTCTGATATAATTTTTAATCCGGTTCATCTATTCCAATTGCCAAATATTACATATATTTTGCAACTTCTCAGGTAGTCTATTAGAGCCGTGATCGATAAAGATTGACTGGACTTGTCAGACAAGGTTGGAAATGAGGACACATTACCGTATAGTGATGAAAATGAAGTGCAAATTAAATTTCTCTTCAAGAAATAAATTTACCGACTTTAAATTTGGAAGTAACATTTGTGATGATCTGAAAATAGCAATTTTGCTCACATCCATTTCATTAAAAAAAAAACATGTGCAAAATCTATGCAAAATGTCTACAAATACATTTTCAAACGAATACAGTAAAGTAAAATAATTTACAAAGTATACCCTTATATGTATGATATATGTATTTGTTTTAAGGTTGCTCGATATTATAATTTCCTAATTTTTTAATGTTTTATGTTACTGCTAGGTTAAGTTGAAAAATAGCATAAGCGGAACTTAACCTCTCTTCTAATGTTCCATTCTGTAAAATTTGTATTCATTTGATGAATAAATCCGATTATAGTAATAATGTTTTTGTCACAGTATGCGTTGGTCAGGCCCTACCCCGAAGCCTCGATATATTCAGAAGGGCGTGCCAGCATCATCAACCAACTCACCCCAAAATGTGGGGTGAGTGATCATTGGGTCCGAGAATAATGTGCCCTAAGCAAGCGCAGTGAACCAAGAATGACAGCCTTCTGCATCTGTCTGGCTAAGATTTCTGCCTTATTACGGCAAGCCGGTATGATTTTAAGATTCGAGTGTAGAGGGGGCATCATTCCACCAACGACTCTAATAATCAAAACAACCATCTTAACAGAGTGGTCTGGCTGAGGTCTCCAAAGTTCGAAGAGAAAATCTCCATATTCAACCCGTTTTTCCAACTCTTTTCGGCCGATATCCGTTTTGCCAGGAGCTGAAAACTCTGGTAGTCGAGAAAAACCACCAGAGGCTTTTTAGCTTGTATGAGCCTGAGGGTGGGAAACGAATAGGTCCAATAAATTCGGCACAACGGATTCAATATTCCCCTGAGCGTAAGGCAACACCGGTGTCCCGTCAATACCGTAAGAAAGTTCTTGAATTTCTTGTCTTTTCGCACTACAGGTATTTACTTCCAAAGGGGAATTGACTATTCCATCCTTTTGAACCAGTTTAATATTATATCACTGTATACACGTAGACTCCTCATTAGGGTCACATTTTTATATAATTTAATAAATATTAACGTATCCTGTGCTCCGCTTCTACAAAAAAATTAAATGTTATGTACCATGCCTCAGATCAAGATACGAGAAAACATTCCATTGTCAGAGTAGTAGCACAAATGTGAATCTCAAAGCAACAGTAAATCTGATGTGTTATAATTTCAATTTGATATGTAACATGTGTGACATTAATGGAATTTCTTTGAACTTTATCAAGGATTGTATCTTATATAGAACCTTTCATTCATAGTTTATTTATATAATTTTCAATTATTCAACGAAAGTCATTTTTTGTGGAGGAAAAAATCAGTTTTTTATCGACCTTTTTTTGGGTAATTGTTACCTTCCACAATCTGAAAAAATATAAAAATTATAATGGAGAACTTTATACAAGTGTAGAAGGGCAAACTTTTTAGTTTACCCCGATAAGTTACTGCGTAAAAATCAAAGTATTTTTCACAAAGGAAAATCTTCTATTTATCAGTAACTTGTCGTATTTCACAATTTTGCCTATCAAAAAAATTATTAAGAAATTATACTTATCTTTTACGTTTCGGAGGCCAAAATCTGTCTCCGTCTTCAGAAATGGATAAAAATTCGAATATATACGCAGTTATTCCTTTTTTGAGAGCTTATTTCTTGAATGAACATCGAGATTATATAAAAAATAGACAATTGACAGGATCAAAATTATCAGAACACACTTCAAAATCAGACGGTGAACATCGGGTGGAATGGAATAGGACAAGAAAGATTACCAATGAGCCTCATTTTAAGAGACGTAAGCTAAAAGAATCAGCGTATATTCTCATGTCTGGAGAGAATTGTATCTTGAATAGCTCCTTAGAAATAGACCGTACTTGGCTACCCATCTTGAAGAAAACTTTGGATAGTGGCGAAATGGCAACAAACTGATATCGGAGAGTACCTTGTATTACATCGAATATTTCAGTTGTCAATCAACAACATTGACATAATTTCATATTTCAAAACTTCTTTGACATCTATCGAAGAAGTAAAGAAATAAGTTCTCAAAAAAGGAATAACTGCGTATATATTCGAATTTTTATCCATTTCTGAAGACGGAGGCAGATTTTGGCCTCCGAAACGTAAAAGATAAGTATAATTTCCTAATAATTTTTTTGATAGGCAAAATTGTGAAATACGACAAGTTACTGATAAATAGAAGATTTTTCTTTGTGAAAAATACTTTGATTTTTACGCAGTAACTCATCGGGGTAAACTAAAAAGTTTGCCCTTCTACACTTGTATAAAGTTCTCCATTATAATTTTTATATTTTTTCAGATTGTGAAAGGTAACAATTACCCAAAAAGAAGTCGATAAAAAACTAATTTTCAATTGTTTTATGTCAACCTTGTGAAGGCTAATTCATTTATATATGTCAATTGAATCTAATTATATTAGTTCATTTATATCATTAATATCATTTGTAATTTGTCAGTTGAATATGTAATATGTGAATTCAATTGAATTGAATGTTGTATTTTTCAATATATTTTCTTTTTCTGTAATTGGGTGTAAACCTGTTGGAAATAAAGTGCTATCTATCTATCTAAGAGTGCCGTAGATGATAATAAAGCACTCTTAGAGCTGCGTTATGTCGGCTGAGACCGCATATACTGAACATGCTGATAGCAAGTGCATAAGTCAGGCGCTCCAATAAGTCAAGGTTTTCAATGTCATTGAAGAAGACCCCATGCATTGGCTTATCCTTGTGTTGCCTCGTCTCAGAAGTGAGGTGCTCTGCGGCTTTCATATGAGCTTTTTACTAAGCGGGTTCCAACTCGGTGACAGAGTTGTGATCAACTCGTTCAGTGTCGAAAACTAAACCAAGTTCATCAGCTGCTCGGGCAGCTGCTCTAAAGAGAAATCATCCACTTTTTCTGATCTCTCATGGTCGCGTACCATGCAGAGAAGGGGATCCGAACTCCTGACGACTTTACAGGCTACATCCACTCTGTCATGTGAACACTCCAAACTCAAAAGTTCATATATTATCATACAACGAATGATGGAAATTTCCTCAAAGTTTTTATTACCTGAATTTTGTTTGCCTGTGACAATGTGGGTACGCTAATGATAAGAGTGTACGTTGTTTCAGTTCATTGTATGTGTTTGGAAATTTCTTTGTAGGACAGTTGGTACAATTGGAATTGACCTTTCTTAAAGAGATGTTGCGCAAAAACAATTACATTTTTATAAATAACGCTGAAGTTTCAGTTACTGACAAATATGTTGACCATATGGCAGACATACTGCACAGAACCGTTCTTTTTTTGTTTGAGGCTTTGTTGATCCGATGGTGGAGCAGTAACAAGAAGCATATAATTTCTCTGGTGTGATCACTTGGACCCCTTTCCCATGTAAATTTTTTTTTCAAAATTTTTCGTCCTACATAAAAAGATGATATAATGCATTTGAATATTCCATTCATAGATGTGCTGGGTACATTTCGAAAGATGTTGTTGGACAATGTCAAGTTGGCACTTCAATTTTCAATATTTACAATAGGGAATGAATTAATTCCAGGTGAACCAACCACAATTGTTCACCTAATGTTTCATGAATTGATGATCTGAACAAAATACGAGCAACAGATTTCGATTCTTGCATCATCGATCAATATGTGTATGGAGTTTTAACAACCTCTCGCGTCGAAAATTATTCACAAAATCGCTGCAAAAACCTAGGTTTATAGTAGGAAAAATGGCTCCAGTCCTGGACGATATGAACTCGAGCGAATATCAGAAAGCACCTCTGCTCTGCATTGAAGAAGTAATACATCGAAATCTTATTGTAAGTGTTTACTCGATTCCTTCCAGTGAAGTCCTATTACTGGATGAATGAGAAGTATCTGCAAGAATTTCCTCTGCAAAGAAACAAAATATCTAAAAATTATTCAATGAGGAATATGTAAAACGCAAATTATCAAATACTACATTAGGTACGGTTCACTCATCTTTGAAGTTCTGCCAAACTCTCACTGTAGCCTTTGCTATCAAGACGCAATAATATTGACTGCTTGGTGTGGAGATGGATTTCATAAAGTAACTTAAATAGCTATTTATGATATCAGTGTTGAAAGAAAAGTTTTATTTTGTGAGTGAAAAAGTTTGCGAAACGAGCGTAGCGAGTTGAGCCATTTCACGAACAAAATAAAACTTACTTTTAACACAAATATCATATTGCGTTTTTTGTACAACTGTCTTATTTTCATAATAAAATAGATAAATTAAATATCTCTATAAAAACACATTTTGACATTTGTTTGAAGGTGATTGACAATGTTTCATGATGAATTTTACTAGTTCGGACTTCCATTGTCTACTTTATAAAATGATTTGAAGTCCCTGAAACAACTAAAAAAGAAGAATTAAAAATGAGATAGCTGAAAAAAATAATTATATTGACCAAAATAAACCCTGAATGAAATAATAGTGAAATAAAATACAAGTGAAAATAGAACAGTTCAATGAATAAAAATAAAGAAATGAAAAAAGAAAGAAAATGAAAATAAAAAGTGAAGAGATTCCAAGTCACGTTAGTTCACGACGTTTTGATTGTTAGTATCTACAATCGTCTTCGGGTGATGACTGGACTGATTCCTCCGAGAGATGACTATTTATAGGTCGTTCGAGTACTTTCACTTATCCCCGCTTTCCATTTTCCGCTTCACTGGTTCCGTGAGAGATGACCGTTTTGGCGGGAGTTGGCCATTTTTCGCTTGATGATGGGTTTCCATATGGTGCGTATTTCTACGCTGGCTTGGCTGAATACGTTGTTGGATAACATGTATGCGGCTTCCTTGAATTTTCTCCTAAACCAATGTTCCTCTCTATGCAAGATCTCAGCTTGGGACCACTCGATGTTGTGTTGATGGGTCCAAACATGGTCTGCTATTCCTGATTTGCTGGTTTCCCCTCGCTGTGTGTGTTTCTTGTGCTCGGCAATGCGAACATTCAATGGCCTCTTAGTTTCACCAATATAGGATTTTCCGCACTCACAGGGTATCCGGTAAATGCAATTCTTGGAATCGCAGTCCGCGTTTGGTGGCCTGGTTTTCGTGAGGCTGCTACGGATAGTGTTACCGGATCTGAAGCAGATTCTGATGTTGTACTTGGAACCAATTCTTCTTATCCTCTCCGATAATCCTCTGATGTAGGGAAGTGCAAGCACTGGTTGTGACGGCTTCTCTTCCTTGTGAGGCTCCTGCTGTCTTCTAGCCAAAGTCTTTTCTACCATCGCTCTGGAGTAGCCATTCCGTTGAAGATCATTTTTGATGATGTCTAGTTGCTTTTCGAGACCTTTCTTCGTATTACAGAGCCCAAAAGCACGGTCTAATAGAGTCTTGATGATTCCTCTTTTAGTCGATTGATGGTGGTTGGATTCGTGGTTCAGATACTGTCCCGTATGAGTGGGTTTTCGGTATACAGATGTTTCCCACTTAGCGTCGATCCTCTTCACCAAAACGTCTAAGAATGGCAATTCGTTGTGGATTTCCTTCTCCATTGTGGAATTGATGGAAGGTCTTACGCTGTTGATGTGTTTGAGGAAGGCGTCTAGTTCAGTATTCCCATGGTTCCATATTATGAAGGTGTCGTCAACATATCTCAATCAGAATCGCGGTTTCTTGTGGGCTTCTTCAATGGCTAGAGTGGTGAAAGTGGCGAACCCATTGGCAGTCCCTCATCTTGTGTAAAAAATTCGTTTTTCAGTTGGAAATAACAGTTACGTACACAGCATCCTAGTAATTCCATGATTACTCCTATAGGTAGATTTGTTCTCTCTTTTAGGTTCCCGTCTTCGGATAGCTTTCTCTGTATGATTTGAAGTGCTTTGGTGTAGAAGCTTTCCACGTCGAAACTTATTAGTTGATCTTCCTGTGTGACCTCAATGGACCCTAGTAGTTCGACAAAATGCCTTGAATTCTTCCTTTTATTGGTTGTATTAAGGGAAGTGAAAATCTAGACAAGTTTTGAGTAGCCGAATCTCTGGAGCTGATGATCGGTCTAAGCGGAACGTCCTTCTTGTGGATTTTGGGTAGTCCATACAAGTGAGGGGGCTCACTGTGGTGCGGTGTTAGCGATGATCTTTCCTTGTCCGAAAAATAGACTTGGTGTTTTTTTTAAAATCTGTTACAACTTCCTTTCGATTGATGCAGTAGGGTCCCGTACGATTTTTGTGTATCGTCCCTTCTGAAGAACCTCTTCGATCTTCTGTTCGTAGAGAACGGTATCCATTACCACAGTAGCGTTTCCTTTATCTGCAGGTAGGATCATGATGTTGTTGTCTCTACGTAGGCCGTTCAGAGCTCTACGTTCTTCATTGCTGATGTTAGATGTTGGAACTGGTTCTCGATCCAGCTGTTCTCTAATTTTCCATCTGAACTCTTCTGCCTCGGTCTGGTCAATAAGGGAACTGGTGGATTCCACTGCAGTAATTATCTCCAAAGTGGGCACAGATGTTGGCGTAATGGCGAAATTTAGGCCTTTTCTCAACAAGGATTCCTCTATTCCCGTGAGCGGGCGGGAACTCATGTTGATGACGTTGGCGGCTTCAGAGTTGTCCTGTTTTCGGTCTGTATTTGGGAATTGCATCCTGCAACAAAGTTGACCTCTTCCAACGGTGATAATTGATTTGAGACCCTATCAGTGCTCGACTGTGCACTTTTTATTTTTATTTTCTTTCTTTTTTCATTTATTTATTTTCATTTATTAAATTGTTCTATTTCAACTTGTATTTTATTTCACTATTATTTCATTTAAGGTTTATTTTGGTTGATATAATTATTATTTTCAGCTATCTCATTTTTAATTCTTCTTTTTTAGTTTTTTCAGGGATTTCAAATCATTTTATATAGTAGACAATGGAAGTCCGAACTAGTGAAATTCACATTTTGACATCTCTTGTCAGTTAAGTGTTTTCAGGTTATCGTATTTTCTGTGAAGTGAAGTGAAGTGAAGTGTCAGGTAACGCCGAATCACCTGGTTACCAACAAACAGTAATGTTAACATCTCACGTGTGTGTATATGTTTGTGGTTTTGAATGAATTCACATAATGTATCAACGATGTGTAGGTGAAGTAGATTTCCTAGCAGAGAAAATTATATCTTGACTGATAGTTACGAAAGTTATGTCTTGAACATAATCATCAACCTGTAAAGTGGGGGTTATTCTAAGCTGGAGTGGGTGTTAGAAATAATAAATCCATGTGGATTGCAGTGGAGGTTTGAATGACTGACTCACGATGGTCCTACGCTACCTACTCTACCTCTAAGGGAGGCTAGTGATTCAATGATTAAATCAGATCAATGAAACTGAAATATTCAGGAATGATTTACAAAAAGAATATGTTTCCACTCGATTCATGAATGACAGTAACTATCAACTTCGGACTCATCAACAACAACATCGGACTGGCAGACACAGCCCTATGCAGGCTTTGCCAAGAGGATAAGGAAACCTCCGTACACATACTATGCTATTGCGAAGGTCTGTCAAGGATAAGGTTTGCAACATTAAAAAACCGCAACCCTCTCAATATATGGGGAACTTGAGGTTTGGCCTATGGAGTCTAGTTACAAGAACGGGCCTAGACAAGAAACTCTAGCATACATGAGGGCACACACAATAGACCTGCAAAAGTCGCAGTATAGTGGCTGTTCAGCACAGAAGCCCCATATTAATCTAATCTAATCTAACTATCAACTTCAGTAGAAAGTAGAATTGAAATCCAAGAACCGTGTCTCCTTTTCTTCCTCAGAACCACCTAGACGAAAATTCTCCGCAGGATATGCAATCAAGTTCTCTTTTTAATAAGTACGCGAAAAGCAGAAATGCTTCAATCAATAGAAGAAAAACACGCAACGTCATAATAATTTCAGCACACGCGATGAAATAACGAAAAAGTTTTGATTTGAAAATCATTTATGGTTCGAATAATCCGAATAATGGAATAGACCTGACTCTGATGAGGAACTGGTGAATAGACACCAAGATTCTGTTCATTTACAAACAGAAAGTTCGAGATCCTAGACACGTAAGATACTGAAAAAAATCAGGCGATTGAAAATTTCGATTAAATTACACTTTCATAAAAGTGACGATTTGTGCGATGTATAAAATGTAACTGCACTCGAATTCATCCAAAACATTCAAATGAAACTCTGAACACTACAAGCTATTGTACTACATCGACATATACAACCTACAACATTTCGGTAGAAATATATCAGTTTTCAAGATTATAAGTCTTAAAATATTCAATACATAACAGAACATGAAAATTTCGAAATATTTCATCACTTTGACTATATGGGGGATGGTTATTGAACTATCTCAAGGGGATACCATGGCGGATTTTTCTTCGCGAATATCCTATTAACATTTTTGTTTGTCTTCTACCAGACCAGCGAGATAAAGCGTTGGCCATGAATTATTTCGTCTCGACATCATCAACGTCTGCAGACTCCCAACCCAACACACTCATTTTGATGCAGGGCATTATTTCCAACCCTGTTCGTCGCCGCAGGGGAGATTTATAGCTTTTTTCATCAAAGGATGCATTAAGGATGGAAACTTCAAAACGCGATGTTTGTCGAACGAAGGGGCCTGAAGGAAAGTCCCATTTGGAAAAAATAATACTGAATTATCGGATTTGGGAGCGGAAAGAGTTCGAGTTGGAGTATCGCAAACATTCATTATCATGGATAATTGAACAAATTCCATTAGAGTAACGGAGTGATTGATGCAGATATATCACTAATGTTATTTGAAGATTTTTGTAATCGGGAGAAAAAAAAAATATTATCGAACGAGTGATATTTATGTCATGGAAGTGAAATGTTTTCCATCCTTTGGTTAAGGTCGTCGATTTCGTTACTCAATTGATGCATTTTGGTTGACGAGAGAATAACTAAGCATGGCCAAGGAGAGAAGTGTTTGATGAAGTGCAAAGAAAAAAAATGCAAATTATAAAATCATCGATATGATTATGAAAAAACTATTTTCCAGAAATCAATGTGTTACATGAAGGAAATGGACTATTCTAGAATGTATCAATTTTCAAATCGCACTTGAATTTCAATAGTTCGACTACTTATATTCGGGAATAAAGTTTATAACCGCTATCACTGGAGACAGAGATAGAGAACAGGTATTGCAGTCGGACACAAAATAAAAGAGAACCCCAAAATCTCACTTTCTATCTCGATTACTTTTTGTTGAATTGATTCAATTTCATTCGATTCATCAGTGTCACACCAAAACGTTGTCACCACAAACAACCTGATAATATTAGCTTTCATGAATTATATTGCTTATTCATAGTCTATTACGATTGAGATTATCAATTATTCGATTTATGTATAAAATGATTTTTCTGTATTTACTTTTTCATGAATGAACATAATTATTCTCATTACTTTTATGAGCAATAACTCTGTCTTTGAGAACTCCGCTAGTTTGACCAGTATAAATTTGACTGCCGTTTCGAGGGGGCTTTTCTTTCATTTCATATCTGAAAGTTACTTCTTTGCATAATCTACAGAACTTTTTGTAGCGTTAATTTTTTGAAATTGATTGCTTCCTTTCTTTCTTTGGAATATTACCACATTTTTTGTATCAAGGTGGAGAAGTAGAAATCCATAACATTTCTCTCCCAAAAATTATTCTCTCTTAAAAATATTCCCCTTTCAATTCAATCAACAAGTTGTTATCATATTTACAAAATGTTAGGTGATGATAAGATGCCGGTGCAAAACTGGTATATATATATATATATATATATATATATATATATATATATATATATATATATATATATATATATATATATATATATATACTACAATTTGAGGGTGTGAGTAATATTAATATATAATTATGAATGGTTAGACTTACAACTTTTTGAGGATGTTTCATACGATGGTTATGTAAAATATTGGACACAACATGATGGATTAACATTGATACAATACATTTATAAAACTGGTTAAAGGATGTCTAATATTGGATGAACTATTTGTGAAAAACGTTACAGTTTAAAATTATTCTGAAGGAAGAATAATGTCACATGTCGAAATTTCACAAAACATTCATTTGGAAGGATTGACAGATAGTTGACATGACATATGTCAGTGGTTCTAGTGATAAAAGCTGTTACCAACTTTGACTTTTTGTTGATGCAATTTTTATTTTCAGCAATGAAGGCCATTTCAAGAAAGGACCTTTTTGTTAAATGTGTTTCACTAGCTAAGACCTTAGTGGCATCAAAATTCATATGGTGGTCAAACTTATTGACATGTTCAGCTAGAGCACATCTTTCAGGATGGTGTCTACAATCGCTTTTGTGAGAAGTTATTCTGGAACTTAAAGTTCTTGACGTTTGACCAACATATATTGTGTTGCAAGATTGACATAGAATACTATATATTACATTTATTCGAGAAGTAATGAGGGGTTCATCTTTAATTCTGGTGTGTGAAGTTCTAATCGTGAGAACTGCTTTGGTGGCTATTTTAATATTGGGCAATTCATTTAAAATTCTAGAGAGTTTGGCGGTGATCTCCTCAATGAAGGGTAAAGTACTATAAAAAACTGGGGTTGGAGCAATATTAATTCCATTGTTTTCAATTATATTTGGGTTTGGTGGTAAGGTTATATTAATGTCTGATATGGATGAGGAATTAAACAGAATATTTCTTAACATACTTAAAGGATATGAATTATCCAGAAAAATTTTTAGCAAAATATCAAGATTTTTTTTGTGAAATTGGATGTCAGAGATTTTCAACACTCTATTTTTCATTTGTTTCACTAGATTCACTTCCATCGAGTATTTGTGATATGACCAGTAGTTGATATATCTTCCTGAACTACAAGGTTTTCTGTATCAATCTATCACAATATTATTGGTAGTTCTTATGAACCTTGTGTCAAGAAATGGCACGGAGTGGTCAGTGTCTTTTGCTTCCATAGTAAATTGAATGTAAGGATCATAGCTGTTAAGTGTGTCAAGAATCTCTTCAGTACAATCCATTGGTAATGCAACGATGATATCATCAACGTATTTTTTTAAAAAGTGAGGTTTAAAAGATAAGACAGGTAATACTGTGTCTAATAGGTCATCCATAATGTATGCAGCTAGGATTGGTGAAATTGAAGCACCCATTGGTGTTCCAAACGTTCGTTTATAGATTTTGTTATCGAATGAAAAATAAGTATTGTCAAATAGAAATTGAATAAGGTTAATGAAATTGTCTTCTGAGAGAGTACAATGCAATTTAATATTGTTCCATTGCTTGTGGATTGCTCTTATGCACGCATCCTCATATACATTGCTGAATAGGGATACCACGTCCAAACTGGCTTGAATGTAATTAGGTGGTAATGTGGTGTTCTAAATTTATTTGTTACTTCGAAATAATCTTTTATGTAGTATTCATTGTCAAAGTCATATGCCTTCGTCAAGATATTAGTTAACAATGCAGCAGTTTTTTCGGTAGGAGATCCTATCGAGGCTACAATTGGTCTTACTGAAAGTCTCGGTTTATGTACTTTGGGTAGAGCATAGAACTTTGGGGAAATACCGCTGTAGCTAGTCAGCTTCCTTCTCATCATTTCATCAATTTGATTTGATTCTCTTAGTTTTTTTATCAAGGAATTGGCTTTCGTTTGAATGGAATTGGTAGGATCTTTATTTAATTGTTTATAAGCAGAGTTGTTGTTGATAATGTCATTAGACAATTGAATGTATTGGTGTTTTTCCATAACAACCGTTACATTTCCTTTGTCTGAAAGAGTGAGGATCAAGTTAGGATTTTTTTTTAAAAACATTTGGACTTAAAGAGAAGATTTCGATAAAGAGAAAACTTATGTTGTTGATTGTGAATGTGATTAGTGATGATGTTAGTTGCTTTTGCTACTGCGATATTCCTCTGGGTAAGGTCAGGGATAGTGGAAGTAATGCAATCTATATCTACTAAGATATTCTTGATGGGAATATCTTTGCCTATTATTGGTTCAATACAAAATTTTGGGCCTAAGGCCAAGAAAGAAGCAACTTCTTCTGGAATTGCTGTGTCAGAAATGTTTTTTAACCATTTAGGATTGGTTTTTAATTTTAATTGTAAATTATGGAGTTTGAGATTACTTAACTTATTTAAATTTTTAAATTTTACTCTATGGAAAAGTTTGTTGTAGGCACGAAGTTGTTTGCCTTGGAAATTATGGAAGGTTAACTCGTTGGTAAGAGAGATTATATTTCTACCTAGTAACGTTAGGGAAGATTGTAATTTAGTTATAAGTTTATGATTTGATGCAATTTCAATATTTATAAGTTTCACTCGTAACCTGTGATTTTGTTGTTTGGCATTATTGTGTGTTTCTTGTCTTAGGAGAAGGTTTTCGACTGGTCTTGTAGTGGTTGTAATGTGTAGCGGAAGGACATTATTTTTCCTGCATTGCAGCAAGAAGATTCTTCTATTGATTTCCTTTGCCAATTTCATCTTTGTCTTGGACCAACGCTTCAATTCCTGAACTGCTGTGTCACCAAATGTAGTAGCGATGTTATGGTAGAACCCCATGCCTGTAGATTGAGGAGAAGGTAATTGTTGCTGACTAGTTAGGAATGGAACCAACAAATAATGGGGCTAAGCAGCAAATGAAAGAGTACTCTTTAAAGTTTGTCCAAGCTTTCAGAAATTTAATAAATTGTTTCCATCATCAGGGATGCTAAAATTTTAGGGTGTAAGTAATATTAATATATAATTATGAATGGTTAGACTTACAACTTTTTGAGGATGTTTCATACGATGGTTATGTAAAATATTGGACACAACATGATGAATGAACATTGATACAATACATTTATAAAACTGGTTAAAGGATGTCTAGTATTGGATGAAATATTTATGAAAAACGTTACAGTTTAAAATTATTTCGAAGGAAGAATAATGTCACATGTCGAAATTTCACAAAACATCAATTTGGAAGGATTGACAGATAGTTGACATGACATATGTCAGTGGTTCTAGTGATAAAAGCTGTTACCAACTTTGACTTGTAAAGAATTATTTTTGGAAATTTCTACATGTGCAGCTTTTTTTAAAAGTGAATGTAGGATAATAACATTTGGATTGAAGTATAAAGTACATCATTCTATCAATGCTAGATTGGGTGAATCCATTGAAACATTGTTATATGGATTTTTATCTAACGTCAAAAGATAGGAATATATCTCACTAAGATAATTAATATCTGTTTTTTTGTTGATGCAATTTTTATTTTCAGCAATGAAGGCCATTTCAAGAAAGGACCTTTTTGTTAAATGTGTTTCACTAGCTAAGACCTTAGTGGCATCAAAATTCATATGGTGGTCAAACTTATTGACATGTTCAGCTAGAGCACATCTTTCAGGATGGTGTCTACAATCGCTTTTGTGAGAAGTTATTCTGGAACTTAAAGTTCTTGACGTTTGAACAACATAGATTTTGTTGCAAGATTGACATGGAATACTATATATTACATTTACTCGAGAAGTAATGAGGGGTTTATTTTTAACTCTGGTGTGTAAAGTTCTAATCGTGAGAACTGCTTTGGTGGCTATTTTAATATTGGGCAATTCATTGAAAATTCTAGAGAGTTTGGGGGTGAGAAGGTATTTATATATATATATATATATATATATATATATATATATATATATATATATATATATATATATATATATATATAAATCAAAAGGGGAAAATTCGTGGACAGAACACTCAAAAAATAGGGGCAAATCGCGGACACGTGTTTCTGGCTATTGGCCACATCAGCGCGGTGCAGCCAATTGCAAAGATGGACAACAACTGGTTACCAAAACTGAAAAACATCACATATGCACGGTGTCACCAACAGGAGCTAACCGCACATCTGTGGTTTCAATTAGAAGACCTAGATTTCCCAGGCATCATCTAACATCACCACGTAGGCAGCTATAGCTACCTGCGTGACTTCCGGGTCCAGGATATAAATACAGAGATATAAATATTAACGAGTGTGTATGATATAATTCAAAAGGAGAAAATTCGTGGACAGAACACTCAAAAAATAGTGGCAAATCGCGGACACGTGTTTCTGGCTATTGGCCTCATCAGCGCGGTGCAGCCAATGGCAAAGATGGACAACAACTGGTTACCAAAAATGAAAAACATCACATATGCACGGTGTCACCAACAGGAGCTAACCGCACATTTGTGGTTTCAATAAGACACCAGGATTGGTTCACCCTTTGAAGGTTGAAACCAAACAGTTGGGCTGAAGTAGGGATGAATTACGATATCTAAGAGGTCTTCGCACTGGTCATGGTCATCTGAATCATCATATTCAGAGCCTTGGACTGTCGGGAGACAGTGTGTGTCGAATAAGGTTTTCAGAGTGTGGTAGAGCCGCACTTTCACCATTTGTCTTGAAAGATAACATCATATAAACCAGTCAGCTTGGTTTAGATACTGGGTTTATTTGTTGCGGTGAAGGATCGAATCGACCCATTTACTTTCGACCTAACCGTACCTACTCGATATATGAAACACTGATAAAATTCAATCAAACGAAAAAAATCGAATTACTCAGAATACATGATGAATTTTATGAAATTTATGAAAAAATTGCCATTGATTAAGAACATTGAGTACATTTTTATCACATATAGAAGATATGACTTTATGGCATTGTTGAAGTTTGCCATAATTCGATTATTCAGCGAATTGAAATACTTTCAATCCTTTAGAAAATACCACACCAGTATCGAAAATTTCGATCATGTACTCAAGGTTAATCCAGACATTGTAGTGTAAAACAAACCAGGATTATGGATGACGCATTACGAGAGGATCTCACAAAATTCAGTTCTTTTATCAAAATCATCTTCCTTCAAGTTTGTCAGATTTAATTTTTGTTGATGAAGAATTTTGAAAACGTTTGTATGACTCACTTTTGATGCTTGTTTCAACTTATTCAAACATGATCAGTATCTGTTCAATCAAATTGTCTAAAATTGTACAGGGTTCTATCAAAAATTTTTTAATTCAGTTATTTCCATATGAATCGAATTAGGCTTGCAAAGATCCGGTGTACTCGTACCTTTTCTATGATATGATTCGCACATTTTCATCAAGATATTTCATCGATACCTCTTTTCCATTTCGGAAGTTCTCATATTCGCATCTAGTTTATCAGAAATACAAAACTGAAAGTTTTCTCTCGGAAAACAATCTCTCTTGAAATAATATCTCAACAACTGTTTGACTACTAGAGTTCAAGAAAAAAATATAATCAATTTCTCTTGAAATAATATCGCAACAACTGTTTGACTACTAGAGTTCAAGAAAAAAATATAATCAGGAATGATTAACTGCGAGTTAAGAGAGCACAAGTCATTGAAAAAGCACGTAAGTTGTCCTCAAAAAGATGTGAGATTTGATTCATCAAATAATTGAAACTGTTGAAGTCAAAATTTACATCTTTCTCCATTCCAAATTTCAGTGTGTCTTTTAGTTCATTATCAAAAACAGCCAATAGTTTTTGAATATTGTCGATGAGTATTTGCACTTACCTCTCCTACAACCCCATTGCACTTAGCAGAATTTCAGCTTCGAAAGATTTAAAACTCAAACTGTTTCAACACCCTACCTGAAATAAACCGTGCTATCTTTCAAATTGGATTCGGGTTGAGTTTGTTTTCATAACGAACGAAAAGTAATCAATATTTATGCCATGTCCACCGAAATTCTTAAAAATTCTTTGAACCAGCAGGTTACGAATATACAAAAATAAGAAAAAATACTTCATGTTAAACGGTTTTATTGAAAAAAAACAAATAATCATGATGTAGGTGTTGTACTAAAAACTACTTCGGAAGGTCCTAGGTAGCAGTCATCATACCACTATTCTCAGCAATCTACGGTGTTGTTCAGAATAATAAAATCGTTGGGCGTAGTGGTGTGATGACTGCTACCTAGGACCTTCCGAGTTATTCTGTATTTTTTGTACATTATCTATATCATTATTATCTTTTTGTTTTCAATAACATTTTTTTTCTTATTCTATTTTCAAGTTTTCAGTTTTTAATTTTCATCTAACCTAATGCCACACAGTTCTTGGCACGTTTTAACCTTTTATCCTAACATGAGTGGTGTATCATTTTTAGCCACCCTAACGCTACACAGCTCTTGACTTGAGGGGAAGATCCATGCTTGTATCCCGATTCCGATTGACAAAGTTCTTTGCATAGCTTATATTGGATTTGCATCATCTTCATAGTGTACTACTGTAGTCAAGCCCTGTCATTTGATACCCGTATTGTGGTACCTAGTTGTGGAATAATACGTATCTCGACATTTTGGCTGCGGCCATCTTGGATTTGATTTTTTTCAAAGCATCCTACTATTCTACTAGTCAAGCACTGTTATTTGATATCCATATTGAGGTGGTTGTGAAAAAATATGTAATCCGCTATTTTGTAGCTGAGGCCACCTTGTATTTACAATGGTACAGGATTTATTGAAGTTATCACCCGAAGACGATTGTGGATACTAACAATCAAAACGTCGTAACGTACCTTGGTTTGGAATCTTTTAATTTTTATTTTTCATTTTTTGTTAATAATATTTTTTAATTTTCAGCTTCTATTATTGTTTCAATTTTTTATTTTTTTGGTTGTAGCTTGTATGTTATTTCTTTATAATTTCAGTTTTTTGTTCAATAAAATTGTTATTTTCGGTTAATCTTATTAATTTTTTTCAGGGATTTCAAATCAATTTATATTATATTACACAATGGAAGTCCGAACTGATGAAATATTTATTGAATTGTTGTGTCACCAAAACTAAATGTGATTACCAAATATCGGATCGATGTGTTAACAGAAAGGGGTTCAAACTTCAACTAATAAATTTGACCCCAACAAACAAACAAACAGGGCAACCTAAATGTTATGTGGTTTTTTCTGATATAACTTAAATGAAACCGCTTGAAAATGTATAGAGCACTTCAGAAAACACACTGAAAAAATGCCAAGAACTCATGAAAAATTATAAATATATTGTTTGATGAAAATCCCATTTAAATACATAAATGAGGATCATAGACACGTGCTGCTTATCTTGAAAGAATTTTTTCAACTGTTAGTGACTACCAACCTAACTTACAATATTCTGAATATTTTTTTAATTGAATATATTCAGTATTTCTCCAGGTTGAACCGATTAAAATTACACTGATGAGAATTCCACAACAGTGAAGCAATTATCATTATCAATTTCCATTGGTTAAGGAAAACATCATGCAAAGATGTTTTCAATATCGAAACAGAGCCATATTTTTCACTATTTGTAGTTCCACATGATCAATCGGTGTCTGGAACTGATATCAAACATATGTTCGAAATTGTCTTCATTGGCCAGAAAAAACCTAGCAGTCAATCTTCAGAAGTCTTAAAAAAACTGTAGGTTAACAGCAGGCTTTTCTGAATAAACAATTTAAAAAATTCAAAATTTCATACATATGTGAAAAGGAAGTTTTTGACTTTCCACTTCTCCATTTTTATATAACAAAAAAATATGGAAATCTTTCAAAGGAAGGAAGAAAGCAATTGATTATAGAATAAAATCTTCACAAAGATGTGTATATCATACAAAGAAGTGGCTTTAAAACACACACACTAAGAAAAAACCTCTGGAAACAACTAATTTCCTATCAACATTGAATTGCAAGAAAGAAAAAATACGTTTGGAATAACTACTCCTATATAAATATTGAATTATGAAAAAACCACTTCTTCCTATTCAGTTTGTGCTTCAAACATTCGTTATGAAATTGATTCAGATGTCATTCACAGGATTGCTACACAATATCCTATAGGAAAGAGAATAAATTTCACTTACATGGAACATTGTCACCCTCAGTGGCGGACATCGATGTTTCGGAATAAGACACTCGTCTCATTGCCTTTTCAGCTCCAATCTGCATAACATTATGAGATAGAGCACTCAATTCATTCATCGAATCGTGAATTTATGTCATGAATGAGTTCAATCTATGGTACTTATGTCATCGATGACAGTACGTAATGACAATTATTTATTTGATTTAATCCTAATCATAGGAATCTTGTTTAAATTCATTCATATGAATGGACTACTGAGTTCTGTATTTGCAGGAAATAACATCTGCTTTGATTTGAATACCGATAATTTATTCGTTAAATGAATTAATAGATAGTCCCAGAGGTAACAACACTCATTATGAAAATATCGATGAATAATTACAATGTTTCTGGTGGCTTCCGACATAGGTAGACTAGGTGTCAATTTAATTGAGCCACTGTCATTTCACCAATAACACTGTGACACACAACAAGGGTTGATACAATTATTTCACTAGGCCCCTTGTGATACGTAATGGACAGATTGATTGATGGCAGTAAAGGAGCGCAACACAAAGCATTCCGTGACCAGTTCAATCCTTGATGTCAAATGAAATTTCTGGTAACAAAATAGACAAATCAAAATGAGGCGGTGAGAAAATTTCAATTTGAATTATTGATAACTAAGAAAAACCTTCAAACTAATGAAATTGTAATAGAAGCAATTGAAAGGCGTATATGCATGTGAAACTGGGACACAAATAAAATACTCGGAAGATGCGCACTTGTCATTATTAAACACTGACCAACTGCTCGAAAGTTCTACTCGCATCTCCATTTTTGATTGTGTCCAAACTAGACATGGACTGATGCGAGTGGGTAAATGCGGAACCTAGCGAATAACGGAAAGATCGGTGGAATGATGAAACAGACAACACACTCGGTACGTTCCATAATTGTGGAGTGTACTAAAGAGATAATTCCCTAATTCAACCGTTCTCTGATTCGACTCTCATCGTGTTCGAGATTTTCTGGGTGAATCCGGCATCTTCCCAAACAACGAAGTTTTCTTTGCATATAAATTGCGAGATTTCCTTGTGATAATATTTTCTGAAACCTTTCAAGCCACTGCGATTGATCCTTACTTTTACTGCCATTTTTACGTTTTACGGTTGAATACAAATAAATCGGAGCGTTTATAACTAAAATTAAACCAGCTTTCGAAGACCTTCGGGGCATTATGCATTTACTGCGCCAGCAGAATATTTTTATGAACACAGGGTTCGTTTCTTTTGGTTAGACG
This sequence comes from Leptinotarsa decemlineata, assembly GCF_025532065.1. NCBI lineage: Eukaryota > Metazoa > Arthropoda > Insecta > Coleoptera > Chrysomelidae > Leptinotarsa > Leptinotarsa decemlineata. The sequence goes on from NW_027412686.1 coordinate 3,548,664, forward strand.
GGTATTTCCGGGTATAAATAATTCAGGATCTCTTCTGAACAGATTCAGCTAGTTGATTTATGAAATGTTGACATTTATAAAATAGAATATTACATGTCTATTCAATTTTTTTATAAGTTTGGATATAAAAAGTGACGAACCTCAAATGTAGGTAATTCGTTTTCTCAGCTCATTTTTCATTAATCGTACAACGTGAATATACGTGTTCATAATGAAACAATCTGAGTGAAAAGTTTCTACAAAATTCAAAAACTGGGAAAGATTTTGTTCACTCTGATCCCAACACCAAACCGTTATTTTTAATACCTCGACACACGTTTCGATAACCAAGCGATAATCTTAAAAGGGGAGATTAAACTTACTTCAATCTGTCTCGTGAAAATTATTATTTGGTGATCGAAATATGTGTCGAGGTGTTGAAAAATAACGGTTTAGTATTGGAATAAAACTCCAGTAAGATTCATTACTACACCAAAGATACCAAACAGTGTATCACATGACTACATCTTAATAAAAAGAGGTAACATATATGAGTATTGGGCCGTTTTTACCTGTTCCGGATTGGCAAAAGTTCTACCGGTGAGAAAATAGTAGTGAAAATATGGTAGTCGGTTGGGAAGAGGTCTGGAAAGCATGGTGGGTGTGCTTGAACCCTCACAAATAATAATATCAATAACATGTCTTCATCAGAACAGCTTACACATAATTGTTGACTTAAAAGGCGAAGTTCAGTAGCCCACTACGTATAACCTAGTGAGATTCTGCTCTGTCATTTACCATTCACTCTACTATCATTAGATACTTGGATACCCTGTATCCAGTGAGATCCCTAATTATACTAACTTGAACTACCTTATTCTAAGGCAACCTACAATATTCTCCTAGTTTACTTTCATTAAGCATCAGACCTAAAACACAAGTAACTTAATGTCTAAGTGTTTGCTCCAAAGGAATTTGATTAGATAGAGAGTGTTCAATTAACTTTAATGAATTAAAACTACATGGTTCAGATGTTATTGTAAAATCAATTAGAAGGGTTAAAAAATACTATGTTGACTAACGGTAGGTACATCAGTTGAAAAATGTATTTTTTTTGAACTCATAATGAGATACATCTATAATATACGAAGGCAATGCAATCAGGGTACTACTTATATTATATTATAAAAGAATGAACTTTTAAATAAGCTTGAATTTTGTCGTGGGACAGGAATTTGATTTTTCTGTCGAATGTTTACAAAGTGAATTTGCAACCGAAATGATGTTTCGTTATATAGATATTCAGGTGTCTTTCCTATCAAAATTTTGTGAAAGATACATGTACTATGAAAAAATATTCGTTTCTCCATATTCAGCCAGCCGAATTCCTTGAGTTTAACCAATACATGGGAATATATTTCCAAACCGTATATAAATCTAATAAACAAATTTGAATGTTTTGTAATCGTGACTCATCTTTTACACTCTAACATAGACCATAAATCACATCGCCGAAGGTAAGCTGGGAGAAAATCAATAATTCTGATAAAACAGGTATGAGGTGTGCACCAATGTGATTCAAAATTGCTAATGAGAGCCAAATATGAGTGGTATCAAATGCCTCCGAGTTATTCAGAAAAACAAGAACGGTCAGTTCTCCAGTATTCTGCGAAGTGAATGTTCTGTGATTTTGGGTAGAGCTGTAACAAAGTGACGATTTTTTCCTGAAACCATATTCAATTGCTTTCAACTGCTTTCCAATAACTTTCTCTAGAAATTTCGATGAAACTCTTAGGATATTATTTGTGGAACGTGCGAACGAGCGTTGTCGTGCAGCAGGATCAGACCCATTCTGTTGTCCAGTGCCGGCTGCTGCTGATGCAATTTCCGTTACATTTTGTCGAATTTCTCACAAAAGGACTCTGCTGTATTGGTTTGGTCCGGTAGCAGAAATAGTGAATCACACCATGAAGTCTTTTATCACACGTCTTTGCGCGAAAGCAAAGAAGACTTCGAAACGTGACAATTTCTATCAATCGCTCCAATCGAGCTTAGCGAACTTTCCAATACGTTCAAAACCATCAAAGACGTGTGACAGCTTACGCCAAGTTCTTTCTCTATCCAACGTTCGTGATGGATCAGTCTTCACCAGGGTCCTCAAATCATCTTCCTGAATTAGTATAGATCGACCACTTTGGTGATCATGTTTCAGACTGAAATCTCCGGAACGAAACTTTTCAAACCAACGTTGAACAGAGCGTTCATTTTCTGGGTATTTCGGCAGTGAAACAATATTTGGGTATGCAGCAGGCCAAAACTTAGTGTACTCTCATAACACAGATTCCAAGCTTTCGATAATCTTTATTATCATCATCAGGGATGCTACAATAAGGGTAAAGGACAGTCATATTTATAAAATAATAATTCAAAACAACTTACAGTGTATGTGAGGTTATATGGCATGTTGAATGAAATATGGACGTAACATATATGAAAATTACTATGGTGAAACTCAGGACGTTACAGACAAACAATATATAGTAGATTCATTGATATATCATTGAATTATCAAATTAAAAACCACCTGTTCCTTGAAGAAGAAACCACGTGCATGATTCAAAAAAGACATATGACATGTAATCCAATCCCGCATGCGCTGTATAATCCAATTACGGGGCCCAAAAACGACATCGACATCAACAAAATTGTTTGATCTGCTTTGGTGAGAATATCAGTAAGGAATGAAGCGATGGATTCTGTGGGTGATCTTATGGAGGCTACTATTGGTCTACCAGATAATGTAGGTTTGTGAATTTTGGGAAGCGAGTAAAATTTTGGAGAAACTGTGTATGATGTTAATTTTTTCATCATTATTTCATCAATCTCATTGTTCATATATAAAGATTTGATCAAGTTATTACTTTTCGTTTGTATTGAAATCTGTGTTACAAGAGTACACTAAGTTTTGGCCTGCTGCATACCCAAATATTGTTTCACTTATTTTCTGACTAGTCAGCAAAAAGACTACCTTCATATATACCGGGTGTCCCACATTTTATGTGACAGGCAATATCTGGTTTGTTGAAGGAGATACACAAAAATGTTTCATACAAAAGTTTTAGGAGTTCATGAGAGCTATATTTTGATATAATTTTTAAATATACAGGGTGTTTTGTGTAGGTGCTACAGACCAAAATTCCATTTTTTAAAATAGAACGCCCTGTATATCATTACATATTCAGATGCTACGTTAAATTCTAATATCATTTCATGTTTGGTTTTTGGAATTCGGTTACGGCGTTATTGAGTTATTGCACTTTTCCTTAAATATAAAGTTTCAAAAAAACTTATTTACTCGTACACGAATCCAGTCTATATCTTTTATTAAATTGAACAAACCATTATTCTCACCTCTACGATACGATATCGATATCAGTTGAATATAATATTGAAATTCTTGAGAATGTGACTAACTTGAGGGTGAATTGCTTTATATTGCACAATTTCATCAAGTAGCTTATGCTTGTTGATGCCATAGTAACAAATGTTGTTGAATTGTATCTACTTGTCAGTTCGATTCAGTGATTCTTTGCAAAACAGTAACTGTGTTCTTTGTGCGAAAACTCCAGTATGCCTTTCGCGTTTAGTCCAAGTGATTGCATTGATATGTTAATAATTTTTGGGGAATGTCAGAAAAACTGCCGTCAAGCACAACGTCTATACCAAGAACGTTTTCCAGACAGACCCATTTCGTCACGAATGACTTTTTCGAGAGTTGTAGAAAAATTGCGAACTGGGTCATTTCCTTCTACTATAAAGCATCGTCATCATACGAGATCTGTTAGAACTGAAGATTTAGAGATCAATGTGTTTGCTTATATTATTATTCATCCACATGTTTCTATCCGTACTCTTGCAGAAGAAGTCGGTGTGAGTAAATCTAATGTACAGAGAATTCTGAAAGAAAATAAATACCACCCATTCAAAATTCAGTTGGTACAAGGTTTGAAACCCACGGACTTTGAACGACGACTTGAATTCATTGCTTGTATTCAGGTAATATTATATGAAAGTCCTAACATATTCAGTCAAATTTTGTGGAACGATGAATCGCGATTCCACAATAATGGAGTTGTGAATCGACATAACAGTCACTATTGGTCTCAAGAAAATCCCCACTGGGTCCGCGAAAGTAATTTTCAAATTACTCTCATGAACTCCTAAAACTTTTGTATGAAACATTTTTGTGTATTTCCTTCAACAAACCGGATATTGCCTGTCACATAAAATGTGGGACACCCGGTATATATATATATATATATATATATATATATATGTGTATATATATATATATATATATATATATATATATATATATATATATATATATATATATATAAAATCTAGAAAAGTTAATGCAGTCAAGCTGCTGGAAAATAATTCCATGAAAATCAAAAAATAAATTGGTACTTTTTGATCATTCCCATATTGATTTCAATTTAAGAGCCACCGATAGGCAGCTGTTTTAGCCTATTGGGCATCGTCAGTACCGGGCAGGCGGTCTTCGATTGAAGACAAAATGAGAAAAACCAAGAAAGTACGTTCACGTAGCTATTTTTATCAAGTACTTTCTTGGTTTTTCTCATTTTGTCTTCATATATATATATATATATATATATATATATATATATATATATATATATATGTATATATTTAATTTGTTGATTTAATTCGTGAGGTTGCAGTCAATAGCTGGGCTGTTACAAAGAAAACTCTTTGTTATATGTCAAGCTTTCGGTATATTTCACACCTTCGTCAGGACAACTACAATAATAAGATTATATATCTTGTAAAAAATATATAAATATGGAGAACTTACTAACGTGAGAATAAAATATAAAATGGTTCAAAAACAGATAGAAAAACATTAATAAATGACAGTTGATAAAAATTTTGGCTGACAATGTCAAGTGGGAAAATTCTGAATGATAGTCGAATTACTAGATTTTTTATTTTCTTTATCATATATCAACTGTCATTTATTAATGTTTTTCTATCTGTTTTTGAACCATTTTATATTTTATTCTCACGTTAGTAAGTTATCCATATTTATATATTTTTTACAAGATATATAATCTTATTATTGTAGTCGTCCTGACGAAGGTGTGAAATATACCGAAAGCTTGACATATAACAAAGAGTTTTCTTTGTAACAGCCCAGCTATTGACTGCAACCTCACGAATTAAATCGATTTATAGTTAATCCAGTCACTAATTATTCTGTTATATATATATATATATATATATATATATATATATATATATATATATATATAGCGATGGGTAGTCTTGACTGACTAGTTAAGGAGAAATACGGAATAATGTTGGGGATGCAGTCAAAATTGCTGGGCTGTTGTTTAAAGAATACTCTTTGTTATATGGTCGAGCTTTCGAGAATTGTTTATTCCCTTTATCAAGACATTAACTTGAGGTTATAGTAAAAAGTCGAACGTTCCACTGTGAAACACAAACTTAGTACTTTTCATTATGTAGAAAAGTGTCACACATTGAATTTTTATGGTTTAAAGAAAAAATATATATAAAACTTATTCAGAAGTAACATTTAAAGGATTTGAAATTTTAAATTTTATTTTAACAGCCATGCATATGGCCGTTATGATATATATATATATATATATATATATATATATCATATATTATATTATTATATTATATTATAAGAGTACACTTGCGCTTCGCTGCTATCCCAAATAACTCCAAGGAATTATATATATATATATATATATATATATATATATATATATATATATATATATATATATATATATCATCATATGATCCGTGTATGAGTGTTTTTGATCACATCTAGGGTTTGGTAATTCGGCAGTTTGTTTTTGTAACTAGTAAACGGAACAAAATTGGTCTTTTTCTAAGTTGACTGTGAGTTACCCAATCAAATATATTGATAAGATCTTTATTTGCTACCTTCTTTAGATAATGATGTAGATAATATACTCAAAAGCTAAAAAATTATTGGGAAGGTCTTAGGTAACAGTTATCATACCACTTCCCTCAGCAATGTACGGTATTGATCAAATAAAAACATAATAAAATTGTTAGGCGTAGAATGATGATGATGATGATAATGATATTTTCTCATTTGATCAATACCGTAGATTACTGGGGAGAGTAGTGTGATGAGTGCTACCTAGGATTTTTCGAATTATTTTTTAGCCTTAAGCTCATTGTATACATCATAATTTTTTTTTCAATGAAACCGTTTAACAAATTTTTTTCATATTTGATTTATTTTCAAGTTTTAAGTTTCAATTTTTGTTACTCAATTCTTCTCATTCTGTTGAGTTGAGTATTACCTACAAGGTTTATTTTCCGACAATTCGTTGCAATCTATGTCCTCAAATACATTAACCTTTCAAAGACTTTACGTTATTTAGGGCCAGGTATGCTTGTCCTCCTCAAACAACTCCGAGCCTAAATACACAACTGTGTCGTACACAGTGCTGCCCTGTATTTTGTGGACATTGGAAGCCCATGACAAAATTAAGGGTGACATCCTTCTTGTTTCTTGAATTTGTATGTACGCCGTCTCTTCCAAAGTGGATCTGAACTGACAGTACATCTGTTCCGTACATTTGAGTTCAACGAACTGAGGCCATACAATTTCTGCAATGTGATCTGCAAGTGATCATGAATTACCACAAAATAAACAAGTCATCAATCATACATATTCTGCAATGTAGCCGATAGTTCCGTTAACCAATTCTTTTTATACGTCAATATTGGACCGTAACATATTGAGGTGTGAAATAATATGTATTCCGCCATTTTGTAGCTGCGGCCATCTTGAATTTGCATATTTTTCAAAGTTCATTACAATTTAACTAGTCAAGCCCTGTCATTTGATACCCATATTGAAGTAGTTGTGACAAAATATTGAATCCGCCATTTCGTAGCTGCAGCCATCTTGAATTAAAAATTAAACAGAATTTATTGAATTGTATTGTCGTCAGAACTGAATGTGTACCAAATATCAGATCAATCTGTAAAGAGAAAGAAGGTCAAACTTCAATTAGTAAATTTGACTCAAACAAACAGAGCAGGCTAAATTCAACATCATGTAATAATAAGCTGAAAAAAGGCAAAAAAATTAAATTTGGAAAAAATTAACAGTATCAATACATCGACTACAAAATTCTCTATTGCTCAGTATGAAGCAATACTCAGTAGAATGAATATTTATTGGTATATGGAGCTACAAAAACTTCATATGAACATCTGAATATGAAAGATAAATGTGATAAAACTTTAGTGGTGCTAGTTTGATCTACAGTAGTCTTTAAAAGCCTTTGTATAAGTGTGCATGAATACCTTTGTTGTGAAGCAAACTTTCCATATCTGGTTACATAACATGCTTTGGAAAGTGATAATAATAATTATTAAAAACCACAGTTCGAAAGATTTTTCAAAACACCTTTGGCCCACCTTGTATGAAAAGATAATGGAGAATTCTGATCACAATACAACAAACGAAAATATTTGAGAACAACGTAATCGAATCTTGTAGCGCCCTCTTACAAATATTCATGGATTCTACCACGTGGTAACAGTGCGAGACCTTCCATATTTCCTTCAGTGGAGACTGAAAAATCTTCATAGTGAGCGTTACTGATGGAAGATGTCGATAAAGAAAATAAATTCAACATCGCTAACCACTACATATAGCGCCCTCTTCAACCTAAGGCAGCAAAATTTGATTTGGATTGTGGTCAGATCCATGGTATAGAAAACTCTCGAACCATCATAAAATAGTGTCCCGACATATTTTTTTTGATCTAGGTATCCAATTTGAAAAGAGGATTTGGCACATTTTCTATTGATCTGGGCTTGCTGATGTTTACTACCCATATAAAATTTAATTTACAATAATAGTAATGGGTCTGAATTATCAATACAAGTAGAAACTTTTTTTTTAACAATTTCACCTCCCTTTAGAGAATCTGAAAACTCACCTTGACTTATTGATATATTGATGATATTGGACAACGTTTCTGCTATGAATGAGCCGAAAAGTTTTATTATTTTTGTCGAAATTTAGTCTACTCTTGTTGAACTGGGGATTTTTAAGGTGATTTATTTATTACATTATAGTTTACCTCTCCAGTAACTGGTGAAAAATAAAGTGTAATATTTTAGAAATGGAGGTATAGTTATCGGAGGTGATATTATGCAAAACATTTTGAAAAATGTTCACCAAACGCATTGGCAACGTCTCTGATATTAAAAAATAGTTCATCATCAATTTTTAACCTAATTAGGTACTGTTTTTTTGTAAGTTCTTCCAGACATTTCATCGACAGTATTCTAGGTTGTTGGTTGTTTTTGTAATGTATTATCAGCTTTCCCTTCGATATTTTGTTGATTGTTTTTTTTTATTTCGCCTATTCCACTTTTATAGATTTTTCTGGGATATCTGTATTGATTTTGAAGGTCATCATTATTCACTTTTTTAATGAGCCAGAGATTTTTAACCTCTGCATAATCTACGAATTTCATCATTCACTCATATTTTCTCATCTGTACTTTCATACATAGTTTTCATCGGTCATGTTAGATCCATCAGATTAAGAATAATATTTATCGAAAGTATAGAACATGAAATCGACATCATCAGAAGTCTCACTTCCATTGACATTACATGTCGGAATGTCAACAGGATATAATTGATAGGTATAGATATACGAAATTGAACTAGAAATTCTTCAATTGATTATGGGAAATTTTAAAAAAAATGGGTTTCAAACAAATATGAAAGCTAAATATACTAAAACTTCAGTGGTGCTAGTCTGATCTACAGTAGTCCGTCTTTAAATGACAAGCCTGTGTATAGGTGTGCATGAATACCTTTGTTGCGAAGCAAACTCTCCATTTCTGGTTTCATCAAGCTGTCTTGCAGTGAAGACATATAATAGAATAGAATAGAATAGAATAGTTTATTGGCTACGTGATACATTTGAACAAATATTTGTAGCAAGTCAAAACACAAAAATTTCTAAATATGGCGTCATATATACAAATAAAACCATCACAATGCTTGTATAACAGAACAGTGTACATAATAATGAAAACAATCAATATACTAATGTTAAAAATGAGAACAATTGTTACTCACTCAAAGTCACATGAATTATCTATGTTGTATAATATGTATTCATCTGTAGAATAAAAACAGTGATTCAAAAAAAATGATTTGAGTTTTTGCTTGAAACAGTAGAAACTGAGTTGTTTTATGTGACATGGTAATATATTATAGAATTTCAAATTCAATGAATTATTTTGTGAGGTGCTCAGTCTGAATCTCTCAGTTCTTATCAGATTTCCTGATCTTGTAGGATATTCATGTTGTTGCGATTGTAAAATGTATTTTGATTTATTTTTATCAATTTCAGTCAATGTTTCATATACAAAAGCTGTAGGAAGCGGCATTATTTTGAGATGAATAAAAAGTGGGCGACAATGATCTTTAAAGTTGGCATTAGATATTAGACGTATAACTCTTTTTTGCAATATAAAATTTTTTTTGGAATGACAAGAATCCCCCCACAACACTATGCCATATACCATGTGACTATGGAAGAGTCCGAAGTACGAAGATTTGATATAACATGCTTTGGAAAGTGATAATGATAATTATTGAAAACCACAGTTCGAACGATATTTCGAAGCACCTTGGGCCCACCTTGTATGAAAAAATAATGGAGAATTCTGATCACAATACAACAAACGAAAATATTTGAGAACAACGTAATCGAATCTTGTAGCGCCCTCTTACAAATATTCATGGATTCTACAACGTGGAAACAGTGGGAGACCTTCCATATTTCCTTCAGTTGAGACTGAAAAATCTTCATAGAGAGCGTTACTGACAAAAGAGGTCGATAAAGAAAATAAATTTACCATCGCTAACCACTACATATAGCGCCCTCTTAAACACAAGGTACGAATGAGCAGATGTGAAGAGAAAGGAAAACTCTACCAAAAATCAATACGGAAAAGCCTCACAGTTGGCACTACTGAACAGAAAATGAACTCAGAAATCTTTCTCCCGCTACTGTGGGGTTCATCTGACTGGTATATAAAAAATTATTGGAAGATTGTTTTGAAATAGTCGAGTAACCCGCATTTAATCTGATGGAAATGAAGAGAAACGTTCAATGGAAAGATAAAGTTAGTCCCTTCCGAAACACAATAGGTTTTGGAATTGATAAATGTAATTTGTAGAAGAAAGGGATCCATCACATTGGAAGCAAAAACTATCTGAATTGATATAGATAGTCAATAAATTAGTATTGTATTTCCAATGAGCTTTGACGTTTTGGTCGTATAAATCATTTGGTAGATTATTCAATTTCTGAAAATCGTTTATGAACAGTTCTGATTTTGATCATTTTTGACTTTTTGTTGTTATATTTCAAAATCTGAACCTATTCATGAAATAATCTTTTGATACTTCAGAAAACACATTCATGTTATTATGTTCACATGGCCACGACGAAAAGTTAGAAAGTACATGTCCATTAATTATATAGTTACGAATAATTACTTACAACTTTTATTTCATATAATGATGACAGTTGATTGATAATGAATATGATACCAAATTTGATTTTCTATCAAGATCAATACATGATTTTGGAAGAGCCAACAGTATTTTTGTGAATACGACACATACAGACAGAGAAATTGGCGAAATACCAAATATACATAAAAAACGCCGAGTTTTTTTATGATAGTCGAAACACTGGTATATTCAGTTAGTGTTTGAGGTACCATCTGTTTAAAGTACTATCACTATAATAAGAGTTTGAGATAATAAAATATTTTGAACATGATTTGGATACAGATTGCTCATTCTAATTCTTATGTTGATTAAAAGATAAATGAAATCTTCAATACACATATCATTAATTCCTGAAAAATATACATTTTTCGAAAAAATTTCAGATATCAAACCCACATCAAATTTTATATCTCTCGAATAATGAAAACAGAATGTAGGTACTGAATAATTGAACATATTTTGGATTGCATATAATTGTAATCATAAATTTTACTGAATTGTGAGGCAAACAGACAGTTCAGCTGATGAAGAACCCAATTGTCCCATAAATTTCATGCCGTTTTTACACTTCAGCCTTGAATATCGTCTCTCAGACATTGACACTGACTTGGGTGTGCGACGAAGAATGTTTTTCAAAGTCATAAAACATTCGCAGAATGTATTTTAAACCATATATGGTTCGATCAAATAGGAGTATTTCATGACCTTGAAGGCGATTAAGATCTTGTCTAATTACTACTGTAATCAGTTCTTTAGTCGACTCTTTTTTCTTGGGATTTTGTTATGCCTTTATCGCTTAAAAAATGTAGATAATTTTCATCACGGTTTCGAACAAACTCGGAATTAATATTGATAAATTTTGTTGGGAAAATTCTTCTTCATTGAAACTTATTTTGATTTTCATGTCAATCTATTCACTCCTGACTCACATGAGGATGAACATATTATATCAAATTATCTGACATCACTTGGCACCATTGCTTGTTCAATCCACATTATTTCATAGTGATTCCTATGCAAAATTTCACCAATGTGCCTTTTTCCGAAAACGAATTTAAGAAATTTTCCCCTCATGGAAAGTACAAACTTTGAAACAAATAGTTTTATGTAGGCCAATTCATCGAATTAAAGTTACCTACTTCTTTCCGGATGAATTAAATATATTTTCCAAGTAGGTTAATAATATACAAATTATAAACTAGGTACTCTACTCATTCCAACTGGAAAGGAAATACATCACCCAACAAACTTTGTTTACTTGTATTATAACCTGAACTACTACTTTGCCATGATAGTTTCCGTATGTGAAAGGTAAATAAATGAATTTTCGAGTGTTTCAATTCAAATAATCCACTGCACAATACCTATGCAACTCAGAACTCCACTTTCATCGAAAAAATTAAAAAATGTTTCGCCTCATTGCATTACAGTTCAAGAAAAGATATAGTGCAACCTACCTTCCAAAAACTACCCTTTAATAATATAATTAGGTAGCTAACTAATTTCGGTATTCAATAATCATTTCTGATTATATAAGAATCTCAATAAGCTTATAATAAATTAATATTCCGGAGAGGTGCATTGTGACATCCTCAGGGTTGCCCCTTTCCTCTCATGCAGACCTACGACTGGGCGGATCCCAACTGTGTTTTATCAAATGACAACCTATATTTTTTATCGTTTTTTCGGTTTCTACATAGAAAATAAAACACACTTTATGTATATCATCACTTCGAAAATATTGACGGTTTTCGAGATATCTAGCATGACAAGTTGTTTTTTCCAATATTCGTCACTCCGATAATTTGAAATTATAAAGTTTTGCCAAGTCCAATTGACCTTTTTTTTTGGTCAAATATTCTACATTCGTAACTCTCTCAAACTATATACCTGAAATCTACCTGTGATATACAGGGTATGAAAAACCGCTTGCCACATATTGTAAATAAAAATTTACAGATTCTTCCTTATTTTGAATAGAACACCCTATATATTATTGATCCGTGAGGAGCGCCAACGAAACCTCTACAAATTTCATTGAGTATTCCCTATGGCTGGGTTCAATAGTTTTTCTTAAAAAAGCATTTTTTTCTAAAAATGGTAGTTCTTCCTATTTCTACGCGATAAACTCGGCTTCTTTCAAAGCGACTGAAGCGACTGACGACTGAACAATGTACGAAAGATATCTTGTTTCAAGTTTGTACATGATAGCGTGTCCTATAGTTTTTCTTATTTTTTTTTTCTATAAGTCACAACTCTCTATTTTATCGCCATAATATCAATGATTTTTTTACTGTGAAATCCATATGTGACGACTGTGATCGAGATATATGTTATGTTTATAACACATTCATTTTCTAAATAGAACACCGTGTAATTTTTGCACCTACTCACTATTCGGCAGAAGTGAGAGATCATCTAAATGAAGTATTTCCCAATGAATGTATAGGACGGAATGGGCCTGTACGGTGGCCCGCTAGATCACCAGATTTAACAAAACTGGATTTTTTCTTATGAGGATACATAAAAAATATGGTTTACGTCGAGCCACCGAGCCGCCAGCTTCTTCCGAAAATATGTGACTTAGAATAACGAATGCTTTTGGCAGCATTACACCAGCTGTCTTGCGCAGGATAGAACAGTCTTTCAAACATAGACTTCAGCTCTGCATTCAAGAAAATGGAAGATATATCGAACATATTTTATAAAAGTTTCATTATCAAATTTCATTAAACTCTTCCTTTTTTAGTTTTGTAGTTTGTCAGTTGACAAATTTAAATATCTAGAACTTAAGCCCTGAATTCATGAATATACACCATAACATGAAAAAAAAAATAGTAATATTCACAATGTTTTTTCATTAAATCTTGTTCGGTTTGATATTGCACGATTTATGGAAAAAATTCTGCATACAATGAAAAAAATAATTTTCCATTTAGAAAAATGTGATAGGTACATACATTTATTTCGTAAAAAAATATTCGTTTCGACACGCTAGAATGTACAAAATTGAAACAAGATATCTTTCGTACATTCTTATCAGTCGTCAAATGGATTTCGCTTTGAAAAAAGTCTTTCATCGAGTTTATGGCGTAGAAATAAGAAGAACGATCATTTTTCGAAAAAAATGCTTTTTTAAGAAAAACTTTTGAACCTAGGCATAGGGAATACTCGATAAAATTTGTAAAGGTTTCTTTGGCGCTCCTTATGGATCAATAATATACAGGGTGTTATATTCAAAATAAGGAAGATTCTGCAAATTTTTATTTACAATATGTGGCAAGCGGTTTTTCATACCCTGTATAACACAGGTCGACTTTAGATATATCGTCTGAGAGACTTACCACTGTAGAATATTTGAACAAAAAATAAATGCAATTGGACTTGGCACAACTTTATAATTTCAAATATTCTGAGTGACGAATATTGGAAAAAAAAAACCTGTCATGCTAGATATCTCGAAAACCGTCAAAATTTTCGGAGTGAAGATATACATAAAGTGTCTTCTATTTTCTGTGTAGAAACCGAAAAAGCGATAAAAATATAGGTTGCCATTTAAAAAAACACAGTTGGGATCCGCCCAGAAAAAATTGAACACCCTGTGTGACCGCCATATTTTTATTTTGTCAGGCTCGTGCAATAAGGTGATAATATAGAAATTTAGATTCCTATTTGTTTCCTAAATTGAGATATGGAACACCGCGCCACTGTTGCAGGACCCTGTATATATATATTTATATATATATATATATATATATATATATATATATATATATATATATATATATATATATATATATGTATGTATATGTATATATATATATATATATATATATATATATATATATATATATATATATTGTGATAAAGGTTTAAGTCACATATTTTACATTTCAAATAGGTAGGTTACCAAATTCGTATTATATTCAATTGTTTTTTCCACAATTCTACGTATAGAAACGTTGCAGGTTCATTAAACTCACCTCGACCTAATTATGTATTACTGCAACCTTTTCAGTACATTGAACTGTTTGCAGTTCAAATATATAACAATTAGATAATAGGTGATGAGCAACCAATTCTGTATAACCCCGATTCTGATGATTCATTAGTGTGCATATACTCTTCGATGTAAGATGTTAACTTTGATACGAATAAAAACGAACATCTTCTAGGCACCCTTCAAACAAACTGCTTTGTTTGAAGGGTGCCTAGAAGATGACAGTACTACTAACTGTCGAAAGCGCTCGCAGATAATTTATAGAGGATATAAAGCTTCAAATCCTTTTTGTAGAATTTAATATTGAAATATATATATATATATATATATATATATATATATATATATATATATATATATATATATATATATATATATATATATATATATGTATATATATATATATATATATCTGGTTTTTGGAAAACAATATATTTCTGAATTTATATTTATATGAATTTTGTTTCATGAAATGATCTCCTGAACACGCCCTTATATATGTTTTACCGCAATTGGGAAACATTCTGTTTCTCTGTACTATTGAATGTCTATCAATAATTGACAGTAGCCTGGTGGGTTGACGTGAGTGGTTTTCTCCACCCACCCAATCGACCGCTGTGTGAACCGGTGGTACAAAAGCCGCGAGGCCGGATGATCGATTTTTACTTTCTATCTTCCAACCCGTGTAAGTAATCACACGTTAAAAAATTAGATTCCGTTAAAATGTTGATAGTTGTCGTACGTAGGGGGCGGCAGCTAGTTAAAGAACAGATTCAAAACGGATTTCAAATCATTAATATTCTATAGTATCTAGCATAATTCTGATTAAGTATTTATTACACTTATAGTAAAGCGCATTTCTTTATTTTGAAGTGAAATTGATAGATGAAACTTTCAAGATGGCGACTGGGCGCCATCTGGGAAAAAAATTAAATAGAAATGGGGGTCTTATGACATATCATTTCGAAGCTCCTGACAAATACTTCACAACCATAGAATATGAAGTTGATATCTTCACCTATTACAAAATGGTGGATCATTTAATAATTTCCTGCAGACAAATACATTAATATCGATATCTGTTTGAAAATCTGTTTTTCTGTTAATCAGCGGTCACCCCCATACGAACGACAACTCTCAGAAGTTGTGAAACTTGTGCGAGCTAAGGACTAACGAGGTCGTACCTTTCAACGTGTGATTCCTAACACATTTCTAAAATTATTCCTTTTTATCTGCCATATGATAATTCCAACAACCCCATAAGGTTCGTTAATTTATTTTTTGATTATAAAAACGACAAGAAATGTCAGTACGACAATGAACATCATTGTTCAGTTAGAATATTCTCATTTACTTTTCGGTTTCACTAGTAGGAAGGTACCACGTCAACAATCTCTGCCCCCAGGTAATCCGTCCATTCCAGAAGAACAGCAAGTACAAATAATTGTTGAGATGTTAGTAAATCCTAAACAGTCTACTTATTCCGTCGCGAATGTTAGTGAGGTGTCTCCTTCTACTGTGTGGAGACTTTAAAAGAGGAATAGGTATCATCCATACAAAATTGAAATGGTACACAAATTAACTGAAGATGACCTTGATCGGAGAACAGAATTCTGCGAAATTATGACGAAAACCATTGCTAAGCATTCTACATATCTTCACAATATTTGTTTCGGTGGCGAATGTTTTTTTTTAACGCAAAATTGCCGTCATTAGAGTGACAGCAACCCTCACGTTTTCCGGAAAACACATACCCAATATCCAGAAAAAAATTTCGTTTGGGCAAGAATATTGGGAAACCATATTGTAGGACCTCTATTTATCGATCAAAATTCAACAGGAGAACTGTATTTGAATATGCTGGAAACTACTGTTGACCCTCTCATCACTGAAATCGTCGAAGCGAATCCTAATGAATTCGATATGGATATTGTGTTCCAACAAGATGGAGCACCACCACATCACTCCAGACAAGGATACTATTTTTCACGGTCGTTGGATTGGCCGTCGAGGTCCTACGGAATGGCCAGCACACTCACCAGATTTGACACCTTTGGACTCTTTTATGGGGCTATTTGAAGCAAAAGGTATACGAATCTGGGCCTGCTTTAATATCGGATATACGGCAGAAAATAATAAATATTTGTAGAGAATAGAGAATATTTGTTTCTGTGTTCGAAACTGTTCGGCGTGAAATATCGGATAGGCTGTTCATATGTCAATAAGTTGAAGGCAACCATTTCGAGCATCTTCTGAACTGACCTCAAGCTCATTTCCTTATATTATGTAGTTAAATGTCAAAGTATTCAGGCAATTATTGAAAGTTCCGCCATTTGACATTATATTCTAGGGTTGTGGAGCTTCAAAAACATGGGTCACAAGACCCCCCTTTTCATTCAATTTTTTTTCCAGATGGCGCCCATTCGCCATCTTGAGGATTTCATCTGTCTATTTCACTTCAAAATAAAGTATTCATGCATTAATTTTATTATCCCAAATTTCAATTTTTTGAGTTGACCTGTTCAAAAAATAATCTGTCTCTTGCAGTGGCGTACGGAAATCATACTAAACAGATAAGGAAAAATGATGATGAAATATATAGAATCACAACCTTGATAACAATGATTTCGTTTCAATATTTCTGATAATGGCGATTCATGAAATGATTCTTTCAATTTTAAGTGGAATACTTTTTTGAACTAGACAGACATTTAAATAAATTTTAATTCGATGTCGAATCACTTTCTGGATTTAGATCGTTCTTTGAATTCACAAGCGGAGAAAGGGAGGGTTTGTTTCATGAACATTACAAAACTAGGAAACTCACACAAGTGGCAACAAATTTGCAGAACGACTATTTTCGGGATTGTACGTGCCTTGATTATCTATTTAGATTTAATTACCTATTGCGTTCAAATAATTCACGGGCAAACGTGAATGGTATAGAAATAAATACATAATCAATGTGCCAGCAAAATACTGAAATCCGACTTTTCAACAAGGGCAGAAACAAAGGATGGAAATATCGTAGTTGTAAGAGGAACGAGGTTGTTCTCGGATTTCCCTATAATTAGGAAGACAAAATATATTAATTTACAACATAATTAAAACATGAAAGGAACCGGTTGTGAAATTCGTTCACGTTCTCTGCAATTTATTTATTGATTCACTCATACAGTTATAATGAGATACAGATTTTATTTATGAAATATTTATGTAGATCAGAAGGATTATGGATGTTAGGATACATTCAGTTATTTCATAATAAAGGAGAACATTTTCTCTGATGAAAATAAACTGAATAATTTCAAATAGTATTTGTTGAGGAACGAAAATAATGCAACAGTTTCAATAAATCAATTGTTTCAAATGATCAATAAATTCTTCTTTTGTTATATTTTTATAATCTGTGTATACAGGTCTTTCCACGATGAGACAAAGAGGTTTTGTGACAAACCAGACGACGGATCAACCTGAAAATGACAGTATGCATAAATCAATATGATCACCACGTCTGAAATATTCAAGACGATGCGGCGTTGTCGTTTCTACTATAAAGTAGCGGGTACATTACCTTTTCAAATAAAACACCCTGTACGTAATATCATACTATTATTCCTCATCATATACTTTTCTCTATACCTATCTGTTATCGTTCACAAGATATCAATTAATTTCGATTTTCTTACCAAACATGTACTTTATAAACGTTGATAATCTTGAACTCTCTATGAAATTTGAAATGGAATTGAGTAATACATGAGGATCTTCACTTCTAGTCATATTTTCATTTGCTTTATACAGGGCCTTTCAATAATTCAGATATTTTGATGAAATGAACAAATGAGTGGGAGTCAATTTTTTCAAATGAGCTCTCTGAAGAGAATTTAAGATTTACTTTGTATGATCCTATTTCGATTTCGAAACCGTTCTCGTGAACGGTTTCAAACAGAAACTGACCTGGTTTCCTTGTATTCATCACTTATTTTTGAAATTTAAAATATATTTTATACCACGTAATATTTCTTTTCGATTCAGTTTCTCAACAGTATCAAATCAGTCAATTCAAAATTATTGATATGTATCTTAAAAAAATTACGTCTAACTAAAGCTCATCGTGAAAAGCTCTGTATATCCTGAGTGTATATGCCCTGTTGTGACATTTGGCAGCTCAAAACCTTTTTTTATGTCTGCCATTCTTCATATAAGCAACCTTGAACGATGTAGTGTAAAATAAGAGTACATTCGTTGCCTCAGTAATATTCAATGGACGAAAATAATGAACCGATCGCGATGGTTCAAACCGCAAGGCTGAACAATTGATTTTGACTTCCTATCGTCCAACCCGTGTTAGGAATCACACGTTAAAAAGTGAGACCTTATAATTCCTTAGCTCGCACAAGTTTCGACTTTTGAGTTGTCGTTCGTAGGGGGGCGACAGCTGGTTAAAGAAAAAACATAGAATAGGTAAGACTTCGACAAGACAAGACTTTTGCCCTAAGTGTCAGATGGTATCGAAGACCCACTTCTTCATCCATAAGAGTAGATGAAAAATATTTTTTTTCGAGCGAAATTATGAATTGAGCATATTGGAAAAACAACCACAATCCTTAGTTATCTGTAGTAACGTTGAAAAGAAAACTGTCATGAAATATATCTGTTCCATATATTGAGGTCTGATTCTTTTCGAAGGGGTCAATTCTATAGAAAACTGTAAAGGCATTATTGAAAAATGGCAGATGAATAAATATATCAAATAGTATATGAAATATTTCCATGGTATCGAAACCAAGTCGATCTTTCAAAATTTTCATTTCGCGAAAAAAATCTTCTACTACCACCCCCTTGACGAATATTGCGCTTGTTTTCAGAATCATGTCTAATTGTTGATTATATAGTTTCAAGAATGTTTATCAAGAATTCATCTGCTTGATTTTTCAGAATACAAGACTTGGTATATAGTTTTTGGTCTCTCCTATTGAAAGTGATGAATTATTATGATTCTAGATGTAGTTATTTATATTCTTTCCATTGACATCGATAAATATTCTTGAACATAGTTACAATTTTCATGAGCATAACATTTCAACGAAGTTGAGAAATAATTCAGTATATCTTGCTTCAGATTTATCGAAACTGTATAGCTAGAAAAAAATTCAAAAAAAAAAACTAAAAAACATATACATGATTTGGCTGGCATGAGATTTTGGATGTATACGTGAGAAATATGAAGACTGAATTACCTCAAAAATTAACAAAAATTGAAATTACACCTGGTGTAATAAAATAGCTTTTAGCTAAGTTACAATATAAAATACTTTTAGTTTTACTTTTACTTCAGGGAGAGTACTGTATAACCTTAAATTTGCTTCCTTTTTGAAATGTAATCTGAACTCTAGCTAAACAACCCACACTAGGAAACCAACAATATATAATCTCTTTGCAAATGAGGAGTGAACTCAGACAAAATAATATGTGAACTCTTCCTCTCTATATCAACTGATCAGTTTATGAAAAAAAAACAATTACATAACGCCTCTTCGGTGGTTCATGGTCAACCCCTAGGTTCCGTTGATCCGGTGTGTCTTCAACACAAACATTTCAATTTTAAATTTTCCTGTAACAAGTATCGGCTTACGATTTTGCAACTGATTTCCCTGAAATTTCGCACCTCGTGCTTGATAAAAAATAACTACACAATTCAAGCCACCATCCTCAGACTCAAAGGCTGAGGGATGACCCCTTCGAACTCGTCTCGACGGGCTAAAGTGGCCAAATCCCCGTGCCTCTCGCAGAAACTCTTTCCCCCGCCTTCTTTTCCTAAATTTGGATAAGTAAGTATTTTTTATGACAATGCGTCTGGCCAAAACACGCAGATGAATTTTTATATAAACACTCTTACGGTCTGGCCGAAGAAGTTACATTGTATGAGACACAGGACCGGCGTTTAAAATTCAGAATCAAGAAAATATATTCATTCCCGGAGTTAGAATTGATTTTAACATACATAGCTTTTGCTTGGTATTACTCTAGTGAATGCGAATTCATTTCACTCCAACTATAAATCTGGTAATAAAACTCTGATCAAACTCTTCAAGAGGAAGATCAAATATTCCTCTCGAAGATGATCACTTGGTGATCAAAATACTCGTCGAGGTGTTGAAATAACGGTTTGGTGTTGGAGAAAAAAAACTCCAACTGTTTAAGGTCAACAATGGAGAAAATAATACGTTTTTTCGACAGAATTATATGACAAATACCAAATATTTCGGGACAGGTCTAAGTCATACGTCTTGAAATTTACTGAAACCAGAAGAAAGGCTGGGATATTATTTTTTTAAAACTCGACAGAAAAAATTTTGCTTTATTGTTTTTATTGTTATATTTTTCAAGAT
The DNA here is from genome assembly GCF_025532065.1 of Leptinotarsa decemlineata. Classification (NCBI taxonomy): domain Eukaryota; kingdom Metazoa; phylum Arthropoda; class Insecta; order Coleoptera; family Chrysomelidae; genus Leptinotarsa; species Leptinotarsa decemlineata. The sequence continues at coordinate 3,569,698 of NW_027412686.1, forward strand.
GCTTTTCTTAATATTCAAAAAAAAAGAACGGAAACATGGACACGACATGGAATATATTGGAGGTAGGTACATCAAAGTGGAATATATGTAAATTAATTGACGTTACTACGTGGAAGGAAATCATCATGGAAAGTGGAAAATGAAACTCTCTATTTTTACCAATGATATACATATACATATGAAAGTAGTAAGAATAGAAAATTTAATTTCTCATTTCTCATGAAATAAATGTAATAATGAATTTAATTTTCATAAATCTCAAATCAGTATACCAGTTAACACAATTCCACATGACGGTATCGAGTGCTATTGGAAACCTGAAAATGCCTCTTGATGATAATAATTGCTCTCCTGAATTGATCCATAAATTTCTGAGAACATCCGTTATGATACCAACATTTTTACTAACGTGAATTGGCATTATCCAATCAAAAAGCAAAATCTCTTGCTTCAAAACTTCAGCAGTGAAATACATTCATCGAAAAAAATTCAAAAACTTCATCACGGACCAAATAAGATGATGAACTCGTCAAAAAAATCGAATGATTTCTGTTTTCAAAAACATTTGAAGAAAAAATTGAAAGTATTTTGTGAGTACTGAGGAAAAATTTTTATGATAAACAAAGATAGATATCATGAAAACCTTAAAGGTGACCGCTCAAAAGGTTATGAATGTATTATTCAACAAAAAGTATTATTTATACTGCCTTCATTTTCCTTTTCATTTTCTGAAAATGTGAGTCCACTAACTTATTGATCACAAAAAATGTTATAGGCATCAGAACGATGAAAACAAGTTACTAATGAAGCATAAGGGATGTTGAAACCCATAGTTATTGGGCGACTTCTGTTGGTCTTCAATGAAGGATTATAGAGGGTCTCTGATATGTATGGAAACGGTCGACTATTTCCTTAAGTTAGATAGCTACCGAAAAATGTTGGGATACAAAAGTTTTGGGGTTTTCCAAAATTTATCACAATAAATAAAAATTAAGTATACAGGATTAGTCACAAAGACTTCATTTGATACACGAATCGAATGAAGACAATTTTGATAGTAGAATCGAGTCATTATGGATAAATTAAATTAAAATGTCAACTTTGTCGACCACATATCGATTTCTGACGAACCTACATTTTGTTTGAATGGGCACATGAATCGACACAACTGTTGTAATGGTCAGACCAAAATACACATTGGATAGAGGAAGTTCACATTTAACGGCCACAAAAAGTAAATGTCTGGTGTGAAATTATTGGTGAACGTCATAGAACCCCATTTAATAAACGGAAATTCAACCTCTGAATTATATTATCTACTTTTACAACAGCATATTATTCCAGAGGTAAGACTATTATTTTTGATTAATAACAATCACAATTTGCCGGCAGAACAAATATAGTTTCAACAAGATGGGGCCCCTCCACATGGGCGTGAGTTACGGGCATATCTAGATGAAACTTTTCTTGATAAATGGATTAGGCGTAGGTGAGCCAGCTACGTTTTCTGATATGACCCCACTTGACTTTTTTCTGTAGGGTCACATAAAAAATGTAGTCTACGAAATTAGGCCGCCAAATATCGAAGAATTGCAAGAAAGAATAAGGCATGAATTTTCTACTATTCCTCCTCACATGATTTTAGATTGAATACAAAATTTTGTTCAGCGAGTTCATTACTATCAGGAGGTGAATGGTAAACAATTTGACCACTTCATCAAATAGTATTCCAAAGACAAAATTTGTTGCTTATCAACTTCTTTTTTTTCTTTTTCTCCTGGTATTGTTTTCATATAATTTTAAATATCCTGGACATTCATTGAAAAATACATGCATTTTTATCAACCCTGAACAATTATACTTTTTTGTATTATCTGTAAAAAAAATCTAATTTAATTGTAAGCATATCCACATGCTCCACCTTGTGTGACTTTCATGATAAACATCTATCATTTCGTATTTTTCTTCAATAAATTTGAGAGTACTGAAAAGTTATTCACAGAATTCAATATCTCAAAAACGGTTGAATTTAGAAATTGATGTGCTATATCAATTTTGTTCAGAATTTCGAGGATAATTAAAATATGGAATGATATATAGGGTTTTCTATCAAAGAAAAAGCTACTTCTTTACTTTATTTCTTCAAAGCTTTCTGACTGATCGTGGATACTAAATTTTCATTCAGTGTGATAGATTTTGAAAAACCCTAAAACTTTTGTACCTTAAAATTTTTTGCTAGCTATCTTACTTTGGGAGATAATAGACCGTTTCCATACCAGCGATCTTGTATATACCACAGAATACAATAAAAAAAGTGGAAGTTTTTGTTTATGAAGCCAACCACTTCAAGAAAAAACTGTAGGGAAATACTTACTATACATCCTTTATCATCAAAAATACTTTAAACAAGTTGACAATTTCACTTGTTCACCCAAAACTCAGGAAAATATTATGTAAAAAAAATACACGATAGGATATATAGGTCATCAAAGGGGACTATTGAAATAGTTTTTTTTTTTGAAGAACATATTATTGTCCTATCAACTCTCTGTCCGTCTTAAAAAAAAATCCCAGTTCAATTTGCGTTTTACTATCGACAATATAATTACCCCTGATCATCCTGCTCAACAAACCCCAAGGTTCCTCAACTCAATTAGCGATTTAAAGTAAAGATGGATGTTTAATGGCGCAATCGAAATTATAGCGATCGATGATATAAATCCAATTCAGGGCTTGGCAGAGTGGAACAAGCGAAAATTTATTCAAAAACAATACTGGTTTGAAATAACAAACGGTTGCTCGACTTAATATATGAAACTAGCAATAATGAGGAAACAGTTGAATGTCAAGAGCCAGTTTTGGGCGTGTCCCATAGATATTTTGGTTTGCTTCTTTTGGGTGGGGTAGGTTTGGTTTATAAAAGGTGAATTTGATTGCTGACATTCATCAAAAGACTATCTGATCAAGAAAATTCGTCCACAAAATGAAGGTAAGTGTATAATACATTTATGTTCTTTAAGCATGATTACTATAGTTTTTCTATTGTCAGTGAATAACTCAAGGAATGATCAAACTCTGACTCGAAGTGTTCAGTTATTGCAATTCAAATTCTCATCACAGAAAAACATATTCCTAGCATATTCAAGCATATTGTCATAACAACTCCAATTGGGAAATTATTAATAAAAAGTTAATGAAACATTTGAAATAACTTTCTATTTCATTCAAATCATATTCAAATCATTGTTTCTCTTCAGACATATTCACCAAACTTAAAAAAGAGTTTCGTCAAAATATACGATTGAATTTTTTTTCACCAAACGGTTTCACAAAAACGCAACGAAAGCTTCTTCGGGTGTTTCTTTGAAATGCCACAACAAAATCATCAAAAAGACATAGTAGTAATATATCGTATGGTGTCAGTTTTTTTTAATTATTATAGTTTCACAAGACAATGAATTGAAATCGAAAACAAAATCTCATGTAGACTATTATTTTTCACTATTAATATTATATATGCAAGTTATTGATATCTCTAAGCTCTCATCGATCTACTATATGTTTAGAAATCTCAAACACGTATTGACTCCACAGCAACTGATGAATTTGTATTATGCACAAGTGTAAGGCCGCCTCAGGTATGGAACGTGTTTGTGGGGAAACTCTTCTCACTCGCAGAAAGTTTTTATATCTCAAAAAAAAAATTATAAGATGTAGAGCTGGTGTCAAAAGTGACTACTCATGTCGTAATCTCGTCGAAAATTACAACATTCTCACCTGTACGAGTCTGTATGTATTTGAAATTTGTGTATTCGTTTTCAAACATGACCATTCTTTTTTATGCAATGGAGACTTCCACTCTTATAACACCAGTCGTAACAATGATCTGCGACTGACACTGTCCATGGTGAAAGGTCTGGAACGTGAGAATACATTCAAAAAATATTTAAAACTTCATTTAGTTGAAAAATGTTTATACTCCATGAATGAATACTTTCAAACAACTAACGAACCATGTACCTAATTAGTCATCTTATGTGTGATAAGTTGTATTCACTTATATACTATATATATACGTAAAGAAATAAAATTGATTTGATTTGATTTGATTTGATTAATGAACATCTTCTCAAGAACTGTAGCTCTTCACAAAAGTACCACAAGGATTCTATAAAATGTTGAAAGGTTTCCAGCCAAGGTTTTTCACCTATTGTTTATAATTATCCCGAACTGAAAATGCAAGAAGTAGAGACTCATCGTCTTGATGCAGTCAAACGATGAGTATAGCTTATGTTAAATATCTAGAGTTTTTTGATGACATTGTGTTTTCCAGTAGAAATCATGGGCGGTATCATTCAAACGAATTGCTGCCCGTGTTAAATTTCACAATCGTCGTAAAAAATCACGCTCTGATCAAATTCACATTCATACAAAGTGTGCTTTATATCAGGTGTGAAAGTTGTGCAAATGAAAAAGTTTGGAAACTGCAGTGTTTAATGTACCAACATGTAAATATAGCGACCTCACGCAGATTGTCTGTTCTCACCTAAAACCGTAATAATGAATTCTCGATTTTTGGTTGATGATGGTATCGGAGGTCAGTGAAGAAAGGCGTTCGACTATTACAAACTCTTTCACATATATATTTTATAGCGTTTCTATGAATGAGATGTATTTCAGTTTCGTAACGAAAATTAAATTTTGAAGTACAAACTGAATAAAAAAGTGATTTTCATATAATTTATGATTCATATTGGAGTAGTTGTTTCAAAGTACATTTTCTTTCGTGTAATTAACTGCTAATATGAAAATAGTTGTTTCGTGAAATCTTTTATCTTCTAGTTTGTATCTCAAAGTAATTCCTACCCATAATCAATAATCAATATATCTTTTTGATTTGAACCTGATTGTTTTTCTCCTTCTTTCCGAATATTGTCACTTTTTTACTACATTTTGGTAAATTTCTAGTAGTTAGTCATCAGGACCAACTTTTTATGATGTATCAATAATCAAGAGCAATAAAAAGTCATCTGAATTTTTTGAGTTGGAGTTGTTAGCGTGGATGAAAATTGCATTCACGAATTACAATTTACAGAATGCTTCTCTTTTGGGTAACATTTTGATAATTTCATCATTTGAAATCTGACGCATCTCAATATACTACAGCCATCAATTACTGAAAGCTGCATATCAAAATTAAATATTACTATTCAAATGAATCCTTGAGGGATAATTATGGTTTGAACATTCTACGTCAATTAGTTCAAGGCAAGCCAATGTATTTTTGCATAATAACATATCCATATCGGGTTCGAGAAAATAAAATTTTCAAAAGCTATATTTTGGAACATGATCTGGTGGATATTTGCAATATCTGGTAATATCGGAATCCTTTTTTGTGTTATTTGTGGAACAACTATCGGTCCATTATTCATTCATTCAAACCCATATTCCCTTTTCAAGCTTTTCAACAGCAAATAACATGTAGAATAATGAAGTTCGTCATTTCAAGAAGTCAGTGGAACTCTCATTGAAAGGGTTTCCATTATATTTAAATATTTGGAATCATTTCCATTCAGTCATATATCATATATAATTTCATTATTAACTCAGCTTTGATACGCATTGATTCTACGAAATACTATATATATATATATATATATATATATATATATATATATATATATATATATATATATGGGTGAATAATTCTTGAAATATTTTTTTTAGTTTATTGTTTCACTTCGAAGTTCTAATGGAAGCTTCAGTTCAGATGAATTACGCACGTTTCCACTACTATTCTTCTGAATTTGAAATTCTATAATGAGGATGAAATTATACATGAGAAACGAATAATATCTAGATGAGAAAGACATTACATTATATTTTAGTACACACCATACTTCAATCTACTACTTTTCAATTTCAAATGTAACAAATAGATTCACTTCATCACTACAATGTTACACTAGAATTGCATTCTTGCAAAGGAACTGATAAATGAAGAACTGATAAATGAAAAACTGATTTTACTCATATTTTCAGGTCCTGATTGCTATTTGTACCATCTTCACCGTTGGCTTTGTCAACTGTGGGTTTATTTCATCTCCTACGATAGTAAGAGCATCAACATACCAGACCTACACATCTCTACCATCCTTGGCACCTGTACTACAGCGTTCAGTACCCTACGTACATCAAGTACCACAACCCATCTTATCGTACCAATCACCTCTAGCCTACGCTTACCCACAACACGTCTACCAACATTCAGTGATTCCTCAGCCTCTTTACACTCCCTCTGTGGTGAATACTCCACTTTACTCCGGAGTTATTGGTGGTAGTTCAGTTGTAGCTCAAGCTCCAGCAGGTATTGCTTCTTACAATCCTGCTTTTCAATTCCCAATCTTCGGCTCGTTTCCATCGCAAGGACAATCTCCTGTTCAAGAACAAGCTCCAGAACAAGGTCAACCTCCTGTTGAATCCGCTGATTCTCCAGCCTCGAGTGGACCCCAAGGAGACGATCCGGCTCCAGGAGCTACTGTAGACAATGATACTGTTTCTGTAGAATCTGCGTGAATTTGAGATATGAACTAATAAAAAATTATTATTAAAATATGTTTGATTTCAACATCGATTTCCTGACTAACATTTTTATTGAAATTTTTTAAGCCATTTCACTCACAAGTGAGTGTTTCAGTCCAAATTATTGGATTATGCTAGAATGATAAGTGCATGTGATTCCAAAACAAGTGCGCCTTCATAAAAAAATTGAAATATTAAGAAAATGAAAGTTCCACCAGATTTGATAATTTATCTAACCGACTTTTGTCATCACCTACTGTAATATAAAAGATAATGTAGAATAGTTTGATGTTTGATGAAGCTACCTTGTATCAAACGCGTCTCAAATAGAAATTCATTATGAAAATTGTATATGTCAATTGTATTGTATATGTCAGAAAATGTCTGACAGTATTGTATTCAAATTTTTTATAATATTTTCTACAACATACGTAACAATTAGTCCTCAGACTTTGAGTGAAGTTTGTACAATTTTCACGTGCCTGTAGCACTTGGTACCTGAGAATTGGCAGTCGGCTGATTCTAGCGGACGTGCATACGTTCACTATTTACATTTATACTTACTGTGCTGTAAAATTATGAAACAACGTTTCTCCACGATCCTTTCGAATATAAACTGTCATGTTTCCTTCAAGGAAATGTACTTCTCTAATTGCAATGCGGGTAAGAAATGATATGTGTTGAAGACAACGACGATAACATATTCCACACATGATGCTTATAGATTTATCATAAAAATTTCTGTAGGTGTTTCTTGTTCATCCTTCTCCGTTCCTCATACGAATGCAGTATCCACTGAGCTACTATACATTATTCAATACTTCTATAGAAAAACGGCGTATGGGGGATCACTGGAATATCCGCTGTATGTATGGAATATATTTTATGCCCTGGAAGTTCTTGTAACAAACAAAAGTGGAAGGAAGGACTCAAGTTTACTTATGAAGTCGACTTTTCCATATGGAATGAAGGAAGATACATTGAAATGTTTCAGCTTTCTGTGATCTTGAAAAAAGGACACAATGCTTTCGAATATTTGTGATTTCAGAGGTAGTTCAATTCAATATCGATATATTCTACTTTTGAATGTAGAAACATACATATAAGCCTGATAAAACATATCATGTTGTCATCTCAAATTTCTAGGGTTAATTTTCATAACCACGCAGGTCGATTTTGTTTCTCACTTCTTGTGAAACATTTCATTTTTTGTGACAGCGGTTCGCAGAGTTTCGTGAGGTTTTGAAAAAAAATTAAGTGCAATAAATTAAAATCAATTGATGTAAATGATTCCGAATTGAAATACCGGTACACAAGGTTTTGTGACACTTAATAACAAGCTCATTACTGTGGTTGGATAGGTTTCAATACAAAAAAAAAGAAATGTCATCGATGAAAATATCGATATATGAAACAAATTTTCAAAAATGTGTTTCCCAACTTATATCATTTCGTCAGATATGTCTGCGTGTATAATAATAGAATTATTATGGGAACATTGGACAAATTGATAAATAAAGAATCAAAATATATGTTATACGTTATAATATAAGGGTTAGTTACACAATTTATAACTCAACACCGGTTGAATTGATTTTTCATTTATTGCATTTGTCTTCATCCTAAATAGCACAATGAATATTGAAAAATTCGATGAATCCAGAAACAAATTGACATTGGGAAACACAAAGACAATTGTGGTTATGACATTCGTAATTGTACGCTTAAAAATAATTGTTCTATCATTAAAGAAGCAAAATCAGCAATTTCCTTCTACAACGAATTTATGACTGAGGAATATTACGAATCAATTCACTGCAGATGAAGAAAAAAATCACACCAAAGCAAAGCCATGTTCGGTGTTATCATGACTACCGTTTTTGTAGTGAATCTCCTGTTTTAGCTTTTGAAATACTGTTCACTGTTTGAGAGTTGAAACTTTCCGATGACGCAGTTAACTATCCGTAATGACTATGACTATGAATAATGCAAATTTCCTTGTATGTTATGTGTTTATGAAATATAATTTCTACTCGTTTTTTCGGTACCAATATGCTTTTTATTGCCATAAAATTTACTGCTAGGCATAAAAATGAGCTAGCATTACTACCGGGTTAATAATACAATATAAAAATTTCAACATATCTCAGCTAATAACTCAATGAAACATCTATTGATTCTGAGGCTACAGCGATAGAAATCAGGTCGAAACAGTGATCCATATGTATTGGATAACGAATGTTTGATTTTGATTCTGATTTCATCTACTTGTCTGCTCGCTGCGAAAACTGTTGAAAAAGACAGAAAGAGATTTATCATTCGGCACACTAGATGAAAACAATCAAAAAATATATTGATCTCGGTCCAACGGTATTCTCTTGCTAAAATGATGTTGAGTAAATGAAAACTATAATTATGAATTTGATCCCTTGACCTTCAAAAGGCAAAAAGTTCTTTCTATCTTTCCCGGAATGCGATTTATTTCTCATATGCTATATTTTTATCTCAAGAATTGGGAAAATGTCAAAATGAATCAGTGGCTGCACGTCAAAAAATATTGAAAAACAACAGAGCTCTGAATTTTCAAAAATTCGGCTTTTTTTGAACTTTCGAAAATTCCATAGACATTCATTTGCAATATCAGGAGCTAAATTTTAATGATACTACTATGCTGAAATTGGGCTCATGCACCAGCGAATTGAAGAAAAAATAATATTGAACGACTGTGGAAATTTTGAAAGTTCAAACGAAGAATGTGTAGTACTACTATCTATTCGCGATCAAAAATACAAATTCACATATTTTTTTTCAAAATTTTCGAAATACAAAACTTAGAGTTTTGGTTGATTTTCTCTTTCATAATTCGCTTATATTCGAACTCAGTTTTTTCTATGACAGTATGTGGTGAGAGAAGCTTTCGCGTCGAATTTCAGCCCCTAATGTTGCAAATGAACGTCTCTAGAATACTTTAAATGTTTAAAAGAAGCCAAAATTTTCCAGTGTGTCGTCATATCTTGGCTTCACCACAAATCGCTTTTAGGACCCTTGTTCATATATATATATATATATAAGAAATAATATTACATTAAGAATTGTTATCGATGCATCACAAGCTACAATTCTCAAAGATGTCGCCAGAAGACATTTTGTTTTCTTTAGCCTATATAATGAATATGTGGGAGAGCTAGGGAGTAACGGGGAGTATTATTTATATCCTGAGAAAAGTAAATAAAAACAATTTTTTTCAATGAAAATGGCTTAATTGTTTTTCGGAATATTTCCCTTGATAATCGTTCAAACCATCTGTCAAAGCACTTCGACTACTTCTTCGGCGCTCGTAAATCGTTGAACACGCAGTTTACCTCAGATATTCGGGAATAAGAAGTCATTGGATGCCAAATCAGGACTGTACGGAGAATGAGTCATCAATTCGATGTTTTGACTGCTCAAAAATCACCTGCTTGACGAGCTGTGTGAGAGCTCGCATTGTCATGATGGAGAATTATTCATCATCGGCAGTTAGTTTTACGGATTTCTCCGAAGACTTCCGGCAAACAAACAGCAACTACTGTTCTGTTTCTTGCTCATACGCATATATCCATGATTCGTCATCTGTCACGATTTGAAGCACCACGGTCAAACTTTTCAATCATTTTTGTACATCATTTGACGCGAGCCTTTTCTTGAATAATTGATAAGTTATGGGGTATCAACGAGGATATTTTTTAAAAAAATTAGTGTTCATGCAAATTCGAATCTATTGGAATGTGTAAGGATGTCTGTATCCCACAATTTGTCACCAGATGATCTTGCATTATCAATTCACTCACTGCATAGATGTTTTGTGGCACAACAACCGATTTTGGACGACCTTTACGGAATTCGTCGGCGACCGAACTACGACCACGAATTTACCATACCAGCGATATACTGTAGTATTTGATGGTGCTTTATTGTCATACAAAGAAATGAATTCATCGACACATTCTTGTTGAGAAATGTGAAAAACAAACCAACGAAAACCTTCTCTTGAAATTTCCATTTTTTGGTCGAATAGTTTTTTCAATTCACTGTATACAAAAAAATAGCACTTGTACATCAAAATGTTCTGTGTATGTTTATGTTGAAAAACGTCAAACTATATTATGGTGTTGACACATTTTCACCTATTAAAATTGGTGTTGCCAGTTTCCGAAATATTAATAGTCCCCCACCGTATTTGTAAACAACGAAATTAAGCGACAAGACTGAAGTGAAAACCGAACATCCTTTTTCGCTAATATCAAGTTATGAATGACTTTCAAAGAATAATACATGGTGTACCTCAAAAAACTGTTTAGAGGCACATCCTTTTATATCCAGGTATTCAAGAATTGGTAACCTTCTTGAAGAAAAAATGTGAGGGTAGATTGTGAGTTTTTAAGACGATACCGTCATCTTCTATCAATAATCTAAATGAGTTTGAGGTGAAATAAGTGGAACAATATTCAAGTTTATTCATGGTCAGTATTATTGATTCGGTTGTTGAAACGTTGATCGTTGTATTATACAAGTTCAAAAGTATTCCTGAATTTATTTACCATAGATATTTGATAGTATTGTAACGGAACATACATTGAATATGAACCGGGAGACCTTGTGTTGTTGAGAGCCAATCCCATTTCGTCGGCAATCAAAGGGGAAACAAAGAAATTTATCTATTGTTTGAGGGTCCTTTTATAATTGAAACAATTATTAGTTACGATACCTATATCCTGGCTGATCCAAATTCTCTCAAAGAAAGAGGTTCCTTCCATGCAATTCATTTGAAAAAATTTCATAACCCAGTAGGAACTACAGAGAATTGGCTTCCAAATTTTGCAGCAATCACTTCGAAGCTGAGGGGCCATAGTTGTAACGGAACAATATACCTCTCGGCATGATTTATAATCTATCAATAATTATCATAGAACTCTAACCAGAATTGGAAGGGTTGCGCCTCTCGCCTAGAGATGTCAGTAGGAGAATCAAAAGGTACGAAAATCTTCAGTTTTGAGAGTTATAAAAAACCACCAACTCTAAAAAACGTGTGCCTCGATCAGGAATGAGATCAGGAATTCTTTTGGTTCATTGAATATATAATGTTAGAAGCCTTAGGGTGTGTAAACCTAGATATTTTTATTAAAATATTAAGTTGTTACCTTGTTCTAGAGTCTAGTCTGTTTAAATCTTGTTTATATTAAATTAACGAGAAGTTCTATTGTTCTAGCTTTGTTATATTCGAACAAAAAGAATAAACTTTGTTTTTGAATCTCTCAATTCTGGTATCTCTTTGTTGAACCCACCTTCAATCTAAACCCAGCGTGACTTTGAAAAGAGCCTTTTTCTAAAGTTCCACAACAGTATTACATTACGCTTTGGTGAAAAGTCGCTCCACGGAGGTGAGCTAAAAACTCTGGTGAAAGACTAAAGAAGTATTAAAAAAAACATTCCTAAGATGATAATCCAAAAATCTACAAAATATCATTCACTTGATCTCTATCAGAGATAGGTACAATGAATATGTCCTAGTTGTATGCGAATAGCCCTCCTTTATGTCAATACAAAATGTGACACGAGGCATAGAACTGAAGTTTCATCAAAAATTACACGAAAGACTCAAAATAATTAACCCATATCAAATGTTCAAGATGGTAGATGCTGGTCCCACCCGGCATCGCCCGGTAAGATAGTATTGCAACGGTTTAGGCAGCGTATAGTTGCTTTCGGGCTAACGTTTCGTGCTGTGCCGTATATTCCGTTTTCGAAGGTGGAAATATAAGGAAGAATTGCATGATGGCGCTCCTTGAGTGAAAAATACTCTGGAGTGGGGGATGATTTGAGGGCATCATCCTGCAGGAGTTATTAAAAAATCAGTATTTCTGACAGTTAGCAGGATCCTTCCAACATCAGTCTATAGGAAGAGAGCATGGCAACTGCAGTTGCATAGAGGCCTACTAGCAACTTCAAAATCGATTTCTGCAACATCAGAGGACTCAACTCAAATAAGAAAAAAATATTTTTCACATTCTCGCACTCAAAGAAGCCAAATTTAGTGCTTCAATGAACCCCGTCAATTTTCTACATCTCGGCTATAATTTCCACTTCCGATTCGGACGTTACTTCGGAATATCTCTTTTTATTCGAAGCGATATCTCCGGTCAACAAGAAGCGATATACAGCACTCTCCACTGACAAACAACATTGACTTTCTGCAAATCAATCATAACAGTGCCGAAATTTTTATATTCGGTGACTTCACTGTCCATAAAATTGAATGGCTCAAATTTTCGAATATCAACGACAAACAAGATAGCGAAGGTGAGGCATTTGCAATAAGCAGAACTCTTACTCAGATTATAAATGAGCCAACCAGGATTCCTTACCGTGATGGAAAATATGCTAATCTTCTGGATATATACCTAAAAACCAATCCAGAAGTTTACACAGTCACCGTAAACTATCTATTGGTATCTTCTGACCACAAACTCATTTCAGTGTTGAGTGAATTACCGATAAATGTTGAGGTTCAATCCAAGCCGCGCAGAGTTTGGCATTACAGTGGGAGGATCTTCAAGACCATTTCTGAAATTTTCTTATGCTAGATATGTGTTTCAGCTCTTATGATCCACCAACTTGAACTTTTGAAGTCACGGAAGTTATTCTATCATCCATGGAAGCATATATTCCTTTTTCAATGGAACGAACTCCAAACGGTAAACCTACGTTCAAAAAAGATTGCGAGCAATCTGTCTGTCGTCTTCAAAAATCTCGCTTACTGGCAGTGGCGCAAAAATCTCAGTGCTGGAAACCGAACTAGGTTTGTTAATGCTCGCAACAGCTGCAAACTTGAAATAAATCAAAGAAAAAAACACCACAATCATTAAATTAGGGTTGAACTACTTGCCAAATCCATCAGGTGTAGATCCTTCTGGTCGGTAGCTGAAGCTGTGAATCAAAATTCAACTAAATTCACAATTTCACCGTTAACAATTTGCATCCCACTCCAAAGTACATTTTCTGGGAAAGGCACCACCCACTATTTGCACACTAGAATCCACAATACCGAAGATTAGTTTTTGACAACATCTAGTCAGGCGAATTTTTTAAATTTCCATACTAGAATCCACAATTCCGAAAATTTACTTTTTGACAACATCTCGTCAGGCGAATTTTGAAACAGCACAATATCAACAAGGCGTCTGGTCCTGATGAAGGTCCCGTTATCGTTCTCAAAAAGTGGCCAATGAACCCGCACCAGTATTTTGCAGTCTCTTCAACCTGTCCAACAAGAAAGGGTTTTTCTTTTTGTTGGGAGATTTCTTGCGTTCGGCCTATTCCCATAAAGGCAGGAAAAATCTTTCAAATAACTATAGTCCAGTCGCTTTGCTATCAGTGATATCAAAAATCATCGAGAAAGCGGTAAATCACAATATATTCGAATATTCGGTCAGACGGTAGCCCGTCGGTTCGACGTGGGTGCTTTGTTCACTCACTCAAATCGACCGTTGTGTTGGCCCAAGGCTGAACGATCGATTTTCACTTGTTATCGTCCAACCCGTGTTAGGAATTACACGTTGAAAGGTAAGACCTCGTTAGTCCTTAGCTCGTACAAGTTTTGACTTCTGAGGGTTTTCGTTCATAGGGGTGCGACAGCTGGTTGACGAAGAAACATATTTTGAACATATTTCAAACATATTTGAATATTTGTGCGATCATCAATATGGTTTTCGGAAACAAAGATCAACAGGCTACCTCCTATAGTATGTCACCCATATTTGGAACAACGCAATCGATAAACCTGAAGATTTAAGATCTGTTGCTCTTGATATATCTTAGGCCTGTGATCGTGTGTGGCCTGAAGGTTTGCTGGCCAAACTTCGATGCTATGGTTTGTCGGATCATTTTTGTGTTTGTGTCTCCAGCTTCCTCGAGGAACGTTCTCTGCAAGTAGCTGTCGATGAATATCTATCGAATACTTTGATCATTAATGCTGATGTTCCTCAGGGATCCATATTCTTCACAACCCTTCTTTTTATTGTACATCCACAATGCCGAAAGGACTGAGGATTCAAGATATGGCTTTGCTGACAACGGCACACTTGTCTGGTCAGTCCATTTGGATTCTAGGACATTGGCTGCGAATGCATACCTTCACCGAAAAAGATAAATGTTTCCGGACATTAAAATGGGGTTGAAATGGATACCAATATGTCTTACACACCTCAGCCGTTATCGTTTGATCACATCAAAAATGAATTCTGTTGATTACAATCTTTTCAACTATCTGCCAAATAACTTTGAAGAGCTTAGTATCACCAAATTCGAAAGAGTCATCAAGGAAATACTACTCAACCAATGTTGTTACTCAGTCTCGAAATACTACGATCATTTTAGGATAGTTCACCTCAGCTTTGTCTACTCGAGATGAAACACACTCACCGGCATCGATTATACTGTGGTACTTTGCAAATACCCCTATTATCATAGGTGAATATCTATTGTTTATATATACAGCGTGACTCACGGTCGATGGTAGGTTAGATGTTTTTGGAAAAAGCATGATTTTTCTGAAAATACCACCTCCAACATTTCCTTACCGATATCGATCTGAAATATTTTCAGCATTGCGGCGGTGCCACTTCTTTGAAAAGTACTAGCAATTATATTTTTTTAAATGGAACACCCCGTATATTAATACATTTTTGGAATTGCTCTGGTATTTTGATACTTTTTTGTTGATAATGTCCTATACCTATCTCTATCTGTTTTCGAGATTAAAAATAAATTGTGCTAAATATGGTCCAAAACATAGCCTTAATTGATATTAAGTACATCAGTAGGTACCTCAATTCATGAAAGTTGATATTCTGATGATAGTTTGGACAAACTCAAAATATTCAAATAACAGCAAGAAATCGACTTCATATCATACAGGGCGTGCTGAAATTACTATTATTTCCATTGTGCATAAAAGTAGTCGAAAATTCATTTTTCCAATTGAATGGATATAGGTATAGGACATTATCAACAAAAAAGTATTAAAATACCAGAGCAATTCCAAAAATGTATTAATATATGGGGCGTTCAATTCAAAAAAATAAAGTTGCCAGGACTTTTAGATGGAAGTGGCAACGCCGCAATGCTGAAAATATTTTATATTGATTGAACAGGTAAGGAAATGTGAGAGGTGAAATTTTCAGAAAAATCATGCTTTGCGTTTTCCAGAAACGTCTAACCTACCATCGACCGTGAGTCACGCTGTATATATATATATATACGTAGGCAAACCCTGCGTTGCTCAATTACATTTTTACAATCTACTTATTTGTTTTATATGTTTATTTACGAAAGTGTATACACTTGACTTGCTACAAACATGAAAATGTAACGTAGTTGATAAACTATTCTATTCTATTCTGTTCTAAATGAACTTTTGATGCTTTATGTAGCTCAGATCAAACGTTCTTTGGAGTATTGTTGTCATGTATGGAGCTCCGCCTGAAGCTGCTGGAGTCCATCCATAAAAATGCCATCCGCCTGATTGGAGACACGAATATCACTTGCAACCTTGATAATCTGAACTATCGAAGAGAAGTTGGAGATTTGTCTCTCTTTCATGAATACTTTCACGCAAGGTATTCAAGTGACTTGGCACATTTGATTCCACCAAGAGCGCTACGTATCAGAAATACGAGACGAACTGTGGCTGCTCATCTCTTTGAGATTCAACTCAGTATACCTCCATCTTCACTGTTTAAAAACTCTTTCATATGGAGAACTATGATTACGAGAAATAAAATTCCTTAGAATTTCTTCCTGAATGAATTTATTCACCAGCGTCTGGCTATCTGCATATCATTATTATTATTCACTGACAGGTAATATATTGAAGTAACCGCCGTACCACTTTCGATGTGTGGAAAACTTACAGAAATTCATTCCACTCATGTGTAATAAATGGAAACACTTATTTTTGACGTCATTAATACGAGGTTTCTGTATGTATCTGTTCCTTCAATAACTCAAGAAGCCCTCTGAATGTTCAAGTTGTGAATGTGAAAATATATATTACCATGATCATTATCTATATGTACCGAAGAAACATCAATATTATCCGAGTAAACGACAGAAGACGTACTGTTTATCAAATATTTGTATAGGTATAAAAAACCGAATATATCAATATCCTCGACAAAATTCTATTATTTTGTTTCGATTACAGATACGATATTTTGATATATCAAGAATCACAAATCGAAAACACAATATTATTCCAACCGCAACCATCCGCAGCCGTACTCCATTTCAAAAGAGTTTGTTATATACCGTTTACTCACCATACCAACTATCTATCCAGAGCGGATCATGCAATATAGCAGTACATAATATTCAAATAACAATATGAAGCCAAGAGCGGTTTCAATTTGGTTCGATTCAGATCCGTAATTGAATTATGGAAATCAACTAAAAATTATTTGATTTATTCTATTCGACCGTGTATACAATTATCACTGCATTCATTGTTAGTCATCCTGAATATCTGCGTTGATTTTCAATATATGAATGAAATAGATTGACATTCACAGTAAAGGAGTTTGGACATAACTTTTCTAATTATTTTCACTCCATTTAGACAGTGGGTTATCAAGTCCCAAAACTTGGACACACCGGAGGACACACACATGGAAACCTATATGAAAGGACCGTACGAGAAGAGAACTAAAGAACTTACCCCACAAATCAGTGATCCGCTAGGAATAATTACAGGGCTACTCACTGGACACTGTCCATTAAGAATACACCTGAACGGAAACCTCAGCTGCAGACGATCCAACAAAAGAACAGAAAGAAATAGCTTGCCATATCTGATGGACAATCCAAATTTTGTCGGAATAGAATGATATACGTTCAGCAAGGGACCAGTACAGACTAGTACAGGAAATAGACTGTTGAAAGGGGTTAGATGAGATTGTCGAGGAGCTAGCCGATGGCCTGATTCACTGCGACCTTTTCAGATCTAGTGTAATGCTCCTTAGGTGTTAGAGCTCATTATCTGGCTTGATCCCTCTGATGGGACTCCATAGCCTTGACACTGACCCCTTTATATAGTTGGCAGCCTCTGGTTTTTCTTCCCCGCATCTTGCGTGTGTCAGCCTTGCTATCGCTTCGCATTCACAGAGCACATGCAGTGCGGTTTCTTCCTCTTCTTGACAGAACCTGCATTGAGTTTCTTCTGTCAGACCCATGTTGCTCATATGTTTCTTGAGCCAGCTATGCCCCGTTAGTAGACCCACACTAACCTTACAACTTTACGGTTTTGGTTTGGCAGGTCTTTCGTAAATATGGGCGATGGTTTCTTTATGAACTCTTTCGCCTGCCTAATTCCTGGGAGCTTATTCGACCAATGTATCGATTTGGCTTGCATCCATGAGTCTATGGATGCCTTCATACATGGTTTCGCTGCCCCGCAGAAGAGTCCTGGGCCAATCATAGCCTTGGATGCGCCTTCACGAGGGCTGGAACATCGGCTTCCTCATTGCCCTTGTGATCCTCATGTCCGGGTACCCAAGCTAGAGTGACTCTATTTTGGGTACTTAGCTCCTTGAGTGCGCTCAGACAGCTTCCTACCAGTCTTGAGAATACTTGAAATGAGCTGAGCGCTTTAATTTCCACCTGGCTGTCGGATAAAATGGCAATGGTTGCATTGGAAGTGGTTGGACAAAAAAGTCCTCCAGAATCTTGAAAGAAATGAACAAGACGAACCGGTTCCAGGAAGGGAAAAAACAAATAGCATGATATATGTGTCATTTGAAATATGTGGTCAAAGTAGAAAAATATTTTTTATCCAATTTATGAATGCATTTATTCGTCACTATCGCTCCACTAATGATTATATATAATAACACTATTGAAACCACTTTTTCCGAAGCAGTACAAAAATAATCACTCCCGACGTGAGTTTCGCTTATCAAGTCAACATCTTCAAGAGATCATAGATTCAGTTTTCTTGTGATACTGCTCACTTGGTTAGTGACACGCATGTTGAAGGATAGTATTTTTATTGTGTTGTGGGAGAGATATTTTTAAAAGATTCATTTCGTGCTTGTGATCCCAATTCAAACTATCATTTCTGATGACACTTTTGAATCTTCAAAAGACTCAAGTGACCATTTTTCCTAGTGTTGCTCTACATGCCAGTCCATAGAGGGTCAGAAGTCGAAAGAAGTCAATCTGGCACATTTCGATGTAAATTTACTTTTACTCATAACACACTTTTACAGTATTTTCAGATTGTTGGTCTATAAAAAGTCAAAGCTTTTTGACTTTGGTACCACGAGAGGACATTGGGTAAATTATGTGGAGTATAGCAGTTCCTTGGGAATATTTTTCGAAATCCCCTTAATTTGTTTTTTGTCGAAAGATCGTATCCAAAATAACTTCCGATCAATCAATCAATCAATATAATTTATTGTCCAAGGAAAGATGTCCTTATTGACAAAGCTTTCTATAATCTAAAGTCAGTACATAATTGAATTTGACAAATAGTATTCTATATACCACAGGTCGACAAATACTAAAACTTCCATAACACAAAAAGTGAGCATCATCGTAGAAATATTTTTATTTTAATACGTTATTATAATCTGGAATGAATTATATTTATGTACCTACATTTAAATTTGTAAATAGTTTTCTGTCATATAAAACAAGTTGGCAAAAGGCAAACGCAGGGATCTTATGAAAAAAAAACTAATTGAAAACCACACTGTCGAAAACGAGAGAAACTACAAAGAATTTCGAAATAAACTCAATGCTTTAATTAAAAAACAAAAAATGAATTTTATCAGCACAAAATAGAGGAAGCTGGAAAAGACATTAAAAAAATATGGAATGTCATAAATGATATAACTGGTCGCAAGAAGAAAAAGAACAATATACAAATAGAAGACACACCATTGAAAAATAAAACTGGAAATATGATAAGCAACAAAGAAAAAGCCAACATATTTAATAATTTTTACACCAATCTCGGTATCAATATGTCGGAAAAAATTCCCAAAATGAATTCAGCCAGACACTCCTTAGCAAGAAATGATTCAACCATATATTTAGAACCTGCAACAAAAAATGAAATCATTATTCAGATATCTAAACTGAAAAACAATTGATCTTCAGGTCCAGACAAACTCTCAGTTAAAACCATAAAATACATTCATGAATTTATCCTATCCCCACTAGTAGACATAATTAATCTATGCTCATCAACTGGAAAAATTCCACAGAAATGGAAAGAGTCTCTCATCACTCCAATTTTCAATCAGGTGACCGTCGTGAACCAAGTAATTATAGACCAATATCTGTTATAAACAACTTAGCAAAAATATTTGAACAGGTGGTAAAAAAAAGACTGTTGGATTTTTTTCACAAACATAATGTCATCACTGATAGGCAATATGGTTTTGTGCAGAACTCAAACACTGAGAATGCTGTAGTGGATTTCCTGGAGGAGACAGTCGGGGCCTTGGACAAATCGATGAAATGCGTTGCAGTATTCCTCGACCTTGCCAAGGCCTTCGACACAGTTTCTCACGAAATTTTACTCAATAAGCTGCACCATTACGGTATACGTGGTCTGTCGGCTGACCTTATGACTGATTACCTAACAAGTAGAGTACAACAGGTAAAAATTGGACAAGAAATAAGTAACGTTTCAAAAGTAAAACTCGGTGTACCACAGGGGACAGTATTAGGACCGATACTGTTCCTTGTGTACATGAATGATATTACAAGAATTAATGGATTTAAAGGACACTATTTTTGTTATGCAGATGATACAGCTCTGATCTTCACAGGAGAAACTTGGGAGGAAGTAAAAGAAACTACTGAGACTGACTTGCAAAAAATACACGACTGGCTAAACTTAAACAAACTCACCCTGAATATTGAAAAAACAAAATTTCTCACATTTACGCCAACAGTCACTACCCAACCAAAACCACATCACAAACTGTCATAAGATTGATTGCACATGTTCCATAGTAAAAAAAGTGGAAAAAATCAAATATTTATATCAATGCACGCGCTGGTCAGATCACATCACAAATGTTAATAACCGTTTAAGAGTCTTGATGCATAGTTTTTATATCCTGAGAGACGTACTTACCAGAAGAAATCTCCTTTTACTTTACAATTCCCTAGCTGAATCTGTAATGACCTACTGTATTACAGCATGGGGTAGGGCCTTCAATACTACACTTTATTCTCTACAAAAAACACAAAATATTCTTCTAAGAATTATTCTGAAAAAAAAACGCTATTCCACTGACATGCTATACCAAAAATCACAGGTCTTAAATAAAACTGTTATTTACTCACCAGTGTTTTGAAAGAATGTACATCAGACACGAAACATCTAACCAGAGAAAAACTGGAATAACCAGATCAACTAGTAATTTGAATCTCAGTATACAACTTTTCAGAAAAT
Organism: Leptinotarsa decemlineata; assembly: GCF_025532065.1. Taxonomy (NCBI): domain Eukaryota; kingdom Metazoa; phylum Arthropoda; class Insecta; order Coleoptera; family Chrysomelidae; genus Leptinotarsa; species Leptinotarsa decemlineata. The sequence continues at coordinate 3,590,789 of NW_027412686.1, forward strand.
CTTTAATGCAAAGATCTTTCTTTTTCTTCGGCACTAAATTCTTCAACTGCATTCCGATTGAATTGAAATGTATTCGAAAACTAGAACAATTCAAAAAAGAAACAAAGAAACATATTCTACAATTTTCAAACAAATTTTATAATATAATGAATAATAATTTAAGATGAACCTTACCTTTAAAAACTATCTGTTCTCCTCTGTAACTGACCCTGCTTGAAACGGTTTGGAATCCTCACCATTTGCAACTTATATTATATAATTACCTGTTATTTTTTAAAAAAAGAAAAAAATTCATTGAATCTATCATGTTGATTTTTCTACTAAATTTTTTCTCTACTCACTGCTCAGTTATAATCATAAAATGTACACTTTTTTAGAAAGTCTATAGATCTAGTACATGGCAGAACAGATAAACATATCTAGGCCAAGTTACTGGATCTGAGACTTTTGAAAAACACGATATGTTACATGTAAATATATAAACTGTACTTCAATATATCAATATCAATATCAATATCAATTTATCAGAATACATGAAAGTGGACATCATCGTAAGGATTTGAGCAAAAGTATTTTTTTTGACTTTTTTTCGAAAAATATGATGTATGGAGATATCTCTCAAACAGGCTTGCAAATTGAAATATATCTTTTTGCTTTCATACATTATCATTTTTTTCATTAATTGCAAGTGGGGGATGGGGTGAAGTAAGTTTTTTCTCGTTATTTGGCCAGTATTATGGCTTTTCCGAGTGCGCTCAGTATCGGAGACGTTGTACTTGTGCTTATGTAGGAATCGAACTATTGCTTGATGCAATAACACCAAAATGCAATACCATATTGTAAGTGTGATTGGATTAGAAAAAAATAGGGTAAACGTTATAGTCGTTGGCCTCCCCCACAGTGATTGGCCACTTGGAATAAAATATCCAATAATAAGGAATCTAATTTATCAACCATTCTATTTACGTTTTACTCTATCAGCCCCAAGTTTCACCTTCACTTTATAAAAGTGACAACACTGTCAACAGTCATTTCATAACTGAACGGTCACGAGTTTAGAAAACATGTTAGTGAATATTTGATTTTCACCGATTTTGAGCTGCGTAAGGTAAGACATGTTGTATTTTATAGCATCATATAGTTAATTTGTAATGGTTTTTATTGGTGTAGATTTATTTTGTTGTTTGATATATTGGTAAATTTCTGTTTTATACTTTGCTCATCTGAAAAAATTGGCGCGAAAGTGCATTTTAACACGGCCAATAATTGTGTTCGTTGAAATTGCACCACGAGAGTGATTGGCCTCCTAGGCCAATCACTAAATTTCACATATTCAATATTTTTTGTCAGATTAGTTTTATTATACCTACCTACCTATTCGCTCTGTTATTTTTATACGGTTTTTAGGTGGAATTTATAAAAAAATATCAATGTATACAGTGCAACCACTGTGCAACCATTGGCCGTGGCCAATAACTATGAAAATAGGTGGGCCAATCACTATACCGTATGATTTGTTTCATGATGGAATAATCGCTGATTTCTATAAACTAGGGAGCGCAATAATTAATTTTTTTTCAGTTCTTAGGTATGCCGAAAACGTTAGATTGTACGAGATATGTAAAAAAATGGAAAGAAGAGGATATTCTAAAAGCTGTCGAGGAGATTCATAATGGAGTTCCCGTTAGAGCGGTATGTCGGAAATATCCCAATATCCCGAGATCGACGCTACAATTTAGATCATCGAATAAGTTTGTTAAATCTTCATTCGGTCCATCTCCCATCCTAAATATAACTGAAGAAAAAGAGTTGGTTGATTGGATTATAGACTGCCAGAAAAAGGGTTTCCCTAGGCGTAAAGAAGACATCCAGTTTTCAGTAAAGCAGTTTTTGGATGATAATCAACGTGAAAACCCTTTTACCAACAATTATCCCGGTGATGGATGGTATAAAGCATTTCTCAAAAGGCATCAGGAACTAACGGAAAGGAAATCCGAAGCCATAACTTCAGCGTCCTCGAAAATAAGTGAATCGGATATCAGAAAGTGGTTCCAAGACATTAGTTCTTATTAAAAAGTGAAAGGTTACGAGAGTATTCTTAATTTTTCCGAACGAATCTTCAACGGGGACGAAACAAACTTCCAGTTGTGTCCCCAGAACAAGAAGGTTCTTGCTACCAAAGGAGCAAAGAATGTGTACGAGACAGACGGAGCTCAAGCGAAGGCATCCCTAACTGTGCTATTTTGTTTTAGCGCCTCTGGTATTTCTACACCACCACTAATAATATACCCGTATAAAAGATTACCAAAAGATATTGCCGAGTCAGTTAAACTCGAAGGTTTTCAAGCCGCCTGTAGTGACTCTGGATGGATGAAATCCGAAATTTTTTATGAATATATCGGTAATGTGTTTTATCCTTATATAAAAAGCCAAGGAATCACATTTCCTATCATACTATTCGTTGACGGACATAAGACACACCTAGACCGAAAACTGAGCAGTCTTTGCTCCAAACTCGGAATAATTCTTATAGCACTCTATCCGAATGCAACAAGAATCCTTCAACCGGCTGATGTGTCCACTTTCAAGCCACTTAAGAATGGTTGGAGAAAAGGTGTTCTTGAATGGAGTCGAAATCATCCTTTAGAAGAACTCAATAAAAAAGCATTTGCTTAATTATTGAATTGTTTGCTCTCTACAAGTCTACGTCCACAGACAGTTATTGGTGGATTTAAAACATGTGGGCTTTATCCCTGGAATCCTTCTGCTATCAAATTTGATAAATGTCTAGGTAAGGACAAACTTCCACAAAATTCTAATGAATCAGAAACCCTACATAGTCTAACTTTTTCCGATTTCGCTAGGATAGTTGGAGTAAACAGATTACAGAAATTTGAAAACTATAACCGCGATTTAGAAAACGAAGATTTAAATATAATCTATAAATTGTGGTTGACCTTCAAAGAAAAACCCAGTGGCAAAGATAGCAAAATGGATATTTCACATGATAAACATGGTCAGGATATAATTATAGAGGTAATAGATGTTCAAAATACTGAACAAACTGTTGGCATAAATGATTTGAAATCCGCACACGGGTCTAATCTAAAATTTGAGGCCATGGAGATTGATAATGAGAAAACTACTGATTATTTGACTGACAATCAAAGTTTCAATGTTCCTAGTTCAGATATAACAACTTCAGATATTGCTAATTTACCCATCGTTATAGAAGATAATGGAATTATAAAACAGATTTCCTCAGAAATTCCTTTGACAGTTGCTGAACCTGTTGAATTTACCAGTGGAAGTATGGTTGTAGAAGATCTCAGTTTGGGTTCACCCACTAATTCTAGTCATTTAAACAACAGCAACATTGAAGGATATTTGTTTTATTATGACACGCCAGAACAAAAAGGAACAAAAAACACGGAAAAAGTGCCATATATAATCACCTCCACTCCCTGGAAGGAAATGAAAGATAAGAAAAAAGCAGAGAAACAGAAATAAATAGAAGAAAAAGAAAACAGAAAAATCGAAAGAGAAGCTAAGAAGGCCAAAAGAGAAGAAGATATTGCTGAGAAGAAAGCGAAAAGAAAGCAGAAGTTGACAATTAATAACTCCAAGAAAGCCAAAAAAACAGAATTGTTGTCAGAAAAAACTAAACGTCAAAACCCGATCAAAAGTAACATTGAAGATACGAATCCAAAAAAAATTAATGTCATCTCCAATATATCTGTTATGCCATTTACACGCCAAAATAGTAATGAGAATGAGATTACGACCGATGGTGGCCATTATCAAGAAAATAAACAATTTTCTGAAAAGTTATGTAAAATAACCAGGCATGTTTTTCAACATTGATACCAAATTTTCCTTTAAAAACTCAGTTTTATATACTGGACTATGTTTTGTTTGCACAAGAAATATAACGAAGAATGTATGCGGCATTAAATGTAACTCATGTCTACGAACATTTTATCACATTTGTATCAAGAAACATAATTTACACAAATCCAATTCTGATATTTTCACTTGCTCGACTTGTTTGAAAAAAGCTGAATTGGTATTATAATATAACCATTTATATTGAGATATTGAGAGTCTCATTTTGTTCTATAGGTATTTTGAAAAATATGCACCATATATCGTACCACATATAGATTTTGTTGAAATTGGCAACATTGTCTTATGAGAAATATCAAACCACAACATGGGAATGGTGTTGCCAATTTTATTGAAACTCTATATTAGCCGGATAAACGCTCACTAATTCTCAATAATGGATTCATTACAGAATATTATTTTCATTTTATCCTCTTAAATAATTTGTTTTTGTAAACGATTCTGCATAAAATATTTCGGATTATGTGCAATGTAGTTTCAGTTAGAATCTGGTGGAGAAATACACTTTATATCTATTATTGAATGGCCAATCACTGTAAAAACAATTATAAACTGAAAAAAATGTTTTAAGGGGGCCAATCACTATCTGGTTTACCATATGTCACCTTACTCATTGGCAGACCCAGTTCCTCAGACACAACTCTCACTGCAACACAGCCTGAAGCCAGTTTTCTTTTGAGTCTTTGGATGTGAATATGGAATTTTAGGTTACTATCAATTTCGATGCCATGCAATTAGGTACAGAGTTTGTTTTCAATGGTTGTAGTGTCGAATATAAAAAATTAATGAATGTATTTGAAAGTTAGAAGGCTAGTTTTTTTTGCAAGTTTTTTTTGCATTGAAGCAGAGATAGTTTGAGTCTCAAAATTAGATTCCTTCCACATCAGTGTCGTGTCATCAGCAAATATTGTGAACTGGCCCTATATATCAATACTGGATAAGTCATTTATATATAATAGAAATAATATAGGCCCAAGGACTGAACCCTGTGGAACTCCACTCCTGATCTTACGTAATCTGGTGTTGGAGTTGTTTTCTTTCATTTTCTCAAGTTGCTTTCCATTAGAAAGGTATGACTCGAACCAATTTGTAGCTCAGATTTTTAAATCCATAACAATGAAGCTTTTGGAGAAGTAACCCATTATTAACGCAGTCAAAGGCTCTCGACAAATCGCAGAACACGCGTCTCGTATCCAATGTGTGATGGATTACAGGGTGGCCAATAGGCCTTTCACGCCCGCAGTGCGGCGAATAGCCACCAATCTACGACGTATCCATCACACTTCGAGTCAAGGCGTGCTGCTGACCACCAAACAGCACTGCCTTGATAGGATACGAATGCTAGTGGCTGCTAAGAATTCACTAATGAGGCGAGCGAGAACTATCGCGGAAAACCTGAGGTTCCGCGAGGAACCTTCTCGTTTATTCCAAAAGCCTCCACGTGTCGTGGATAATCAGCCGACCGCTGATCAGGTGGAATCCTTCTGGAAGGATATCTATGAACATCCGCAGCCACTCAACTCACACACTCCAGCCCTAGCGCAGTTCGAAGCTTTCAACAGAGAGCTTCGACAGCCTGAGCTCAATGAACTGTGCAATCCGATAAACCCGGATGACGTTCGAAGGGCCCTTGTTAGTTCAAAGAACTTTGCTGCTCCAGGCCCAGATGGGCTGAACACTTATTGGTGGAAAAAACTACCAAGAAATCACCGCCATCTGGCCAGAGTTTTCAACTGGCTGGATGGAGAGCAGCCGATTCGGAATTGGTTCTTATCCCTAAAAGCGGAGATTTGTCGATTCCTAAAAATTACAGACCGATAACATTCTTGAATTCGTGTTATAAGTTGTTTACAAGCATCTTATACACACGAATACTCATCGCAGTTGACCGAGTGTTCGAACGGATATATGAGCAGAGAGGGTCGAAGAGAGAAGTCGTTGGATGTAAAGAGAACCTGCTCATCGATAGATGTGTAACGCAAGACTCGATACAATATAAGCGTAACCTTTCTATGGCCTGGATTGATTACAGTAAGGCATTTGATACAATTTCGCATGAGCTCATCTTGCATTTGCTCAGATGCCTTGCGGTACCCGACAACATAGTGAGATGCATTGAACAACTGTTACCACTTTGGCGAACTCGCTTCACCATAACATCTGGTCAAGCAAGAGTCCAAACAGGGTGGGTCACTTCCAGAAGGGGTGTATTTCAGGGTGATTCCCTCAGTCCCCTTCTATTCTGCATCTCACTATTGCCATTATCCGTTGCGCTCAGAAATACTCGAGGGTATAACTGTGGCACCCCCGGAAACCGGAGGCACAAGGTCACCCATCTGTTTTATGTGGATGATCTTAAACTCTTTGCACCTGGAGAGAAGGATATCCATCAGTCCTTGAGGGTGGTGGAAGAGTACACGCATGCAATCGGAATGAAATTCGGGACAGACAAATGTGCAATGGTTCATCTCAAAAGAGGACGATGCAGGGACCACGGAGAGGATGTGCAGCTCGTAGATGGAAGCATCCTACACCATCTGGATGCCGGAGAGACGTATACTCACCTCGGGGTGGAACAACGCCACTCACAAGAGGTAACTGCAGTGAAAAACTTTCTCCGCGGCAAGTATCAGCACAAACTTCGACAGATCTGGTTATCGGAACTTTTGTGGAAAAACAGAGTTGCTGCAACAAATATGCTTGCCGTTCCAATCTCACTCTACTCGTTTGGAGTAGTGAAGTGGACTCGAAAGGAGCTGTATCAACTCGACGTAACGACTCGAAAAATGATGCATCTCTATAGGAGTTTGCATCCCAAATCGTCCGTTTCACGGTTGTACTTCCCCCGACAACAGGGAGGCCGTGGATTTCTGAGTTTGGAGTGTCTACATGACAGAATGGTACTGGATACAGCCTGTAAAGTCGTTAGGAGTTAGGATCCCCTTCTTTGCATGATCTGTGACCATGAGAGAGCAGAAATTGGAGCATTTCTCCTTAGGGCAGCTGCCCGAGCAGCTGATGAACTCGGTATAGTTTTCGACTCTGAACGAGGTGACTACAACTCTGTCACCGAGTAGGAACCCGTTCAGCAAAAAGCTCAGATAAAAGCCGCTGAGATCACCTTACTTCTGCGCAAACACAAGGATAAGCCAACGCATGGGTCTTCTTCAATAACATTGGAGACCTTGGCTTGTCAAAGCGCCTGACGTTCGCTTTTCTCAGGTCGAGTGGTCTGAAGTCTGAAACACCTTAGTCTACCGCAGTCGCGTGATGTGTATAGACGTTCCTGACACAGGGTGCAGGGCCTGCCACGAGGTGCTCGAAACCATAATGCACTCGCTATCAGCATGTCCAGCATATGCGGTCTCGGCCTATATCCATCGACATAACGCGGCCCTAAGAGTGCTATATTACCATCCGTTGTGGGAAACGAAAAGTGCCGAATTTATTGGAACTATTCGTTCCCCACCCTCAGGCTCATACAAGCTAATAAGCCTGATGTAGTCCTTCTCGACCACCAGACCAAAACGATATTTGTCGTGGAATTTTCAGCTCCTGGCGAGACGAATATCGTCAGAAAAGAGGAGGAAAAACGGATAAGATATCAAGATTTTCTCTTCGAACTCTGCAGACTCTATCCAGATCACTCTATCAAGATGGTTGTTCTGATTATTGGAGTCCTTGGTGGAATGATGTCCTCTCTAGTCTCGAATCTTGAAATCATACCGGCTTGCCGCACTAAGGCAGAAATCTTAGCCGCACAGATGCAGAAGGCTGTCATTCTTGGTTCACTGCGCTTGCTCAGGGTACATGATTCTCGGACCATTGATTGATAATGCTGGCGCGCCCTCCCGAATTTATCAGGGCTTCGGGGGATAGGGCCTGACCAGCGGACACTACGGTGAAAAAAAAATGATGCTCTTTTAATAATTTTTTATTATATTCATACATGTGAACTGAAAAATGTGAATGAGCGAGATTCAGAACGGCAATCGGCACCGTAAGGTGTAGACTGACATATATGTTCTTCCCCCTAACCTAAAACAGACTGATAAATGCAAATCAGAATAAACACAAAAAAAACATTGATTACTTTCAAATCCATCTACGTTATGAGGAATATAAATATTTCCATCACTAAATCAATAAATCTCAGAAGATAAAGATCAAAGGAACATACATAATTTTGTTTTAAACATTGTAAGTGGTAAATTAATAAATTCTGAAACCGAACTAATTAATAATTGTCAGATGAAGATGAACTGAAGATGAAGGGTGGGAAAAGTGAACAGAATTTAAAAAATGAAAATAGAACTTTTTGTATATCGATAAATCTGACGGAAAGTCGATAACAAGAGTTCTTTCAACTCTGGTGGTATTTTATTCATACATTTGGTGATGTTATAGGAAAATGAACGTCTGTAATTTTTTTTTGTGAAACATTGGGAAAGTAAGCTAAATTTCTCGTTTAATGTTAATATTATATGTACATCAGAGGAAAATGTTATCTTATTGTACAAATAAGGGGGTTTTGGTATTTTAAAACTTTACAAAAGAAGCAGGCAGAATGAAGGAACCTTTGATCACTCATATCAATCCATTTATTTGTTTTCAATGTGTATGAAAACCTATTGTATTTTTTGATGCCATGGAATAACCTCAAGCTACTATTTTGGAGATTTTGAATTCGTTTAATATCTACCCTGCGAATAATTGTGCGAAGAATAAAAACTCAAAATCGTCTCCCCAATTCAATATCACCATCAGATGTTGAAACGGTAAAACCTTCAATCAGTACATGTTTCGAATCTATATAGGTTCATCATCAGCTGATTATTAAAAATTCTACAATAAAAGAAGAACAACATAATAATAGTTAATTCAATGAAGTATGAAATACTTACATGAAGAAGACCATTTTAATGCATTGTTAACATGTGACAATTTTCTTTTCTCCATAAAATATTTTCTTCTCCATGTAAGTATTTTATACTTCATTGTATTAACTATTGTTATGTTGTTCTTTATTTATTGTAGAATTTCAAATAATGAGCTGATGATGAACCTATATTGGTTCGAAACATGTACAGATTGATGGTTTCATCGTTTCAACATCTGATAGTGATATTAAATTGTGGAGACGACTTTGAGTTTTTATTCTTCGCAAATCTACTGCACTTTGAGGTGTAAAGGACTTCTACCAGAGGTTCTGGAAATAATTGTTGAGATTCGCAGTAAACATACTAAGATTTTTTTGCATTCAGAGCCAGGTAAATTGCATGCCATACTACTTTCCTTTTTTAGAGGTTCTCTGTCTTTCGAAAAAAAAAAATTTTGACAAACACCACTCAGTCAGCTCAGGTACGAACTCCACACATAAAATGATATTTGAATAAACATACTGGCTGAAATGAGATGCAGATGTTGAAAGCGTTTTTCACTGCAGTGCTTCTTCTTCCAATCTGAAGAAATTGAAACTTTATTTCTGCCTAGACTTGTTTTAAATTTTGATCCAATTAATTTTCCTCTATTTTTCAATCGAGCAGAATAATGATATTTACGTTTAAATTTCGGTATATAAATAATCTAGCAATTATATGCTGCGATGCAGTCTAATTAAATTTCACGAACGAATTAAATGTACAGAGCAATTTCAGAGTATTCCATGAAATATGCTAACCCATTTCACAAATTCACAGCAGTTTGTTACGGGCATATAAATAACGTCATCCATCAAGTAAAATTGTGCAACATAATTAAATGATAATGATCTGGAATATCAGGACATAAATCATGACGTTATATCATCAAGCTTCATATATTCGCGGCATCTAACTTGATCCGGTATTAACGCAGTCAAATCATTGATCAATAAGTGAACTAATTAATAACAACCGGCCCGGAATGAGGAATTTGAGACATGATGTTTACGAATAATAACGAAGAAGTTATTTGACAGTTGACAAATTGGAATAAATTCACGTCTTTCAACACCCAACTTCAGACAAATTTCACCAATGGCGTAGAGTGGGTTTCTTCTGACATCAGGATGAAAAAAATTATTTGCATGTAACATTCCTGAATGATAGAAATAGTGGGATAATTTGGGAAATAAATAAAATACAGAGCTTGTGTTCATTAACTCACTCTCGCTGAAAAAGCAGAGTTATGATCACGTGATCAGAAACACTTTGTCCTCCGGAACCTACTTGAAGTACCAGTGATGCACTGTTTGGAACATTTGATGTAGGAATGAATATAACTGTAGTTTTATCCCAACAGAAAACCATTATTTTAACACCTCGACACGTGTTTCGATCATCAAGTGATCATCTTCAAGAGGAATATTGAACTACTTGAAGTAGTTCAAAAACGTGCATAAATAACACACAAGAAATGTTAATTGACATGCTTCTCACTGTATGCCACAATCAGAAAAATGAAACAAGCTGAATCAAAAGAGAATCTGCTGGAGTGTAACAGGCCAAACTGAAAAGTTCACCCTGAAGAATTATTGTGAAAATTGATCGTAACTGGGTGCCATTGCTGAGCCGAGAAGTTGAAAGTAGAAATATGAACATAAATCGAATTCTCAGAACACATCTCGTATGTGTATTTATGTGAACTATTGAATATGACAACTGGACGCGTGTCAATTTTTTCCATTGATTACTCGATTTGTATGCAAAACTTATGAATACGATAAGTGACTGAATAATTGAGTCTTCAGTGGTTCATACTTCATAGTAAAATTTCAGGTGAACTTTACAGTTTGCCCTCCAGCAGATTCTCTACTGATTAGGCTTGGTTTGTTCTTCATATTGTTGAAAGTTATACGCTCAAAAGACAGTAGAAAGCAATGACACAAAAAATCACATTCAAAGAAAATTATCAATTGATAGTTTCATGAAATTGATATGCTGATTTATGAATGCATGGATCCATGAATATAAATATAAACTATTTGTTGCCCGCGACTTTGCCCGCGTAGAATTTGGTTTGTCACATTAAGTTTCGTGACAGACCATCTCAAAGAAATAGTCACAATCTTTTCTCATTAACTCAAATCTTCAGGTTTCCAACTTCAAACTGACGAAATTCAATACAATCTTTGAAAACCTATTTTTCTTCCTTGAGGGTTGAGATTCCCGATTTCTCTTATTTACGCTATAAAAAGAACCTACCTGCATATTTCAAGATTCCAGGTTCAGTAGCTTCGACTGTAGGTACGTTGATATAAGAGCAGGCGATAGCTATTAATTTATATTTTCACTTTAAAAATACAGTAACTGAAAAATATGCCAACTGCACCTATAAAGGAATTCGCAAAACTAACACAACCGTTAACGACGTCTGCCCATACGTGTCTACCCGCGATCGGTTCACTTCTCGGCGATGACGCTTCATTGCTTAGACCGCCCCTCTGCCCCAGCGCCTCGTCCACCGTCGTCTTACAGTAGACGCGACGCGTAATGACTTACTGCGTTACGTCAAGTTAATCTTATCGTGATACCTGTTGAACGATTCCAGATTACCCAGTGTAAAAGACAAAGTTTATCTATATTGAATACTCAAAACCACAATTGCATCAATGTTCTTAAGAATTTGTCAGATAATGGGAATTGTAAAAAATTATCTAATTCATTTGTATTCATGGCTCAGTATTTTGCATATAGTGAATATAGCTACCACATAAAAAGTAGATATATGCTATTGCAGACTTTCATTCAGAATTACTCAAGATAAACAATCTTACGGTATGGGTAGCGCACGCAAAAATAGCTTACTGACTTACGAGTTCCGTGGTGGCCGTGGTAGTGGACGAACGTGCTGATAACGTCCGTCCACAAAGGAGGTACGCGGATGCCATGTGCTATCGTGGGGCTCCGTTTTGTAATGTGTTGTATTAAAATTGAAATGTGGAGTGTCTAAAAAAGTGATGAATAAGTGGCCCCCTTTATTCACGCCGGTATCCAGGCCGAGGTGGTTCGGATAACCTCGTAAAGCGGGCTATATATGTGAAAAATTATCGAGAAGTCTCCCAAGTAGGAGGCGACTTCAAAAAATCAAATTGTTTTTATTTAAAAAAAAAACTAGTGTTTTTTATTATGGAAAATTAGAAAAAAAAATAATGGCAGCATTGCTTTGTGCAAGACCACTGCGCCCCCGACGAAGCTCATGTTAAACAACGGGAGGAGCATTGGTCATATGCGCCTGAAGATAGGAAGCAACGACCATGTAAAATAGAGAGAGAGAGAGAGGGAGTGCTTACTGACTTACTTTATACTTATCATTTCATTATGACAAAAATTACACAAAACATTGATGGATGTAGCCGTTACTACGTGGTGAGAAATCATAATGAAGAAAAGATAATTGAAACTTTTTATGTTTTTTACCACTTTCATTTGTAACTAACGTTACTGCAGTTTCATCCTATGAGGACTAACAACTGCACCTATTGTTATAGGACGAAACTGCAGTAACGTTAGTTACAAATAAAAGTTGTAAAACATAGAAAGTTTCAATTCTCTTTTCTTCATTACACAAAATCCTGCAGACCGGAAAATTTGTGAACACACTGTGCGATAGAGCACAGGATGGGCTAAAATTAACAGAAGCATGGTATAAGGAATACTTACTGTCGACCAATCCCAAGAAGACTGAGTTTCTCGGGATAAGAACTTTCCGAAATTTTCAAAAGCAAACGAAACTTCTCTGAAGAGGTGAAATACCTTGGTACTATCCTCGACAGGAAGCTAACATGGAACTCTCACCTACATAGTAGAGCAAAAAAGCATATGTAGCTTGGGGTCGTCTTTCCTCCCGTGTGGTCACCTGGATCTACACTGCAATAATAAGACCTATGTTAACGTACGTCGCCATTGCTTTAGGACAGAAAGTTCTACAAGCAACAGTCATCCAAAAATTATATCGAATATCAAATATCACAGGAGCCATGAGAACAACACTGGTCTGACTCCTCTGGACCTATACGTTAAGGAGGTTTCGTTAATGGCCATGTAACGATTGCGCACGACTGGTGTAAACCTCGAAGTAGAAATGGGTCAATTGAGGCTGAGCCTATGGCGAGAAGCACTCACTGCGCAACCTCTGCTGCAGGCAGCCGGTGTATTTAAGTATTTAAGAAACCCTACAAAATACAAATAAAACAGAACACAGAGTCAGATGCTACAAATGCTATACGCGTATATACAGACGGCTCAAAAAGCAAAGGAAGTTCAGGATGTGGAGTGTATTCCATATCACTAGGCCTAAAAATCAAGTGTGGAATGGGAAAAAATACCAGCGTTGTTCAAACAGATCTGGATGGTATCTCAATCGCCAAAAAAGAAATAACCAAAAACATAACAATCTGCACTGATAATAGACGAGCCAGATTAGCTTTGAACAGACAACGTGTTACCTCAGGGCTAATACTAGAGTGCCACCAAGATTTAGCCAAAGCCTCGGTAGATAATACCATTATCCTGAGGTGGGTTGAAGGGCATGACAGGAGTGAAGGTAATTCGACAATTGCGGAACTAACTGAACGTCATACCCATGCTCAATCTCTGAAGAGATGGGATGGAATCATACATCCATCCTCACAAATTTTCACATTTATATTATTATATATATATATATATATATATATATATATATATATATATATATATATATATGTATATAAATATATATAAATATGTATATATATATATATATATATATATATATACGTGTTGAATTCACTTTTCAATAAATTGTAGTAACTGTCAGAATACAACTTTACTCTATTTCAAAGCAGAAAAAGCAGAGTTCACTTTGAACATAGTTCTTGGGGCAAGTGTCTTAAGGCGAAACATTGGTGTATACCAGTGAGGGTGACAGTGTTCCATGTAAGTGCAATTTATTACCATTCATTTAAAGTAGAACTCATGTAAAAGATATCTGATTTTCATTCCACAACGAATGTTTGAAATACAAACTGAGTAGAGAAAAGTATCTTCTGTATAATTCAGTGTTCATATAGAAGTATTTGTTTCGAAGGATTTTTTTTTCTTTCGTGTAATTCAATATTTTTATGAGAGAAGCTGTTTCATGAGGACTTTCTTTCAATTTGAGTCTGAAAGTTACTTCTTTGCATGATCTACACATCCATGTATAGAGTTACTTATTTTAAAATTGATTACTTCCTTCCTCTACTTGGAAGATTCCCTCATCCTTGTTTTTTGTATCAAGATGGAGTAGTAGAAAGCCAAAAATTTTCTTTACCATTAATTATAAAATATGACACTTCAGTCAGGATGTCAAAAACAAATTTATTTGCATCATATATAGATTATGAACTATTCCACATTTTACTACTACAATAAAGTTAGATCATGATAACGAAGTAAGCAATTACAATATATTCTAATAATACTATTCATTGTGATTAAGCAATTTTCACAAATGAAATTTCTAATCTAGATGCCACGGCATTTACGAAACGCGTGGAAATTGATCAATTATTATCATGGATAGTGTTATTGATTTTCATCAAGTAACGGGTCAGTGTATCCATATTCCAATGTTAACAATAATGACAAAAACAGTTGTATTATAGGTCTAATTTCTGAAGAAGCCTGAATAATATTCTTGAAAAAGTAATTATTTCAGCATTTACACTTTCATCAAAACAGAGTTCTTACTCCAAAAGTAATCCTGTTCTTTAATAATTTTTCACTCTGTATTTTTTCAAGCTTCTTCATTTTTTTGGAGTGAGGAGTGGCAGCTCGATAAGTATTATGTTATGACTAACAGCTTCAACGAATTTTCTATCACGATAAATCGCCGAACCACTATCCAACCTCAGATGATAATTCCAGTATAAGATTTTCACAAAGCACTTTCTCCTTATCTGCAGAATTTGATACACTACATATAATCATAGTTCAATTCGTTTCGTCTTTCAATTCATGTAACTTGTATTTTATTCCTTGTTGTTTAGAGATAGTTTACGAAGTTGTCTTTTGACTGTTCAGGTTATTTTCAGTCCGAGAAGAATCATTGTCTTTCATGAACTGTATTTCTTTTGGTAGGAAATACTCTCAAAATCATTTCAACAGTTTGGCAATCGATTTCTGTCGTCCTCTGAAATTTCAAAGTAGAGAATATGCGAGATTATCTTTCAGCAATGAAGTGTAGAAGTTATGCATATTATTCTTTTTCTTCATTTTTTTAAATCTCCGATGCCTCCAAATAATTTTAACACCGTGCTCTTTAAGATCTCCAATTCTCTGCACTGGTACCTGTCATGCACAATGAAGCAATTCCCGACTTTCTGCCATAGTTTAATTTTCCTTTATTCATATTGAGACAGATTAGGAATATAATTATGGTTCATGAACTGACTGACATCGATATGTATTACAGGTACCTATATCAATATTCTATAGAGATTATTTATGGAATAATGTAATACACTAGTCAAGATGTCAAAAACTAATTTATTCGCGTCATATACAGAATGGAGAATGATTCATAATAAACTAATCGTACCTCAAGTAAGTTCGAGGACGCAACGAGAGGCAAATGTTCAATTTGATGTCAATGGAAAGTATAATAATATAGGACACAAACACAGATTGCAGACTATATTGTTTCTTAGTGATTGTCTCCAACCCCCTTCGGTCAGCAACTAACCACCCTATTTTTGTCAATAGCATGGGGGTCGAGTGATACATCTTTTGAAAGGTATTTGTCCCTCTAGTAACTACCTCGGTGATTTTTTTGTAATTTGGTTCATTCGTTATTGAGAAATTGAATGTTGAACGTTTCATTCAAGAAAAAACAGAAAATTCACTGTCGTTCATTTTAATGAGGAAATCAACAACAAATAATATCAGTGGGAACAAAATCAACGGATGAAGTGTTCAAAATATACTTCACCTAGTTCCATACAATGAAGCAGTCTACTATAGAACGCATTCCGTACATTATTCAAAATGTCCGAAGTCAGCCATCGGCATTCCCGAACAATTCTCTGTCGCAGGTATTCTAGATTTGTAGGCTTAGTAGAGTACACTTTCGACTTCAGGTGTCCTCATAGGAAGAAGTCCATCGCTGTGAGATCAGGTGATCTAGCCACTCCGCTGGATCCCTTCTGCCGCTCCAACGCATTGGAAAACAATTTTCCAAAAACTGTCCCACCCGAACATCAAAATGTGGGGGTGCACCATCCTGCTGAAATGTTATTTCATTTTCTACTAAATTGCCATCATTTTCTGAAATTTGTCTAATCATAGGATCTGCACAGCCTTGTAATATATTTAAGTATGTGTCTCCATTGACGTTACATTCAATGAAGAATGGTCCAACATGGCCCAGACATTCAATTTTTGAGGAGTTTGTGAATGTTTGTGATGACCAGGTTCGCCTTCGTTTTATTCCCGAACTAGCGTTATTTTGAAAGTAGCTGATACACTAGACACTCAAGCTACTTGTCTGATAGATTGTCGATTATCCATTTGTACATGTCCCGAAACTGCAACTTCAACTCCGTCATTTCTGACAGGACGGGATACCTCATGTTTTCTGTTGTGAATAGAACCTGAAGTTCGAAACTTATCCAATAAATGTTCAACGTATTGATGGCTCACGTTGTGGTCTGGATGATTCGTCGTTTTCGTGTATTTGTTATGTATTGACTGTTGATACATTGAACAAAATCTTGTTCAGATAGTGGAATTAGAAGTGCCTTCTAACGAAGATATTAGGTGAGTCAAACACACCCGATTCATTAAAAACTACCGCTTTGGAGGAAAAAGTATTTTAATCCGCAAAACATATTGGAATACTCTATTCAAATAGTACAGGTACTTACAGATCCACATAAAATGCCAACGAATGAAAATCCAACTGTTACGTTGACGGATTTGCTTGCAATACTAAAGAAACTAGATGCCAAGTCAGACAAGACACAAGAAACCTTGTGTCTTGTCTGACTTGTCTAACCTTGAATTGAGAGAGGCTCATAATGAAATTGCAGCCCTCAAAGGGGGAAATTTTGAGTTGTCTTCATGTCTTCAGTATCTGGAAAACGTATTGGAAGTTGGAATAAATCATGGTGACGTCAATAATACATATTCATTACCTAGAAACTCTGGTGACTCCACGATTTCGAAAAAGTCGAAATAAAAAGTAATGCTTTCAAACTGGAGGGAATTTTTGTGTCAGTACCTAAATAAAGTGAAACAGAATGGAATCAAAGCATCCATAAGATATAATGAATTGGTACTGCATGATAAAAGATACTGCTTAGAAGAGCTACAGCAAGATTCTTCAATCTTAGATTGGTGAAATATGCGGAACAAAACGATTTGTCACATAAACACGAGATCAATTTTGAATGGTTTCGTAGAATTCAAGCAGGCGGTATATTCAAAGTTTGATATCATTACCGTCTCTGAAACATGGCTTACTCGATATACAACAAGTGACGATATCTGTTTTGATGGTTGCCAAATTTTTCGTAAAGATAGAGGTAGAGGAAGGGAAGGGGGTGTTGCAATTTTTATCAGGTACATTTTCAGAGCTACTTCAATACAGAACATCCTCAATCAAACAATTGAATAAGTCTGGGTGACATTCAACATTGACAAAAAAAGTTACGCTGTTGCTTCTATGTACAGACCTCCGAATCTTCTTCTTTCAATATTCTTGCCTGCCTTAGAGGACAGTTTATCTTCAATCTGTCCCAAATTTGAAAATATTATTCTAGCGGGGACCTAAATGTGGATTATTCAGATCCAACTAATAGTCAGTGTGTTCAACTGGATCACATTCTTGATTCGTATTGTTTAAAACAAGTAGTAGACCAACCCACACGGTTTTCTTCGACAGGTTGTGAAATATTAGACGTTTTGATCTGTTCAGAATTATTAACTATATCCGACTGTACTACGATCGACTGTAGTTCATTTTCTGATAATTTTTTGGTGTTTTGCAAGAGATAGAGCTCTTACGAAATTCAGAAAGACAAAGTTACAGCATCACTGGGATTATTACAAACAGTTGAGGAATTTAACGAATCGTACTGTGAACCTGGAGAAAAAAGCATATCTCAATCATAGGCTCACAAGAAGTAAGCAGATATGGAAAGATTCATCCGATTTGAATATTCACCATAAAAGAAACCTCAAATCCATTCCAGACCACTTATTGAACGTTGAAGATATCAACAAATTTTTTGGAAGTATCTCCAACTGCAACTCTTCCTCTGATGATGAAATCATGGATTTTTTTCGAGTAATATAAACAATTCCAACTTCTCCTATAAAGCTACTGATGACAATGAAATCTATAAGTTTATTCTGAACATGAAGTCAAATGCTGTAGGACCTGATGAGATAAGCATTAAAATGTTGCTTTACTGCTGCCCCACAGTTCTTCCACATATCAGTCACTTATTCAATCACTGCATATCGACTTATTCCTATCCATCTATCTGGAAGGAAGCAAACGTTCTTCCATTGGCCAAAAATTCTAACCCCGAAAATTTAGGCGATCTCCGACCAATTAGCATCTTATGTGCGCTCTCAAAAGTTTTTGAAAAAATATTGAACTTGCAGATGCGTGATTATCTAAATGACTTCGATATATTACCGGAGTATCAATCAGGGTTCAGACCTGACCACAGTTGTACGACTGCCCTCCTGAAAGTTGTGGATGATGTGCACAGATCTATTGATAATAACAAACTCGGTCTTCTGATATTATTGGACTATTCTAAGGCGTTCGATCGCATACACCATGACCTCCTCTTTTCTATTTTGGGCTACCTAGGGTTTTCAATATATGCTGTAGCACTACTTAAAAGTTACCTTCGCAATCGTTTTCAAAGAGTTGTGTATAATAACAAAAAATCTGATTTAATACAAATTAAAAACAGTGTTTCTCAAAGTTCAATATTGGGCCCTCTCTTGTTCGTTTTATACACATCTCGATTTGATAGGTCACTTCAATTCACAACCATGCATTGTTATGCCAACGATACTCAGCTGTACATGGAATTCGACGAGAATTCAATTAACGAAGCCATATGGCAAATTGATACCGATCTCGATATGTTATTATCTTTGTCAACTAAATATTGCCTATCTGTTAATGCATCTAAATCTAATGTCATGCTCTTTAGTAGAACAGCGGCGAGAAATCGTAGTTCTAGCCTCATAAATATTGTAATAGATTGAACAGAATTTCCCTTGAAAGGAGTTACAAAAAAATTGGGCCTATATCTTGATAACAGTCTTCGTTTTAAAACACACATTTCGCAAATTCTAAAACGTGGTTACGCAAATTTGGAAGTAATATATTCCAACAGAGCATTCCTGAATGAAAAAAGTTAAATTATACTCTGCGATGCTTCAGTTCTTTTACATCCCAACTACGCAGATGTGGTGTATGGTCCGGAAATTTTGAAGAGTGATAGTTTTAGAATCCAAAAGCTCCAGAATGCATGCATTAGGCTCATTAGGGGTACGAGGAAACAAGAACACATTTCCCATCTGTTCGGGGATGTGGGTTGGTTGAATATGGAATACAGACGAACATTTCATTCTGTAACATTTTTTCAAAAATTCCTTAAAACAAAAAAATCCTACTATCTTTTCGGAAAAATATCCTTCAGAACTGACGTACACCATCTTAACTTGAGATTCAGGACACACTTAACAATACCTACCACAGCATAAAACTTCTATATTTCGTGGATCTTTCACTTACCATATTGCTTACTCATATAATCGGATACCTATTGAATATAAACCTCTGCCATTAGGAAGCTTCAAACGAAAGATAAAAAAAATATCTTCTCACAATAAATAGATCCAACTATAATCGAATTATCTCGAAATCAATCAACCTTTCTGCAAGCTCAACAAAATATATATATTTGTATTTCAATTTCGCTGTACCTATATACTTGTTGCATTGTTCTAGATAGCATACTGTTGTTTTTTTTGTTTTTCACTTTTTTTTTTGTTTCTACGATTGGATGGAAGAGCAAACTCTGCGATGATTTATCATACGCAGATATTGAATCCTGCCATTTCATTGGTTGTAATCGTATGGAACCATCAATAAAATCCATTATTATTATTATTATTATTATAAATTCTTACAGCAGCTTTAGCCCATTAATTATTTCATAATAGATTTCAACAATTTCTATTCTTTCTCTAGTAGAATGAACTATGTTGGAACACAGTGAATAAGGATGACTGAATAATATCTACTTTTTGTTCTGCGACAACTAGATTCAACAAAAACTACCAGTGCAGAAGAAACTAACAGTGTCGTCCATTTCAAAATGTTTACTACAAATCTAGAAGACCTGCGACAGAGAATTGTTCGGTAATGCCGATTTCTGGCTCCGGACATTTTCAATATGTAAGGAACGCTCTCGAAAATAGACTGTATTATTGCATGGAACTAGATGAAAGCCATTTTGTTGTCATTCGTTGATTGTGTTGCCATTGATATTACTTTTGTCGATTTCCTCAATGAAATGCGCGACAGCGAATTTTGTTTTTTCTGAAATAAAATGTTCAACATTCAATTTCTCGAATACGAATGAACCAACTCCAAAAAAAATTACAGAAGTAATAGAGAAACAAAATACCTTTCAAATGATGTATCAATCGACCACCGGCACGCCACTGAAAAATATAAGGGGGGTAGTTGCTGACCGCTAGGGTGTGAAGTTTCGAGTATGATTTCCATATCAGAATAACTTCTTCTAGAAATAAAACTGGACGTGCTTTTTAAAATTTTCGATTATACGTCCGTTTCTGACTTACAGGGGGGGTCAAGTTTTTGTTGGAATACCCTGTATACAACAGTAGTAGGTGCCTTACTCAAAAGTTTAATGGTAAAAGCGATATCAGGTAGAATATGTGAACCAACTCCACTTTCAATTCTTGGATGTCAGGTATATTTTTGAATATGAATTAAGTTCTTGGTATCATGAAAAAGTTAAGCAATGGTGAGTAGTCAACCTCCTGTTGATTGTTCAGCAGGGAACTAGAACGTTCACTCTTGTTTATTTCCAGCGACCCCAGCAAGATCAACTTCCGTCCCTAAACCTTCTACATGGAGTATATCGTACATAGTGTTGAAATCATGATAGTCCTTCGAAAGATGGCAGGCATGCGAGTTTGATAATTCCATGAAATTTTTTTCAGAAATTACTCAACCAATAAAATGTATTTAGCCGACTTAATTTTTAAACTTATTAATCGTTAGTAATATAAGGTACCATAAATAAGGATTCAAATAACGTAATTTCCATTATTAGGTAAAATTTCATCTGATAGAAACATTTATATGGTTTCACTAGTTTGATGAAAGTGAGTATTAGTGTGATTTGCCAACTTACAAGTCATTATAGACTTCTGTAGGTCCGCTGTAGTCACTTCCATCATCATGTTATATGAGTATGTAATATGTCGTTGTAATTCATTCTTTTTCTGGAAACTGAAAAAAGTTTTCGGAAAAAACAATATGCCTTGTATCATATTGACAGTTAATAATGTTGCTCCATACTACTGCCATTATATTAGTTTTGTTGGTCGTCTTCGATAAAAACTAATGACTTTTTCATTAGTTCTTTTCGATTCTGCTTTCGATGATTGCTAAATAAATTTCATTTACTAGCCCAAAATTTATAAATATAACTGAATAATTAGACTTTTCAGAGGTATGAAGTATTTTTTCGGTGTGTATCGAAATTGTTTTCCAGATAATGGAGTGTTGAACAAAACAAAAAACATTAGGATACATGAAAATTATATGTACTTTTTCCACGTACTTGTTTATGAAATCCGATGAACACGTCCAAAACAAAAATATTCTGATGGACCTTTCCTTTTACTTTGTTTGTTTTGTTCTCGCCAGAAACTGATATGTGTTCATACTGGCCGTTTCTCGTTACATTTCCACTGAAAAAAAACTTTTACGAATCGCATTACCATCGGAATTTAATCCGAATCCGGATTGGTTAAATCACTCGACATGCAAGTGAAACTTCACATCGCGAAATTTAAAAAGGCAATATCTACGCCAACGTGCGGACGAATGCAGATTGCCGGAGTCGGATCATTTAACCGCAGGAATCTCGAAAACTTCTATCCCCTCGCACAATAAAATGTTCCGGGCTGCTTTTCGGCGAATAAGCGGATCCGTATTAACGCGATTTCGCAATTGTTGGAGTTTGCTCGGAGACGTCCCTTTTCCGAAGATTCTTTTGAAGTTGGGTCCTCTGTGTGACTGCAGGATAGCATTTGTAAGTCTCATTGATGTTGGTCATCTCTAACTGTGACTGACATGAGGTTGGAATGACACTTTTGAAAGTGATAACTCTTTCTTTTATCGATGATGGAAAAAACATCTTCCAAATCAACTTTCCCAAATCGGAATGAAGATTGTAATAAGGTCATGTTAACAAAACGAAAATAAACATGACAGTCATGGTCTTCACTTTTTTTGAAAATGATAGGAAGTATGATTTTTTGATATTCGAGAGTCGTCTCTTTCTTTCAACTCTTAAAAAACCATCTAGCGTCATAACAGTCGAAAACTGTTGCGCTTGCTATTTCTAAGGCTTTTGACCGTATGTGGCATGAGGGTTTGCTGGCCAAACTTCGATGCTATGGTTTGTCGGATCATTTCTGTGTATGGTTCTTCAGCTAGCTGAAAGAACGTTCGCTGCAAGTGTCCGTCGATTGATATCTCTCCAATACTTTCACCATCAACGCTGATGTTTCCCAGGGATCCATATCATCTTCAACACTCTTTTTATTGTATACTAACGACTTACCAAGAATCAGATATATTGCTCTGCTGACGACATCACACTTGTCTCATCATTACATTTGGATTCCAGGACATCTTCACCGGCAGCAGTAGGTTCAATATCTTAGTGAGGATCTAGAAGTAATTTTGAATTGGGATGAGAATAACCAGGTTTTATTCAATGCCAAAATGTCTGTATATATGATGATATGATATAGTAATGTCTGGTCAGGCAATTCCGCTTTCTACTTCGATAAGTGTATTGGAGGTTGAAATGGACACTAATATGTCTTGGCACAATCTTGTCGCTGGAATTGCAAAGGCTGCTTCTCAACAGCTTGGAACTCTGTTCCGAACCTGACAACTTTTGCTTTTGATGCTTTAAAAAGCTTAGATCAGACCTTCGTTGGTGTATTTTTCTCATATATAGAGCTCCGCCCCCAAACATACCCTGAAGCTGCTGGATTCCATCCAGAAAAGAGCCATCTGTCTGATTGAAGACGCAAACATCACTTGCAACCTTGATAGTCTGGAACATCGAAGAAAGGTTGGAGATTTGTCTCTCCTCTATAGATACTTTAACGGAAGGTGTTCAAGTGACCTGGCACATTTGATTCCACCAAGAGCGGTACATATCAGAAATACGCGACGGACTATGGCTGCTCAACTCAGTACACCTCGAATTCCACTGTTTTGGAACTCTTTCATTTGGAGAGGTGCGTTCATATGGAATGGACATCCTGAGAACGTTTTTCCAAATGGAAATGGACACAGGCACTGCTCTAAGAGCGCCTTGAGGATTTTTCTGTATTGCTTGCGTTTTGCTCTTGAAAAAATTCACACCACATATTTTATTCAAGGCAAAGCACATTATAGTTTCATTAGTTGAAGTGGTGATGGTCTCCAGTTCAACTGATGAAACAATCATGTAGTGAAACGCACCTGGGATGAAATTCATTGCATTCATAAAAAAAAGTTGTACCATATAGATTTTTTCACATGTTGAAATTCGAATATATTTGTTCAATGAAGTTTCGTTTTCATGTTCAATAAGAAAACAACACAGTAGATAGTCTCATGATTTCTAATTACATCTTTCATGAACTCCATTTCAACAACCTTAATCCCTGTGTAAGTTTATACAAGTTATATGTTTATCAATGAATTACTTGCCTGCTGTGAACCAGTTTATAACATGCGCAGAGAATATGGTGAGATATATTCGTTCTTCTGTTGTACTGCTTGCAGCTAAGGTCTGCAATATAATAATAGTAATAATAATGATCATGTCTATTCACTAAGAAAACAGTACAAAATAGTGTATATGATTGAGGTGATGTAACTAGATAAAATAACTTCAAATATGAATATCTAATTTGGTGATATGCGCATACGTCTATTCACATACACACACACATATATATATATATATATATATATTATATATATATATATATATATATATATATATATATATATATATATATATATATATATATATATATATATATAATAAACGAATATGAGAAACAAGAGTATACGTTCAGCAAATAAACATTAAAAATGCCACAGAAATAGCAAAAGTTGTTTGTACGTGGCGGAACACAATTTGATTTAACACTTTCTTCTTATTGGAACACTGAAATGGAAAAAAGGATTCTAAGATAAGTACATATGAAATATTCAATATTTACAAAATAATATTTCTAATACATGAAAATATAAATTTACTGTGATCTATAAAGAAGCAAAAAGTAAGTATTTACATTTTCGCGAGTGCCTTTCTCACGTGCTTGGTAAATTCACAATTTTGTATATCTTCTGGTAAGGATTTGTACACTTTTGGGCCCAAAAATTTATGTTCTATTATTTTGAATGCTAATGATACTATGTATTTGTTTTTGTGTCTTGTAATATATGTTTGGTTGGGTCTGGTGATTTTGCTTTTTCTTTATATTGATGCAATGTAAAGGTTTTGAAAAACAGTTGCCTCACATCGAAGATTTCTGATTTTTTATATAATTCGTCACTGTTGTATCTCGGTGGTTTATTCAGCATCAGTTTCATGAATCTTCTCTGGATAACTTCCAGTGGGGACATGTGGGTTTTGGACACTCCTCCCCATCCAGTTATGCAATATATTAAGTGGCTTTGCACAAGGCTCGATTATACTGCCCTATTTTGTTCAGGTATCCTCTGAAATAACAATATTCTGTAAGTAGCTCTGTCATTATTCTGAGCCGATTTCTACTCTATTCTTGAAGGTTTTTTCGGGTGTGTTTCCAGGTGTATTTCTTTCCATTTGTTTATTATTAGCTCATTTCCTTGCCATGAATTTCGGTAGTCCCACAGCTATTTTAGGGCTAATATATGGAGATGATTATTCATACCAGGCAAACCCATTTTTTTTTTCGTTTTTTCTTAACGTTTAAAGTCAAACGACTACAGTTCTCCAATTTTTTATGAAATTTTCAGACCAGTATTGGGTTTATCAGTAATTTTAATGCAGCCTTACTGTTTATTAGAATATTGATCGGCTCATATTATTGAGGAATCAAATTGATATTCCCCGCATACTGCAATACACTGCATACACTTCTTGAGAGACGAAGAGCAGAAATGTATTTCTTTCTCCGAAGTAATCTCCCGTCTGTATATCAGGTGTTATTTCCACAAAAATATTCTCGAAATGAGTATCTTTCATGTATTCTTTACTATATGTGTCGAAGGTGTACTTCTGTATCATGTGGTGTGGTCCGTGCCCATTTCATTTTCATTTCAATTTTTCAGTTTGAGAAAATTGAAGAAAATGCATTCCAGAGTGTTTCCAATGCTAACGTTGATGTGGTTCCTGTTGTTTCATTTATTTCCAAACAAGCAAGTTTCTGAACTCTGCTCATTTCGATAATAGCGGTACCTTGTTTCATCTTTAGCCACTGAATCAATAAAGCACATGTTATCATAGGTTCAACCATTATTGAGTATGACCAATACATCATTTCTGGTTTTGAGTTCTCATGTCTCTCCATAAGTACGGCTGGCCAGCATAAGTACTACCTTCGGTCTTTCACATAATGGTAGACTATACCAATCTCCCTCTCATTATGCAGCTCATATCGTCGATTCCAATGTAAAAATGAATTGAGATGACTTGAGTCGTCTTTTCACAGCTGAAATTCTCTGGTGCGATATAATGTGCTTTTCGAAGAGTAAGTGGATCGGTATTGACACGATATTACGGTTGCTGACGTTTATTCTGAGTCTTCCTTTTTTCGGTTTTTGGTATCTGTTTTTTATGTATCTCTCTAAACCTTGTTTGAGGTTTTAAGGTTGGACATCTCTGACTGATAGAATTCATAAGACTGGAATGATGCAATCAGGAACGTGTCTTCCTTGATTCTATTCGATGATAAAAAAATATTGTTTAATCATAACATCCCAAAACAAAGTATCAATTTTAAGAAAACTGAACTGACTATGACAATGTATTGAATCTACTCTTTTGGCAGATAAAATCTCGAGCTTATGAATTTTTTGCAAATATTATATAAAATGATTTCAAATCCCTAAAAGAATCAATAAAATTGAAAAATTGAAAATATCAGCTGAAAATAACATTAAGCAAAAAAGCAAAAAATATTAAACCATAATAAAATGAAATACAAGAAACAATTGACAATTGAACGATTGACAAGACATGAAAATAAAAAATTAAAGATTTCAAGCCAAGTTATTTGACGACGTTTCGATTGTTAGTGTCCACGATCATCTTCGGGTGATGACTCGACTTATTTATCCGAAAAATGACTATTCACAGGTCATTCGAGTGCTTTCACCCATCCCGTCTTCTCTCTCTCCGCTTCACCGGTCTAGCGGGAGCTGACCATTTGACGGGAGTTGGCCGTTTTCCGCTTGATTATGGGTTTCCACATGTTGCGTATCTCTACGCTAGCATGACTTGATACGTTGTTGGACAACATATACGCAGCTTCTTTGAATTTTCTCCTAAACCAGTCTTCTTCCTTGTGGATGATTTCAGCTTGGGACCATTCGATGTTATGTTGATGAGTGCAAACATGCTCTGCTATTCCCGATTTGCTTGTTTCTTCTTGTTGGGTGTGTTTTTTGAGCTCGACAATGCGAACTCTCAATGTTCTGTTAGTTTCACCGATGTAGAATTCTCCGCATTCGCAGGGTATCGGGATTCTGATGTTATACCTGGATCCAGTTCTTCTTATCCTTTCATACAATCCTCTGATGTGAAGAAGTACATGTGATGGTTGTGACGGCTCCTCTTCTTTGTGAGGCTCTTACTTTCTACTGGCCAAAGCCTTTTCCACCATCACTTTGGAGAAACTATTTTTCGAAGGAAGGAAGGAGAAACTGTAATGCGAAGGAAGGTTTCGAAAATGAACTAGGCATCATCAAAAATCATCTTCAACGGAATGGGTACTCCAAATGATGGAACAGAATAGACAGCAAGAGACTCACAAGGAAGTGAAGCCATCACAACCAGTACCTGACTTCCCTTCATCAGAGAATTGTCGGCAAAGATATGAAGAATTGTATCCGGGTTTAAAATCAGAAACTGTTTCAGATCCGGAAACACTATCCGTACAGCCTCACTGAAAACAGGCCACGAAACGCGGACAGCGACTCCAAGAATTGCATTTAACGAATACCCTGCGAGCACGGAGAATCGTACATCGGTGAAACTAAGAGACCATTGAAAGTTTGTATTGCCGAGCACAGGAAATTCACACAACGAGAAGAAACCAGCAAATCGAAAATATCAGAGCATGTTTGGGCTCATCAACATAACAATAAATGGTCTCAAGCTGAAATTATCCACAAGGAGGTACACTGGTTCAAGAGAAAATTCAAAGCATTTAGCCAAGCTATCGGAGAGATACGCAACATATGAAAACCCATAATCAAGCGGAAAACGTTCAACTCCCGCCAAACGGCCAGGTCCCGAATGACCGAATGACCTATAAATAGTCATTTTTCGGAGAAATGAGTCCAGTCATCACCCGAAAACGATCGTGGATACTAATAATCGAAACTTCGTTAAGTAATTTGTC
Organism: Leptinotarsa decemlineata; assembly: GCF_025532065.1. Taxonomy (NCBI): domain Eukaryota; kingdom Metazoa; phylum Arthropoda; class Insecta; order Coleoptera; family Chrysomelidae; genus Leptinotarsa; species Leptinotarsa decemlineata. Next base: position 3,618,616 of record NW_027412686.1, read on the forward strand.
TTGAAATCTTCAAATTATTGATTTTAATTCTTGGTTAATTGTTTAATTTTTAATTGTTGCTTGTATTTTATTTCATTTCAATTTCAGTTTTTTTGCTTGATATATTTGTTGATTCTTTCAGGAATTTCAAATCATTTATAGGATTTTGGACAATGCAACATTATTTCCAACAGTATTGTTATTGAAATTTTGATCTCAATAGTTTTTTCCGAGTCTGAGAGCAAAAATAATTGTGTTTACTTGCATTTCTATTGCAGGAAAACATTTTCATGCGTATAATAATTCTTTTTATATCTCAGTGGAAAGTAATCAGCGAAATCAATAATTGAAAAAAATAAATGTCATTTCAATAAAACACAAAAATGACCCAGAGAAAGGAAATTCGAATGGAAGGATATTTAGTTCAGAGTTGTTTCAGCTATTGTTTTTACATTCAAAGTCCCTATTTACGTTCATTAGAAATCTCTAATGGAAAAATGATCCTGTCCCAAACAGAAAGTCGTTTTCGAAATTCGTTAAAGGATCACTTGAAAGCAAAGCTACAAAGCTCGTTCGAAACAAAGAAACATCAAGAGTAACAACAATAATGAATTATTCCATTCTAATCCCAACAAACCTCTCAAAACAAATTGTGTTGGTTTAGTGAACACGGGAATAAAAGGCAACCCCTTTAACTCATTTCTCACTGACCGGCAATTGTTTTAATCTAGTCACATAAATTCACGGAAGACTGAAATGAACTTGTTCCAAAATACGGATCACGTCTGTTGTTGGGTAATAAAATGACGAAAATGAGATTTCATTGAGGGCATGATAAGCCTTTATGTGATCTAGTTTTACATGCTACTAAAAATGTTGTGCACAATTGTTTATACATTGTGCAGTACTGAAAACGAAACATATCAAATGTCTTCAAGTCAACTCTGTATGTAAAAACAGGTTAATTTTCAATTCGAGAATGACATATTTCCATCATAACTTCAATTATTAACCTATGTATTGGAATAGGAGAAGTAATTTCATAGGGAATCCATCTATGTGATTGTTCAACATGTAACTTTTTTATTATGGCGTCCTTTTGCGGAAAGAACGACTGTACTGTATTTCAAATTGTGATACCTCACTCATTCTGAAGATGAAGAAATAGATATATTTGAAAAAATGTACACTGTATGAACCCAAAATTGAAAATCTTACATACCGTTAGATTCAATCTCTCAATAAAATAACGAATCAACCCCAGAAATTTAATAATACACACTCATCATATATAATCAATATATTATTCCACGTCGGAAGCTAGCATTAGACTCTGTTATCTGTGCTTCAACTCACCGCGATGACAATTTCCATTTCATAAGTTATTCTCCGTTATTCCCTCGAATACAGGGTATCTTGTAATAGGTACTGGGTATCTCACAATATTTTCGGAAATTTCGAAATACTCAGGCATCAATTCACATTAGATACTCAAACTGTTCTCCACTGATTGACATACATGCGTATAAAAACATTCTGTGACATTTTGGAGTATATCTGGAGTTACTCGATGACAATATTTTTTCGACAAGAGGATACCAAAATGAAAAGAAACTTTGTGGACAGTAGACTGAATAACTCCCGTTTTTACTGATGTATCACACTCAGTACTGTAACTTTTGGAATTCTGAGGTTGATGATGGCCACCAGCGGGCGGGGGAGAAGGTACGACAGTTGAAGTTATGATAGAAAGATTTTACCTTGAATTAAATATCGATCTGTTTCAGGTTTTTTCCTCAACTATCTGTCAATGATATGTCTTGAACATATTCAATTCAATTTCTTTTATCATGATGTGGTAACATCGCTATATTCTGAACCATAACAGTTTTTCATTTTTTCTAATGAAATTGTTATTTCGAAGAATATCAAAAAATGGAAAAAAAGTTATTATATTCGAAGCGTACTATGACGATGAAATAATGAATATTCGATAAAACGTTTCATGTCAACATGGCCATCATCAACTTTTTGTTTAATACGGACCTGTCTTTTTTATTATAGATATTGATGAAGCAATAAACTCACAATCCAAGGGTTTATCACATTTGATATTTTCAGAAAACCAAATTGATTCGACAGGTAGGTACCCTAATACAATGAAAATTCGCACTTTTTCGTTTTGTAAATTTTTGTATGACCGTAATCCTTCTTTCAAGGCTTATTTCTTCCTAATCATTTATATAATTCGTGATATTTTCATAATTCTCAATCGTGGAAGTAACGAAAATATCAGTTTTTGGCCAAAGTTCGAATGTTGTATAATTTGTTATGGTAAAATAGCATCTCTATTGATTTACCAACTCAAAAGCGTAAGCTTTGCTTGGTTTCTATGGCAGGAAAAATGAATGCGTTGTTGATATTTGTTGAGAACTGTCCGACGTTTATGAACATATCAAAGATGTATTCAAATGATGATAGTACTGATATTCTATTTAGTTATGGAAAATCAAATAGAAATCCTCTTTTGGCAAGGAATATGTATGTTGAGCTATACCCGAATCGTCGTATTCCGAACATCCAAATGTTTAGACGATTAGAAAGAAATACAATATTTTCAACAGGACGACGCTCCTCTCCGTAATGCAGCAATAGTAAGGGAACATTCAGAAGCAACATTCCCAAGAAAATGGATTGAAAACAATGCACCAATTAACTGGCCAGCTCCATTCCCAGATCTTACTAGTTTAAAATTTTTTGTCTGGGGATACATAAAGGATAAAGTTTTTTCAATATCGAGTACAGCTATCGACCATCTCAAACAAAAAATGAGAGATGCATGAATCAGTATTACACCTATTATAGACGATAATTGTCGTGGAGTTTTCAGCTCCTGGCGAGACGAATATCGTCCGAAAAGAGGAGAAAAAACAAATGAAATATCGGGATTTTTCCCTTGGAACTTTGCAGACTCTATCCAGACCACTCTGTCATGATGGTTGTTCTGATTATTGGAGTCTTTGATGGAATAATGCCCTCTCTAATCTCGAATCTTAGAATCATAGCGGCTTGCCGCACTATCATTTTTTGTGATCTCAAAGGATGTAATAAATGTATAAGGCAAAAATCCTATCCGGTCAGATGCAGAAAACTGTCATTCTTGGCTCACTGTGCTTGCTCAGATCACATGATTCTCGGACCCAATGATCACTTACCCCACGGCGTGGGGGAGTGGTCGTAGGTCGATAATGCTAGCGCGCAGGGATAGGGCATGACCGATGCATACTTCTGTAAAAAATAATAATATTCATTTCCAATAAAGAATAAAATGATACATGGTATTCTCCTTATGCCATTCAGAAATCCCGAGGCGGAGTTTACCCGAGAGTGCTTCACCACGGCTATTTTAATATTATAATATATAATATATAACTTGAAGAAATAATCTAAATAATCTCAAAACATGAATCTACATCACACAACAAAAATAGAAGAGAGTTATATGGAAGATAACAAGATTCATCTCGTTTTTCCAGCCTGTGTTCACACAGGCTGGGAAAAAAAGAGTGACATACGAAAAAAAATGCTTCAAATTGTGTTAACTTGCAGAAAATTTCCAATTTCTTTTTTGAATTCATCTATAGTTTCAACTATGTTCTAGCGAATTTGTAAAAGAATTATAAAGATGAAAAATCGTTTTTGGTATCGTTTCATTATTCAATTCCATAGTGGGGTTTATTATATATAGGGTGAGTAAAACATAGGTGAACTATTTTTTCCATAGAAATGAAGAGGTAAAATACTACATTCTGTAACAATTCTTTGAATGACACCAGATTCAATTCAATATGTTTTGAGTACAAACTGAATAGGTTAAAGAGTTTTTGTATTATTCAATGATCATATAGAAGTAGCTTTTTGGAAAGTACTTTCCTTTCCATGTAATTCAATGTTTATATGGAAGTAGATGTTTCGAGCGGACTTTTTTTTTGAAACTTGAGTTATTCTTTTCGATGTAATCATGGTGTGGAAAGTCATGATTGGTCGACGGTGTGATGGTGGTGTGATGTGTCACGCTCGACTGGAAGTTTTGTAAACTTACAAGTGGAAATCTCACATTGAAGTGTGTTTTCTGAATACGTAAGAGTGACTTCAGTTTCAAGTTCATCCACCAATAGGAGCACATGAGTATGGCAAATATTTGCAGTTTAATGATAATGTAGACATAACATCTCAAAATAAAATTCAGACATCGGCTTGAACAAATAATATAAGCTGTTCTATGGGGAATGAAAATAATTGTTGTTTTTTCATTTTTCAAATGATGTTTTTCAAATATCTCATTTAATATTTTTGTAATAATGGGAATGAATTTTGAATATATCACTGATACAAATTATGCTATATGTGATATGCTTATGATTTACTAAAAATGACAAGATTATTGATTAGTTATAATTTTTATTTTCGAATATTTCTCCATTTTCTATTTGTTATGATACGGTAATGAAATATTGAGTTTCCAACGTTTTCAACAAATTATCAAAAATACAGATCATCCTCAATTGAAAACATACGTATTTTCACCAGCGCGAAAAAAATGATTTGAAATGAGATATATTTATGCTGTTCAATATTTCACTAAATATTCCAATCAATAATAAATGGTATGAATACTAATGCATGAAATACATAATAAATAGAACATTTTCATGGTGATTTCATTACGAACGTAATTGATCGGAATTATTTCAAACTACTTCCAATACATTGAGAATTTCATTCATTTATAGTTTCAGACAATATTTAAAATAATTTTTTTTGGTATTTTCTCAAACCTGAATCATTCAACAAATATACAGCGGAACGCACTGTATCTATTTAATTTCATGAGGAAGCATACATTTACAATCGAATAATGAATGAAAAGTCGATTCAGGAACGTTTCAACTTTCAGTTACTTCAGTAACTTTCCTTCCATTCCTCACTACTGAGATGGACTGTTGGAATTTTACAACGTCGTCAGAACTTATTTGAAAGCCGTCACTATATCACACGTTGTCTCTGCGTGTCAGGTTTTCACATTCATCTTTCCCACTCCATAATATTTTTTCCTATATAAAGTGATCACAAGAGCTGTCTTCCCTTTAATCGCATAAATGGAAGTTACTCAAACTTCACCGATCACTTGCTTGACTACTGTTGACATCTGCTTACTTGCTCGTAAAACGAATATGAGCTCAGTAGAAGTCTCATTTCGAAGCGATTCTGCAGTTAATCTGAAAGTGAGAGCCACGTAAATTGCAAATTCACGGTTGTAAAGTCTCTGACATTGTTTCGTGCAATTTGACTTTAACATCACGGACACAATCTACCGTTGACATGAATTTCGTTGCAGCGGAATTGGTGGCATAAAGTTTACTTTCTAACGAATGAAAGTGAACGACGGCAGATCAGAATGGCTCATTATCTCACGTTAATAGGTTGACTAATGAAAAATCCTTCAAGGGATCAGATCTCCAAAATAAAGGATGTGGAATTAATGAAACTGGATTCGAGTTAGATGGACTAGAAAGTAAATGTATGGTGAATGATTTAACAATTGTTCATTTGAATTGTAAATATCTCACTCGCTAGCAAATTGTATGGAGTTAGTGAACGCGTGGAAAAAAAGAAGGAATTCGTTGATGAAAATACTGTTGAGGGAATGAAAATATCTGTCAAATAATAATCAGTGCTACAGAAGTCAATTGTTAACTTTTTCTTTCAGAATTCAGTGAAAAACCATTATTGAGTAAAGAAACATATGGTGAACAAATATTTTTTGCTTTCTACTTCCCTATCTTCATGCAAAAATATGGAAAACTTTCGAAAAAACGAAAATTCAGTTTCGAAATAAAATATTTGAAAAAAGGGGTGGATATGCAAAGAAGTAACTTCCAGACACAAACTGGGAGGAAAAGCTTATTCAAAACAAATACGATAGAAACAAAAACACGATAGAAAAAGTACTTTCTGAACAACTACTTTCTTATGAACATTGAATTATACAAAATAACATTCACACAAAAATATCATTCACAGGAAACTTTTCTATGACTATACTCGTAATTGTCGATATGAGTTCTGATGTGATGGTACCGCCATAGAAGTGGTTTGGGGTGCTCACATATACTCGAACAGGGTATTCAAAAATTCAATACCCTAAGACTTACCGAGTAGGTTGAATCAGGAAAATTTTCCCATTGTAGAGCTCATCTAAATGACATCCGATTATAAATTTTTCTCTGGCATTATTCAATCAAACAGATTTCTCGTTTCCACTATTATGATCAAGTAACATATTAATCAATGCAATACATGTTTATACTATCATCTGTTCTACCTACGTTGAAAAGTGAGACCTCGTTGATCCTCAATTCGCAGAAGTTTCTATTACTAAGAGATGTCGTTCATAGAGAGGCGATCGCTAGTTAACGAAAAAACACCGTTCAACAGATTTCAACCTATAATAGAAATAATGTTACCATTTGAAATTTACCGTTAGCACATCATCTTCACCATTTTTTTAAACGGCGTTTGTTGCTGAAATATTGTCATCAATTTCAATAGTTTTTGCTTTATAACCAATGAATTTTGTTTAAAAATAACAAGAGACAGATAATTTAAAACTGAATAGACTTTTGAATCAATTTTCTGTTTCTAGCTCGTGGGCTTCAAATGGATTGTTAGTATGTTTCACTCATCAAATAAATTAAAACTGAAAAGCACATATCATCTTCAAGAGGAATATCAAACATTGATCTTCCTCTTGAAGATGATCACTTGGTGATCTAAACACGTGTCGAGGTGTTAAAATAACGGATTGGTATTGGGGAAAAAAACTCCAGTAATATTGATTACTGTGCTGTTTGGGATGGGACATCTGCCGCTATCCATACATTCCTTTCCATAGTCAACAATTATTAGACTTTGAAGGCATCCAAATTCACTTTGTCATTTACTGCTATCAATAATTTCGAGCATTTCTATCCGACGCACGCAGGTTGATCTGCTAAGTTTGGCCAACATACTTCACGTCGCAATGCTCACAGCTCACTTTCTCATAGTGTTTTCGAATTACCCAACAATTGTTGATGTGTACGAGCAGTTTTTAAAGCCATTTCCAATGTTTAATTTCCCGAAAACTTGAAGTAATCCCTTGGTGAATTCTGTTTCATATAAAATAAATGTATTTGTCTCTCCGAAAATGTCGAGTTTTACAAAGACACAAACAAATAATGTTAGAAGAATATCTGTTCCTTTCAGCTTTTTGTTTAATTTTCCATCTCGTGACCATCGAGAAATAATATGGTATCTACACTTTTTGTTGTCAGCAATTGTAGGAGCTATCAGAGCTATATCTTAAAGTGCTGGTATTTTTTCTGTATACATCAAATGCTGACCTTTTATTGGCGTTTCATTGAATTAGAAGATTCAAGAGTGGTTATTCTTGGTTGTTCTGAAATTTGAACCTGAATTTCAATAGGGCTTCATTGAATAGACATATTTGAAACGCGAAAACTTTAACTTTGAGAGGTCGTTCTTTCATTTTGGCTCTTTTTTATGGAAGTAGGCAATGATTCATTCTCAACAAATGCTGAATTAATGTATGATATTGGCACCAGTTACTGTGAGTATAACATGATTCAACTGTGAATTCAGTTAATCAGCATATATATATATATAGCAAAATATGTTACCAATCTAGTATATTCAATTATTATCAATATGAGAACGTGTTTTCGTGTATAAACCCTGGATAATGAAAGGTAAGCTCAACAGCTTACACTTACATGTGAAACGAAATACAAATATACTATAATATACAATATCTTCATATCTGATTCAATTGATGCGCTTTGTCCAAGCTCTTTTCGCCACGATTTTCTCAAAAATATTTTTTAAATATGGTATGAACCCCAAATAACTTGCTGGACTCCAAAATTCATTAATGAACTTGATTTTGGGTTGATGTCGAGCTGAGTTTGAAGAAACCGTTGGAACGCTCGATCACGCTACGGTGTTGGGTTGTCACTGTGACAGCCCAATAATTCAGCTCCGGCTAAATGAGTGAAGACGGGAGTGGGGGAAATATGCAGGTTGAATTTCAATTGTGGGCGCCAGGTAATTTTACCCCTTCCGAATTCTTGTCTGAACTCTGTTCCTAAATTACCAAATGAACTTAAGCACATCTATCACAAAAACAATTTGCATAATAAACTAATTCATCACCAATAAAAAAAATCACATAATGATCTGAATTATTATAAATACTTCACGAAAATGTCATATTATTTATTTGTCAGTATATAAATTCATATCAATAAATAATATCTATGTACATACAATTTGTATTTAGAGTTGAAATATAATTGAGTCACGATCAAATGTGGCAGGAATTAAAATAGATTCCAAGATAACCAAATGAAACCATAAATAACACCAAAATTGAATAGCCGCTAGCTTTGGATCCAGAGCGAAAGGCGCGTATCACGTATGTCAAAAATTAAAACAAAATCATCAGTATGAAACTAATTTCCACCCCTTGTACAATATATTGTCTATATATAACGGTATAATGGCAAATTTGTAGCAAGTGGTGAGACAAGAAATATAAAAAAAAACGACGAATCATTTACTGTCTATTTGCGTGGCTTGACATCTCCTAAAGTGCCAAACTCAAAGTTGAAGCCCCTGACTTCGCTGAATTCAGGGTAGGAAAAAAACTAAGTCCTTCTTCTATAATTTTCCCACTATTGAGTTTTTTTTTTCCTGAGGCGAACGCTCCTGCTCGAAGTGTGGGACTCCATGACTCTGTCACAGCCTACCCACTAAAACCCCTCTTCAGCATTCAAGTGGCTCTTTCTGGAACTGCTTTGGGGCATTACTTCAGAAAGAGGATGATTATTGTTCTTAGTTTTTTTCCTCATTGCTGTCTATTTTCTCTCACCCTGATGTCTCTCTCCTTCGTGTCAATTATGTATTTGGCCAGTAAGCTTATCTTAGTCCAAATTTCTGCATCCTCCAGCATCTTGTTTATTATATTGTCTGGAGTTAGTTGACCTGTGACCGTTTCCACTTCTTGTCGTTTTTGATGCCATCTCATACAGGTGAAGAATGTATATTCGACGGTGTCACCTTCCTCGCAGTATATGCATGAGTCGCTATTGCTTACATGGAAGCGTTTGCGGTAAGTCTGGAAGCACCCGTGCCCTGTTAGTAGTTGTGTCAGGTGGTACGTGGTATCACCATGCTTCCTCGAAAACCAGGGAGCTATATCCGGGATAAGTCTGCACGTCCAGAGTCCTGTGTCTGCTTCTCCTTGCTACCATTCCTGCCATCTTTCGAGCATAGTCGTGTTAGCGTTGGTTTTCTCAGTTGACCTCTCTTCCATTCTTTGTCTAGCCCATATGTGGGTGGGGGGGAATCCGTGCTACTACTAAAAGTACCCTAGTGGATGCGGTTCTGTATGCTCCAGTTATATAGATAGCCGTCCGGCGTTGAGTGCTTAGCAAGACTTTTCGGTTGACCTCTCTCTGTAGAGCCTTGTGCCAGATTGGTGCTGCATAGAGCATAATTGAATGCACCACTGAGCACAGAATTTTTCTTGTGGCCTCTCTCGGGCCTCTAGCTTTGGGCATCAGTCTTTCTATCGCCGCTAGGGCTTTGTTAGCTTTTTCCGCTGTTCTCCTTATATGAGCCCCCATTGTCATGTTTTAATCCAACAGCATACCTAGATATCTCACCTTTTTCTGGCTCTCCACCACGGTATCCTCAATTTCTAGGCTGATGGTCTTGATTTTTCTTCCTGCTACCAAGAGAACTGCTTCCGTTTTCTGTGGGGCTAGTCTTAATCGCTTATGATGGAGTCTGATTTGCTATCATTTGCAGGTTTTCCTTCGTTTTGGCTGTAACTACAATCCCCACGTCATTGGGGTCATAGTAGAGGTTCCAAAGAGTAGGTCCTAATACGGATCCCTGAGGAACTCCACAGGTTACTTTCATTTTTGTTTCCACTCCTATCATTAGCCATCTCTCTTCGAAGTAGCTGATTAACATTGAGTGAACAGCTCTCATTTAGATTCAGATAACAGATATTCCCTAATGCAGCTTCCGCACTGCCCCATAAAACCGTAAGAAGAATTCAAAGAATTAGAATTTCTCCCATTTGAATATAACCAAATGCATTCAGATACAAAAAACCTTTCACCGGCCGTTGAAAATAATTTATTCTGCGAAATTCTGTGCTTTTCATGAAATCTGACAACCTAGCCGTGAAAAATTTTAACAAAACTACTCATATAAGTTGTTTCAATATAACCAAACTCAATAACAAAAATAAAACTGAATAATCATTTGGTAAAAAAAACAACAAATTTTAGCTTATCGGTATAAGCTGAAAAACTGGGAAAAGAAAATATTAATTGTCGCCAATATTGTTCACTTTCCTTTCTTAGTTTCTAAAATAATTCCCCTCGAATGAAGTTCCATGTAAAAAAAAGTAAACTATACAATTGAACTACCAAATGTTTCCCTGAACGGTAAATAAAATGAGAATTTACAAAAAAACTAATACATATTTCGCTAGTGATTTCATGATTTCAATCGAAAGGCTAGGACAAAATATATACTGATAACGAATGGAACAGAAAGCAATTAAATAAACATTCGGTCGACTGCAGAAATCGTGAAAATAATTTTTATAGATCAACTTCGTAGCTACCATTTCTGATAAATAAAATTCACCATCTGATGGAAAATAATTTCTTCCGAAATTTAAGAAAATTAGCAATGTCTTCCTAGCTTAAAAAAAAATCTAACATGAATATTAATTGAAATATCAAGCAACTAACCGAATTTACTTTGAAATTACGAATAATTCTAATGAATTGTTTCCGATTCATTAAAAAAATGTATAATCCTGGTGATTATTATCACATGGAAAAAAAAGAAAGTAAAACAGGAATCCACCACAAGTTCATGAAAGTCAAACAAGCATACGTTTATTATGATATATACAGGAGGAAAAATCATAATGAAACCTACCTTCGAGTTTCGGAAGGGTTTTCCAAAAATCCCAATCGGAATTTCATTTCACAATCTTTTGGGCACTGTCTTAAATTTTTTTCAGTAAATTATCAACCGATAGTATGGTGAATACCAACTGAAGAAAGTTATGAAACGACAACAGGTCCTATAAGAGGAAGGAAAAAGTACATAAGTTGAAGGTCCAAAATGGCGATGCTGAAAAGTCGGGGAAGATTTTGTGTCACTTGAGTGAAGTTCTATTATCCTCCAAAGAGAGTGAAAGGCAAATTTACATCAAATGCTATACCCAAGCAAGCAAAACTAGGTAGTGTTTTCACTAAGTGAAGACCCTCGGAAATAATCCTCAAAGAGATGTTTCTGTAAACAAATTTTTCAGGCCGGTCTTCTTCGAACCTTCACAAAGCAATCTCAAAAATGGAATCCGTAGGATTATAATATTGAAACAAAATAATATGAATTCCAGCGCATGACCATACGTCATGGACAGGTGTGATGAACCAATGGGCGATCGAATAGAGCTGTTTCAGAATATCAAATCATTTAAATGCATTTTCCAAACTGGAACAATCTACTGAATGATTGGAAAAATCAGGGATCAATACTATGGGGAATATTTCCTCTCAGAGACAATTCCGCTAAGATATTTAAAATATAATATGAAATGAAATATCAACATTTCTTCAGGGATACGGTAGTTGATCAAAAAAAACCTTTTGTTCTTGAGCTGTTTTTTTTTTCTCGACGTATCAACCCTTTTCATCGACCTACGTATATTCCTGCCGACCATTCAAATTTCAATTTTCAATATTCGATTACAGATACTGATATGAGGTCAGAACATATTGAATATTGATAAGTTTACAATGATCTGGAAAATAATTAAAACTCTCATTAGGAATAACGAAGGCGACTATTTTGCCCGATTGCTGACATTTGCATTCCTGGAGCCGCTTGCTGAGTTTTCGAGGATTTACTCGAATAAACAAAGTCTTCGATCCCACTTATTCTGAAGATAAACGATACCTTCATTAACTCACAATCTCTTCTGATGGAAACGTATATATCTCTGAAAATGCTTAGTCGAAATCTCCCCATCTCTGAACAGAATACAATGTCAACCATATTTCAACAATCATAATACGAAATCTCCAATCGCAATTCTTCATAGTAGGATAACCATATTGTAATCACCGGCGATATCATTTTTCCGATAGCAATCCTGTCTGTGGTAGAACTCTTCTGCGATAATGTAATCCCATATGTAGTAAAATGCTTCGGGCATACATCCTGCGTTATCTTAACTCGGATCAGCATTACCTCTACTAGTTCTCAAGAAAATGTAGGAGGAGCACTCTTCATACGTTTTAGCTAGATTGGAAGCGAACGGTTATTTCTCGAGTTACTTAGCGAAATGGGAGAATCACTGGATTTTTATATATTGGATTCAGAAGTTGATGGTTTTCTCGATATTATGCAATGCGATCACTGAAAACCTTCTCACCAAGGAACAAAATTCTGACAGGAATAATTTTGTTGTTGCATGCCAATTCGATGTGAAGTCTGCATTTAGATGGATTTTGATAGGATCTTTCAAATTTCACTGAGTGAATTCAGTACAACTGATGAATGACGTTTGGAATTCGGTTTAGCTGAGAATCAAAATGTATAAACATACAGTGCATTTCTGTAATGTCCCCCCACTTTTATTTTTTGCACGGGTCAACTCAAAAAAATGTAATTTGGGATAATGAAATTATTGCATGAATACTTTATTTTGAAGTGAAATTGACAGATGAATGTTTCAAGTTGGCGACTGGATGCCATCTGGAAAAAAAATTAAATAGAAAGGGAGGGTCTTGTGACACTTCTTTTTGAAGCGCTTGACAAATGCTTCATAACCCTAGAATATAATGTCAATATCTTCAACTACTACAAAATGGCGGGACTTTTAATAATTGCCTGAATACATTGAAATTCAACCACATTTTCGGACACAGTAACGTCAATATCTCTAGAAATATTTATTATTCTCTGCCGTATATCCAATATTGAAACAGGTTCAGTTCCGTACATTTTTTGCTTCAAATAGCCCCATGAAAAAAGTTCAAAGGTGTCAAATCTGGTAAGCGGGTTGGCCACTCTGTAGGTCCTCGACGGCCAATCCAACGACCACGAAAAGTAGTATCCAAATAGTTTCTTACTTGTCTGGAGTAATGTGTTGGTGCTTCATCCTGTTGGAATACAATATCCATATCAAATCCATTGGGATTCGCTTCGACGATTTTAGTGATGAGAGGGTCAACAGTAGTTTCCAGAATATTCAAATACTGTTCCCCTGTTGAAGTTTGATCAATGAATAGAGGTCAATATGGTTTCCCAATATTCCTGCTCAAACGTTATTTTTTTTGGATATTGGATATGTGTTTCCCGGAAAACGTGAGGGTTGGTGTTATTCAAATAACAGCAATTTTGTCTGTGAACATTGCCGTTTGAAAAAATGTACCTTCGTTACTGAAACAAATACTGTGGAGATGCCTTGCAATGTTTTTCGTCATGATTTCGCAGAATTCTGTTCTTCGATCAGGGTCACATTCAATTAATCTGCTGATGCAGATTATGTAGAACATGTTTTTCCTTACGAAACAGTAGACTGTTATACTGAAAATCTTCAAGAAAAATAGAATTAGATGAGTTAGGAAACACTTGTTACATTAAATAACATTTTTCAAGTGTTTTTCATGACGAAGAATTTCAAGAATGAGGTTTTAACGATGAACAAGAACGAGAATGTTTCCTACTTATTCACCAAACTCAAAGACCTATTCATGCAGCTGCAATTTCGTAAAAATGTATCATCTTTCTCACCAACCGATTTCCTAGAGTATTTGAAGTCCACTAGATAATCGTTGAGATAACAAGATTAGTGTTCCGAATTCTTGGAGTTCTTGTCAAATACTCTTCATGAACAGGAAAATAGCAGAATCAATACTCCTGGTTCCATACAGTCTATCTCGTCGTGTGTTTGTAGATCTTCTGCTGGAAAAATACTCACTAGTTTATTTTGTAGTATATCTTCAAGAGGTAGCAAAAATGTATGTGACTTTCTGGAAGTTCAACCAGCGTTTCCTAATATGACTGATAACCAATCCGTGCAAAGCTCATTGTTATATCATCTGAAAATAGTTTTTTTAACGGGTGATGATCAACTGTATTACCAAATATATGCCATAGTAACTGACTATTATGAGACAAGTATAGCTGAGACACCACTCAATCTAATAATAACAATGATGATCTTCTAACATGACTGAACCTCTCATGGAAGCACCAACCTCTAACGAAGGTTTGAAATAGATGATCATTTCAATCTAGCAGACCACTATTATGATCTCCATGCAGTCATTATTCACTGTGATTCTGGCGTTTAATCTAGTCATTATTACGCATCAGACATAGACGAAACTGAATGGTTTAAGTTTGACGACGGTCGTGTCACTGAATATTCTGGTGATATCTTGAATTTGTTGGAGCCTCTGAAGACACCCTACATTCAATTCTATGAAAGAGAGGACATTGACAGATCAAGATCTTCAGATGATGTGGTGCTGCAGGTTTTTCCGGGTTTTCCTGCAGCTGAAAAAGCAAATACGACACTGGAATTAATCAAATCGCTCCGGAGCGCTACTTGATTTTTGTTGTTTCATAATTTCATAATTTGTATTACTTTCAATAAAACTGATTTCGTGATTTTCTATTACATTTCATTCAGAGAGATAATTTATTTAAATTGACTGTTTTCACAGTATTTCATTACAAGAGAGTTTTGAATTGAATGGTGTATAGTTTTTAGGAGAAATTAATCTTCGGAAAAAAATTTTTTTTCGGCTCTATACATCTTCATTTCCAAGGAAGAAAAAATAAATTAGCTTTCTCGAAGATATGTAGTTCAAGCATTGACGTTAATTCCGTTATAAACTGTACAAATCCCTTCCGAAACAGTTAGTTTCACATGCCAAGTGTATTACACTAAATACATTTTCGAAACAACTACTTTCAGATGAAAATTGAGTTAAACGAAAATCACTTCTTTCTATTCAGTTTCTAGTTCAAACATTCACTATGGGATTGAAACAGATATCATTCATAGAAACGTTACACAATGTAATATATTGTTACGATACACCTATTTGCCAATGTCTTTAATGACCCACCTGAAAAGAAAGGAGTTCAAAGTCAAGTACTTTGTCTTGATTATTTGGCAGAGTGACAGCGTTGAAAATATGCCCTAATGAGAACGACATGAGTCCTTTCGGACTCTGAAATTGATCGGGAAAATGTCAAAAATGTTCTTCACAATGGTATAGTATAGAGGAAATCAGGAAACCTCAGATAGAATATATGCTCCACATCGCATAAATCTTTTCAAATTTTGCGCTATTCAGTTCACTGATGGGCCGTTGCATACTTGTTCATTGCTTGTCACGCACACGTTTTCATATTGGGTGGTATGAAGCCGGTTCGACAGCTAGCGAAATAAATACGTTTTCGAAGGTGAAAAGTGAAATAAGTATAGATTGTTTGGTTTCACACGACTTCTACAATTATAAAGGTCCGTAATGAATTTGTGTCAGTTAAATTACTGAATAAATGTTATTTTGGGTACAGATTGTGTTTGAACAATCGACTTTAACTAATTTCTCTGAATTCAAAATGATGTGGAAGAACTGACATGAAATTTTAGGGAAATGGTGAAACGTATGCAATCCGAAAAAATTATTCATCAGATATGGCACAGCAAAAAATGAAATCATGTTTCTACATACCCAAAAAATATAGTAGCTCTAATGATGGTAAGGTGTTACTGATCAAGAAAACCCTTGTTATCAATTTGTATGCCAAAAAGAACACTTCGTCAGACTGACTAGTGAAGATAGAGAAAATTTAGTATGCTATGAATGCGGTAAATGAAAAACAACTCATCTATTCTTGGATTTAACTAATTTTTATTTTATGCTGCCGAAACATTCCAACAAAGATGATGGTGTGTATATTTACAGAAACTGAAACACATGTCAATGTTTCACGTCACCTGTTTTGAAAGTAAGTCAACAAACATAACATCTTCATCAGAATAAAATTTGTTATTTGATTTCTTCTTGCAAATGAACATTTCTATTATTTTCTGTCACATTTCATTCGATGAGATAATTCATTTGATTCAACTGTTTCCAGAATACCTCATTATAATTGAATGGGGTATATTTTTCAGGAGACACTAGTTTACGGAAAAAAGGTTTTGATTCCTTACTTCTTCATCTCCATTCAAAAATATGTGAGAAACTTTGAAAGAAATAAAAAAATGAATTGAGTTCATAATGAACTCTTTACAAAGATGCGCAGATCATGCATAGACTTTTAGATACAAACTGGAAAAAACAGTCTTCCCGACACAGTAACTTTCACATGCACACTGAATTACACGGAAGAAGGTTTCGAAACAACTACTTTCAGATGAATATTGAATTATGCGAAAAAAACTTTTTTTATTCAGTTTGTAGCCCAAACATCCACTATGAACTTGTGATGTACTGTTTGGAACCTTTGTTGTAGTAATGAATATTACTGGAGTTTTTTCCCAGCACCAAACCGTTATTTTGACACCTCAACACGTATTTCGATCACCAAGTGGGATCATCTTCAAGAGGAAGATCAAACTTAGCGTAGTCTTCAGCCATGAATCTTGCTTTTGTTTGAGTATGCACGATGGACGAGCAAGAGCAAGAAGGCGTCGTGGTGAAAGACCTAGTTTGATGTGGAGAGGCATGTTCACCATACTGTTAATTTAATGGTTCAGGGTGCCATTGCATGAGATAGCGGGGTACCTTCAGTCTTCATCAGAGGCAACATTTCAGCTTTCAGTTACATTCACGAAGTAGTGGTGCCTCATGTCCTCCCATATCTTGAGACCATCTTGGATATAGCAACTCCAGATCAGCATGACATTAACCGCTTATCATGGCCACCCAGATCGCCCGATCTTTCACTAATCGAACATATGTGGGATATTCTCGGTCGCATACTGCTGAATTTACAACACCCCCTACATACTTTGGCAGCATGAGTTGGGAGTAGGGTGGAATGAGATACCCTAACAGGATATAGACCACCTCATCAGGACAATGCCGAGATGTATCCATCCACATTACTAAACACATTACTCAACTTCACTGGTTTCACGATCATCCAATTTCTCTGAAAACATACCCGTTTGTTTGCTGTTATCTGTTAGGTATGTAAGTGAAAAATTATTGAAATATATTCTTTGTCACTAGTATAGTCTCGTCTAGAACTTCAGGTTACAATCATTCAGAAATTTCATCAAAGCACCTATTACTTGTGATTCGTTCAGTTATAGATAGTAAGTGCAGTATATTCCAAGGTTGTATTATGTTTTCCCGTCTTGATGTTTTCATAAAATCTTTGGTTTGTTCCTGATATTTACAACAATTGAAAAATATATGTTCAAAATCACATATCACTTCACATGTATTACATTGGTTTTAATCTACGATTCCTATTCTGTAAAGGTGAGATGAATAGCATGCATGCCAGAATTTCAGTTTGGTTATTGTGACAATTGTTTTTTTGTCCGTACTTCATTTTCTTGTGCTATTTTTTTAAGGACAAAACACAAGCAAAAGTAGCGATTCACATTGGATACGAATCGCTGGAGACTAAATCCATTTGGAAAAACGTTCTCAGGAAGTTTATTCCACATAAACGCAGTTCTCCAGATGAAAGACTTCTTAGCAAAATTTGAAGTCTGATGTTAGCTTTGTAAAGCATCTGAGAAGCAGCCTTTGCAATTCCAGTGACATGATTGTGACAAAACATATTGGTGTCCATTTTAACCCTCAACAAACTTAACGGAGCAGAAAGCGGATTTGTCTGACCTGACATTATTATATTCGGTTCGGAGACATATATTCGCTGGAATTTTCGGTGTTAAACGGTTATACTGTGTGGCAGGGTTTCCACAATAATCATCCTAGTTTGGCTTGAACCTACTTTTGGATTAGTTGAGACATTCTTCAGCGCTACTTTATTTTCCAATGTGTTGTCCTGTTCCGATGCTTACTATCGTCATTTCATCAACTCATCTTTCTTGTTGCTTATTGAGCCTGTGTGAACTTTGATCCATATTAATTTGATATCAAAATTAGCTTCATGGAGACTACTGTTTCGTGAAATACTTCTATTTTGAAATAATAATTCCAATTCAAGTCTGCAAATAATTGTTAGGTCAGGTTAGGTTAGGCCCAAAGTGACTAGGTCTTTTTGCCCCTCCACCGCAAGGGTTTATTGTGGCTCACACATAATTCACACTTGACTAAATGAATCCAGCTTCTTAACAAAGCCGATTATTTTGTATGGTGAGTGGTCTTGCAGGTCAGGTGGTAAGAGTACGGCTCTGTCGAACTCTAAAAACCTGATTTGATACCCAGCGGGGCAGTCACAAAGTATGTGCTGTTACATCATTTTCCAAACAGAGGCGACAGACACTGTCTTGCGGAAGTCCGAGTCTTTGCATATGATGATTCAAATGACAGTGACATGTAAGAAGTCCTGTCAGACATCGTAGTTCATCCCTACTTCAGTCCAACTGTTTGGTATCAAGCTTCGAAGGTTGAATAAACGCCTTGGAGTGAGCCAATCTTAGAAGAGTCTGCCAGAAGTCCATAAATCTTCTTGCCATCTAGGCGTTCAATCTTTGTTTGGCAAAGCCTAAAGCGATGCCAATGACAGGTTCTGGTCCGATGACACCCGATGACACTCCTTTGTAATGGAGTCAGCAGCCTCATTGCCCATTGCTTTCCAAGCCAGTATGGCAAGGAATCCAGAACAGAGACAATCTGTTACGTCTTTCTATCGAGGAGAGCTGTTTTTGGCAATTTGCTACCAATTTAGACGTTGCTTGGTAGGAGCCAAGAGCTTCCAAAGCCGCTTGACTGCCCTAAAATATTTTTATTGGCTGCGCTAATAATAGTGATCAGTAATCATTTTGATCGCCTATTGAAGATTTGATTTTTTACATTCGAAGACCCTCAACAAAATATATTTCCTAATTACAATCTTCGGTAACTATAAAAAAACATTATTTGTGTTGTTCCAATTTCAGTCGTGATTTTTTTGAGAATAATGAATTGTGAACAATAAAACAGATCTGGACTCAAACTGATTTGAAATTTTCGTATTGAACAATTAAAACCATAATTGAATTGTATTGAATTGAACTGAGTTGAAAAATTCAAGTCAAGGATGTGTTCAAACATATAAACCCTGTACCGCAGGTCTGCAAAAAAACTTTTTAAAAAATTGTTTTGATTTCGTTAACTGATATTTATGTAGTTTTTTGCGCTGATTCAAAAAATGACATTTGTTTTCATCTGTCACGTAAGGTTTGCCTACAAAATAAGGATGAAATAATTGAAAAAGTACAAAAAAACGAGGAATTGTGGATTTGTATTTATTATTTTAAATGGAGTAAAAGCAAAAAAAACAATGCTACATAGCTAAACTAAGCATAATAGTGATTTGCAAAGTGATTATAAGTCTCTGTAAAAACGTTTTCTTTTTCCGTGAAAGCTTCTTTTGGTACTTTTCGACTGTGTTCTTGTGAATTTTCCCTTTTTAACATCCAACAGTAGTCGGCCATCATATTAACATTCCACCGACCTTGGTATCTGCGTTCCATTTCTTTTATGCTTTGATGGAACCGTTCTCCTTGTTCCTCATTTACAGCCCCTTGATTTTCGGGAAAGTAGTCCAGATGTGAGTGAAGGAAATGGACTTTGACACTCATGTTGCAGCACAAAATTTTGTAGTTTTGTATCAATTCAGCAACCAAAGTTTTGTAGTTTGGGTCTTTTCTGTTTCCAAGAAAGCCTGTGTGTGTATATATATATATATATATATATATATATATATATATATATATATATATATATATATATATATATATATATATATATATATATATTATATATATATATATATATCTCCTGATATTGCCTGTCACATTTTATGTGACAGGCAATATCTGGTTTGTTGAAGGAGTCACACAAAAATGTTTCATACAAAAGTTTCAGGAATTCATGAGAGCTATATTTTGATATAATTTTTAAATATACAGGGTGTTTGGTGTAGGTGCTACAGACCCAAATTCCATTTTTTAAAATAGAACGCCCTGTATATCATTACATATTCAGATGCTACGTTAAATTCTGATATCATTTCATGTTTGGTTTTTGAAATTCGGTTTCGGCGTTGTTGAGTTATTGCACTTTTCTTTAAATATAAAGTTTCAAAAAAACTTATTTACTCGTACACGAATCCAGTCTATATCTTTTATTAAATTGAACTAGACTACTATTGAATACAAACCATTATTCTCACCTCTACGATACGATACGATATTCAAAATTCAGTTGGTATAACGTTTGAAACCCACGGACTTTGAACGACGACTTGAATTCATTGCTTGTATTCAGGTAATATTACATGAAAATCCTAACATATTCAGTCAAATTTTGTGGAGCGATGAATCGCGATTCCACAATAATGGAGTTGTGAATCGACATAACAGTCACTATTGGTCTCAAGAAAATCCCCACTGGGTCAGCGAAAGTAATTTTCAAACTACTTGGGGTATTAATGTATGGTGTGGATTGTTCAATGGCCGCATCATAGGACCTTACTTTTTCAATGAAAATCTCAATGGATTGCGATATTTACATTTTCTAGAGAATGATTTGATCCAGTTGACGGAAGATATTCCCATAGCAGAACGACAAGGAATTTGGTGGCAACAAGATGGTGCTCCTTCTCACAATTCACAGGTTGTTACTGAATATCTGGATAGAACGTACCCAAATAGATGGATTGGTAATAAGGGTCCAATTCGGTGGCCGGCTCGTTCCCCAGATTTATCACCGCTTGATTTTTTCCTATGGGGTTATTTAAAAGATATTGTTTTCACTACTCCCCCTTTGAATGTGGATGATCTGAAAATGAAAATTCGACTAGCGTGCAGTGATATTACGCCTGATATTATAAGAGCGACTTGTACGAGAGAAGTGATTCGACGTTTCGAAGCCTGTATAATATCTAATGGGCATCACTTTGAACAATTTTTATTACTTATTCCTAGGTACCTACCATTCTTATGAAATGATTTATCAAGTTATATTATTTACATTGTTATTAATTAAAGATTTGTTTTAGAATACACCTCTTTCAATTTCGCAATTGTTTCATATTCAAAATGATTCCTGACTGAATTCCACAACTCAAAATTGAAACCATTACTTCGAACACCCAAAATTTTGACTAATTTTCATGTGATCTGATGCAGAGAGAATACTTGTATGAGATATTTTAAAAAATAATAGTCGTTCTCAAGAATTTACATTTTAGGCAATAACTCAACAACGCCGTAACCTAATTTCAAAAACCAAACATGAAATGATATCAGAATTTAACGTAGCATCTGAATATGTAATGATATACAGGGCGTTCTATTTTAAAAAATGTAATTTTGGTCTGTAGCACCTACACCAAACACCCTGTATATTTAAAAATTATATCAAAATATAGCTCTCATGAACTCCTAAAACTTTTGTATGAAACATTTTTGTGTATCTCCTTCAACAAACCAGATATTGCCTGTCACATAAAATGTGGGACACCCGGTATATATAATCTTGAACCCTCTCACCCTCAGGGTGTCGGGTTATCATTTTATTGTTGCTTTATGAACTTTTTCCATTCCTTTCTATCTTTAGTCAGTGTCTTTACTTCGTTCTATTGTTTATTTCTTCCTTGTAGAATTTTTCCCATCATGTCGTTCCAGGTTTTTTTCAGGTCTTCCTCTTCTTCTCTTGTTTTGTGTTTTCGCTTTATAGATTTGTTTCATAGGTCCATTGTTTGGCATTCTCTGTATGTGTCCCCACCATCCTGATTGTTTTTGTTCTATAAATGAAATAATGTCTTCTATGTCTAGTTCTTCTCTTATTCGTGTATTTCTTATCTTATCTCTCCTTGTCACTCCTATAATTCTCCTCAGGTATTTCATTTCTGTTGCTTATATTCTACTTTTGATTTTTTTTTGTTGATATCCAAGATTCACATCAATATGTTGATACTGGCCTATATATTGTTTTGAATATTTGTAGTTTTGTCTGTCTTGAAATTTCTTTTTTATTGATGAAATTCTTATTCATTGTATAGTACAATTTTATGGTTTTGTCGATACTGTTGTTAATTTCTGATTCTTGTCTTCCTTTTTCGTCTATTGTTACGCCAAGATATTTGAAATCTTTTACTTGTTTTTTTTTATCATTTATCATTATATTCATTTCTTCTTCTCCTATGGTCATCACCTTGGTTTTATCTTTGTTTATTCTCATTTGTTTTCTCTTCAGTGTTTCATTCCATATTTTTATATTATATTGTAATCGTTCTTCATTTTCAGCTATCAGTATTATGTCATCGGCAAATGCTCCCTCGGCTATCTCTACTCTTTGCATATTTTTGTATCCAATGCACATTTTTTGCTATTTCTATGACATTCCTTGATGATGTCGTCCATGAAAATGTTAAAAAGCATTGGGCTCAATGATCCACCTTGTCTCAAACCCTATTTTGTTTTGAAACCTTCTGATTCAATGTTATTCTTGATAACATAATTTTTATAATTTCTATATATGTTTTTGATCATATTTATGGTTTTTTCATCGATATTTCTATTTTTCAGACTCTCCCATAATTCTGTTCTTGGTACCTTGTCGAAAGCTTTTTCTAGGTCTATGAATGCCAAGTATATATTTTGGTTTTCTGATCTTCTCTTTTCTATTATTTGTTTTATTGTGAAAATGTGGTCTTGTGTGCTTCTTCCTGGCCTGATCCCACTTTGTGGTTTTGAGAGTTGTTACTCTATTTTATTCCTGAGTTTGTTGTTAATTATTCTCTCTATTATTTTTGTTATGGAATTAGGAATCACACGTTAGAAGGTAAGACCTCGTTACTCCTAGCTCGCACAAGTTTCTCAACTTCTGAGAGTTGACGTTCGTATGGGGGCGATAGCTGATTAACGGAAAAACAGATATTCAGTAGCGTAATCCCTCTATAATTATTGCAATTTTTGTAGTCTCCTTTTTTATGTATCGGTGTTATTAGAGCTGTTCCCCATACTTCTAATATAGTTTCTTTTTTCCATGCCTTATTGATTATTTCTAGTAGGCTCTTTCTTCCAGTTTCTCCTAAGTTTTTTATCATTTCTGATGTTATTTTGTCCTCTCCTGGTGCTTCTCCATTCTTCAATGTTTTAATTAGAAAGCCTGTTATAACAAGTTTAAATGTATTCCAGGCATTTTTTCATTTCATTTCCATTTTAGTGACAAAGCTTTCATCTTTCAAAAGATTTCTTATGTCTGGCCCAACGAAGACTCCTTATTTTAGTTTTACGTCGGATAGACCAGGAAACTTTTCAGAAAAATACTTGAAACAATCTCCTTCTTTATCTTATGCTTTCACAAACTGTTTCATTAGCCCCAATTTGATATGGAGTGGTAAAAGTAAGATTTTTTCAGGATCCAATAAACTTTGTTTTTCAACCTTTTCAACTCCAGGAATAAGACCCTTCCTCATTGGTCACACCTGCATGAGATAGTGTTGTTTCCTGTCACGGCTATCCCATTCACATATGAAACATGGAAACTTAGTGTAACCACTTTGTTGACCTAGTAACATTGAAATAACTTTCAAGTCTCCACAAATGGTCCACTTATGATCAGAGCAGCTGAGCTTATTAAGAACAAATTCAAGATTTTCGTAGCATTCTTTCAAATGGAATGAGTGTCCAACAGGCACATAAGCATATGGTTTCCATTGTAAAGAAGTACCACAGCTTTCAAACTTCTTTTTGATGAATCGATGAAAAGTCTCCATTTCTCTGGTTCATACGTTATGTTGAACATTTCCATGAGGCCGGTTACATTGTTGCAGAAAACTAGGTCACCCTCTTGTGTGAAAAAAGGGGGAAATTCCCTTTCTCTAAATCGGTACCATGAAAATTGAACACCGGAGGTTAGCATATTATGTCTTTCTTTAAGTCTAACACTTAGACTTAACCCATTAAGGAAGGAATTAATTTATTTTAGAATTTTGCAAAAGTATATTCCCAAATTGTATGTCCAGAACAAAACAAATAGATTTGCCCAAAAAGTATAGTGAAATTTTTCTTACTTTCTTCAAAAATTAGTGTTGCTATATGGCAACGCGAGTAACTTACACTGCCATGTTTCATAAAAAAATGTATTGATTAAAAAAACTACATTCGTGTATGGTATTCAACATTGCATGACAAACAAACTCCTACATTACATTTGATGCATTTTGTGCGCATAATTAATTTGCAATTGTCGCTATTGCATCTAATTTTTTTTCCACTGGTGTGAGCAGGTGCCCTATATTATCATATCGCACATCATCACCAACACGGTTGAACGATCTGCTCAATTTACTTGCAGATGGTCTACCTTTTCCTTTCGGTGGATTCTTATACTTGTTGAGGTATGTTTTGACAATTTCTTGACGAAAGTGTAGTTGCGTTATTTTGTTGCCAGACTGTTTGTACAGGACCCAGGCATTTTGAATTGCGGCATTTAGTAGCCATGTGAGAAGACACCACCACCATTTTTTTCCATGTAGACTTATCCTCCAGCGTGCAATATTTTTATCCATCAGATCCGTGCCATCCATGGATGCATTATATTTGGAAATCAAGTTCGGTCTTGTTACTTGAAAAATTTTTTTCTCCTTCGCTGAATATCGTTTTACACTAGCAAGTGGGGCTACCCCATATTTTGTCGAAGCTGCTGAAACTAAATTATTGTCAGTCCAACACGTTAGTAAAATTCCGTTAGTTCTATCCAAACAAGAATCGTAGTCACCACGTTCTTTCTTACTCATATCCTTTTTGGATACCAACGGGCAATATTTAGGGATTCGGTTGTCGCGATTGGTTCCTGTGGATGAAAAACCTCTTGGTTTCAGATGACTAAGAAGGTGCAAGCTTGTAAATAAATTGTCTGTGAATAGATTGTATCGCTGTTTTTCTTTTCTTCTGGTAACTCATCCAGTGGCATCAGCAAAATATCAGTAGATTTTCCAAACACAGTTTGGTATTCTTCGTTCACGCGCCTATCTTTGCCTTGATATAAAAAAAAAATTCACAAGATATTCGTATTTGCTATTCAGCGACCATATCTTGTATCCAAATTTGATTGGTTCACTTCGGATGAATTGCTTGCATGAGTGCTTTCCAAAGTATTTGACCATATACTCATCGTAATTTAAATCTTCTTCTGGAACAAAAAAATTCAGAAATGTTTGCCACAGTAGATCACTCAGAGGTCGCAGCTTATATAATTTGTCATTTGGATCTAGTGCATTGTTATCTGCGCAGTGTAGATACCGCCAAATTGTTAAAAATCGGTCTCTTCTCATTGCATCCATCACTAGTTGGTTACAAAGATCGCCATCAGTATTCCAGTATTTTTTTTTTCTAGGTAATTGACAATATCCCGATAAAATCAGAATAGCAACGGAACATTTCATTTCATCCAAAGTTATTCGAGGAGATGGCAAGTTTTTAAATGGCGCGTACTTGTTTGATTCTTCTACCAGTAAAGAAAGTACGTCATGGTCTATGAATAACTCGAACATTTCTGTTGGGGTTGAAGTTTTAAAAAATTCATAATCTGAACGACAATAATTTTCTGAACTTTCTACCAGATCGCCTTTGATCCATTCAATATCCTCATAAGTAACTTTTTCCACATGTTCCGTTTCTGGTTCAACCAATTCATCATCTTCACCATGTAAAACAAGTTGAACTGGAGCATTCAATTGATTCCGAGATCAATTATCAACGAGTCCGCCTTTATCCTCCCCACCGGAATCCTCATCTGTGATCGCACCCTCATTCGGAGGCTCAATATAAATTCGGTCGACATCTAAATCACCATTTTACGCAATTTGAAGAGCTTCTTCGAGAGTTAGCCCATCGCTAGCAAAAAAAAGCAAAATGTAAAAAAGTAGTCCATCGAAAGGACTCGTGTGACCACATGGCAACATCGAGTTACAAAGCTTCACGATTTCGAAAGTTTTCGCAAACTCCCGTAATTTCTGCCGCCGTTACGTTGATAATATATTCCTAAAGCTATCGTAATGAATTTATTTTCGAAAACTGTAACAATCTCTTTGTATCTATACGTAATCTATACGTAAACTTGATATCCATTTTTGAGGAGTCTTCTAACGAAATCGTGTTTAAATATCACTGGAACAGACAAACACAACACACGATTCTTTCACCTGACACTGCAACAAACTATTGGCGTTACTTATCTATAAGAGGTAGGAATTTTTTTACTATTTTTTCCGTAATCTGCACACAAAATACTGTCAAAATCGCTAGTTGAATATCTCACAATTATTTCATCGCAAACCTGTGTTATTATAATTCAGCCTAAAATGAACCACTGTTCGCACCTAGGGATCGCATACTACAGTTATGAAAATTGATACGTTTTTGATTAAAAATACTCAGTAAAGTCATTTGGGATCGAAAGACGAAATATATTAACTAACTAGAATATTCGTCAACTATAGAAAAACATTATCAATTTCAGTCTGGGGTTCATGAGAATAACAAATCATGAACAATAAAATAGCTCTGGAGTTATGATGGCTTCAAATGTTCATATCGAACAATTGCAACTATAATAATCATCAGGGGATTATTGTGATTGCATTTCATGGATAGGTATCGATTTTCGATTATTTCAGAGTCAAATAGACGAATGATTGATATTCAAACTGTTTGAAAATCCCCTTCATATGATAAACCATAGTATGCCAAAGAAAGAATCATCTTTTTTGTTTTTATTCATGAATGAATATATATTCCAGTTGAAACTGTTACTCCAGAAATGAAGGTTTCTCTACGAATTGAAAAGCGGCGATTTTCATTCAGAACAATTAATTTTGAATGAGCGACATCTATGAGATGCTGTACTAACGTACTCTACCAAAATATGCGTAAAAAACTGACCGAAATGAACTATTTCTTGTATATTTTCAAATATCGTAGTCGTTTCACCTAAATATTCAATGCAATCATTCCACTGATATTTGAAGAAAATGTAAATGAATGGTTAAATCATATCATCAACATAGCGCAAAATTAAATACTGATGCAGATATCTAGGTGAGAACATGTTCTTGATGGTTAGTTTCGACAATAGCGTGGGGGCTTTTATCAGCCCATATGTGGTAATTATGAAAATTTATAATCTTGTCCCGAGAAAAACTACATTCGTTTGTGAATTCTATCGTCTTCAGAGAGTCACAATTACTTCTAATCATTTCCAGCATCCAATTACAAAATTTAAGACGGTTCGGAAAGTCTCGCGGTAACACTGCCTGTACTCGTTGCAGATGGTAAGGGTATGAGAGTTGTTCCTTTAAAATTCGAAATACCGTCATATAGTCAACATTTAGCTAGGAAGCAATCTTTCTAGTACTGGTAGTAGGTTGTTCATCAATCAAATTAAGTATTGCCTCCTCAAGCTGTGGTGTTCGTACTTCTCGATGGCGACCACAATCCTGCGTTCTTATGTCGAATGTACCATATTCTTGTAATCGTTGATAAAGTCGAGCAAATATTCTATGTGAAGGATGCTGCCGTTCAGGATACATTTCAGCATATCTTCTAGAAGCTTCTAACCTATTCCCCTGCGACAGACTGTAAACGTAATGCATATCAGCCATTTCCTCATTTGTGTATGCCATTTTAATAGAAAGTGAGTTATTGACGTAACAAATTGAGAACAGAACAACAACACACATATCAATATAATAATAATAATATTAATATAACAAAATAATTCAATTTCTCAAATTCACAAACTGACAGTGTCATACCAATTCAATTGTCACTATCGCTAATAGCGACCTACTAGATACATTAGTTTCGAATTTTCGCATTTATGACGATGTATCTCTGTAGTTGTTCCTAGTATTGTAATATTGTAACTTTTTTAGTGCTTGTGAAAAAAATTGTTATAGAAATTTTATGTACGCCCTTTAAGGGGCTGTATCTTAACAAAGGATGCTCCAATGAAATTTCTTTATATGAAAGATTCTATCTTTTTTTCGATGAGGAATCACCTCCTCAAATGTTTTACACTTATTTAGTTACACCCTGTATTGTTCATTTACGTGAATCCAATAGAAAAAAAATCTGTAATATTTCTGTAAAAAGTTTTCATATTGAAAGTGCAAAGTCAATTGTATCATTTCTTCATGAAAAAAATTAAGATTTTTCTGTACATTTTTATGTACATCATTATATCCATTCACACAGGAATATTTCATACTTAAATATTCAATAAATAGTCCATAGCTCAAAGTGGAGGTAATTATTGAGAATCAGAATCAAAACAGTGTTATCTCTATGAAATGTGTGGAGATATATATGTAAGTCAGAAATTAATTATAATTAGACATGTTTCGAGTGGAGTGAGCCACCCATCTTCAGTAAAACAAGAAAGAGCTACAAAGAAAAAGGATATGAGACACACTAAGGTTGAACCAATTGAATGGTCGTTAAGTCATACGTGGTGATTCAACACAAAAGGCTTTTTCTTCAGTTTATGATAATACCCCACATGATTAGGTAGAGTATTCATAATCAGTAACATCAAAATTTGTAAAAATTCTCCAGGTGTAAATCGAACCGTCATACATTACACAATGTTCGATAAAATGGCGCAGACATTTCATGAAGGATCATAAAATCTATTAAAATAAAATAAACTTACAACGAACTCTTTTAAGTAAATTCGAAATTTCGAAGAGAAGAAGGGAGATGAAACTGCGTTGGGTTATAACGGTTATTTCTACCTAGATGGGGGGAGTAGGAAATAAATGACGAAATTGGGATTTAAATATTGAGAAAATTGTAAAAATTCAAATTGTGGGTTTTCGACTATTTTATTGATAAACCTCCCTAATGCTCAAGGTCCTCCCTTCATCACACATGCGTAAACATTTTTTATCTGTGTCTGGAAGGTGGTTTTGGTTGATGATATTGTTGGCGAAGGAGTTGTTTGTATTGATTTAATTATTTCTGAATGGTTTTGTGAAGTTCCTGAACCCTAGTTTTGAAGGAGCGGCCGGTTTGGCCCACATACGCTTCAGAATAATTAGGGGTTGAACAAGAAAACCCAGCTTTTTTTTAAATAGAGACTTCATTTTCACTATTGATGAGTTGTTTGCCTAATGTGTTATTGCATTAAAAGGAAATACCAGTATTTTTGCTAAATTTTTTGGATATATTTTCAATATTATAGAAAACTTTGTTTAGAAACTTTGCTTAGGAAAGGAATAGAATAATACCTGGAAAATGATGAAGGGGACCATAAGTTTTTGTTGATGGATACCTGTGGTGAAGTTTGTCAATTAAATGAATGGAATAACCGTTGTTTAAGCCAATTATTCCCCTTTATCATTTTCCAGATATCATTCTATTTCTTTTCTAAGCAAAATTCCTAAAAATTCAGAAAAATAGATATCACGAACATTTTTTATGAAATTAATACCAACTGCTTCTTCGCCAACCATATCATTAACCAAAACCACATTTTCAGTCAAGACACAGATATAAAATTTTTACGCATCTCTGACAAAGGAAGGACCTTGAACATTAGTGAGGTTTTCTATATCAATAAAATAGTTAAAGATCCACAAACAATTTCCTTGAATGACCAGATTCATTTTGATTGTTTGAATTTTTTCAATTTTCTCAATATTTAAATCACAATTTCGAAATTTATTTTCTACTCCCCCCATCTAGGTAGAAATAACCTTTATAACCCAACTTCATTTCCTCACCACAGTTTTCTCTTCCTTCTTCACCTCAAGATTTCAAATTTACCTAGAAGAGGACGTTGTTAGTTTCATTGTATTTTAATCGATTTTATGTCTACGCCATTTTATCAAACAGTGTGTTGGCATTAGATATAAGACGTATAACTCTTTTTTGCAATATAAACATTTTTTTGAAATGACAAGAATCCCCCCACAACACTATGCCATATAGCATGTGACTATGGAAGAGTCCGAAGTACGAAGATTTGACCGCTCTGATTCCGGCGAAATCCTCCACTCTACGAATCATAAATATTGCACTTGATAATTTCTTGACCAGTTTGTCAACATGACATGACCAGTTCAATCTGTCGTCTATATGAACCCCCAGTAGCTTAACACTTTTACCCGAGGTTAAATACGTATTTGTGGAAATTATAAGATTTCAATTTTTAGCCTCATTAAGGAGAAGTCTATTTGAAACAAACCAGTTACTTGCAGACTTCATGGTGGCGTTGGCAGAAACACTCAAATCATTAACACTACCGTGACAGTCCACCAAAGTGGTATCATCCGCAAAAAGAAAACATTTTTTAGAAAGTATGTGGTAGTATAGGTCATTTATATATAGTATAAACAAGATTGGTCCAAGTACAGAACCCTGGGGCACACCATGTTTGACAGATTTCAAATTCGATTCAATCCCATGTAATGATACACACTGTGATCTATTGTGCAAATAGGATTCAAAGAATTTAAGGGACAGTCCGCGGATACCATAATAGGAAAGTTTCTTGAACAGAATATTATGCGAAACACAATCAAATGCCTTCGATAGATCGCACAACGTTATGAATGAATGTCTGCCCTCCTCAAAACCTATCACTATACTGGATATGATATTCAAAAGAGCATCGATTGTGGACTTACCCTTTCTATACGCAAATTGTCCAGGGCAGAAAAAAGAATCAGCTTCTAAGTATGCTATTAATCTGCTTTTGACAATTACCTTGATAACTTTTCCAAGTATAGGTATTAGTGAAATATGTCGAAAGCTGAATGTGTCTCATATACTTTTTCTTTGTAACCGTTTCTTGTTTTACTGAAGATGGGTGGCGCACTTCACTCGAAACATGTATCATTGCCATTAATTTTTGACTTAAATATATATTTATGAATTTCGTGGAGACGACATTGTATAGTATCTGATCTTATCATACAAAATTCTCGTATATGCTACATAATTTTCGGCTATCAACATTAGAATTCTCTTCTCATACACTGGTAATCAATAGAAACATTTCATCTGCTGTTTACTCGCATGCCCATAACGACGCTCGTCATATTAATGCCATCGGAAACATCGAAATAGAAAAAGGAATATCGCAACTCCCACAACTATGTTATATCTTCATTATTGAGAAATAAAACAGGACAACACGAGTAATAAAGCTTTCCTAAGAACACAATGCCGGTAATAACTTTATGGAAGAAATATTTCTTACTTCCCGGAGGGATCTACAGTCATCGTATTCTTTTGTTTTCCGCAAGAAAGTTTCTTTTCCTGCAATAGCCATTCGGATAATTGAATAAAACACTTTGAGTAGGGGAAACGAAGATTTCATGTTACGTTATATGTTCCTGTTGAAGTGTATTGAAAAAATGAGTATATTCACAGAGACGCAGTCACATTAAATATAAAAATGTTCGAAAATGACAAGGAGTGTACATTTTTTCCATTAGGAAATGAATCAAGTTCAATTAATGTTGCCACATGACCTTTGAATATTTCAGTGGTTTGAGCGAAGAAGAAAATTTGAAATAATTCTGACAGGTTTCAATCTGCCTTAGAAGATATAATAATAGATTTGTCTGAATTCAATGGAATTGATTTCGTAAGATGACAATTCTGAGCAGAGGTTACCAAAGGTAACTGGTATCATGGAATTAGGCCATACATTAGATGAAGTGATTCAGTTTTTTACAACACATAATTTTCAATGTAGTTTTTTTTCCTGCTTCCACCTTTGTATCTCCATGATGATAATCTGAATGAATGCACGAATTACCTTGATTGATTGATCAAAAGGCTCGTAGGTCACAGTACCCACGAGCCTTCTGATCAACCAACCTTAATGTACACATGTACTTCAAGTAGGAATTGTCAAAAATGCACGGAAGTTCATTCACATTCAATTTAGTAACTCGCGCAGTTTGCTTTTAATAATATGTGTCGGCTACTAGTCTTACAGAAACCAACTCACTCAACTAAAATTGATACCAGTGTTCCCTCACCAGAAAAAAAATGTTTTGTTTCCACACATGTTTCGCTAATCAGGTTAGCATCATCAGTAGGTGACTAAAACTACTACTTACAAGATATGTTATTGTTTTATAAGTATCTACATGGATCAATAATTGTATCAAGAGGGTAATTGAATTGCTTCCTAGTATTTTGTTACTTTTCTATTTCTATTTACTATCTCACCGATACTCAACTTTTCGTTCTTTCATCACCTGTAATCACTTACTAGTGCGACAAATGAGCATAAGAATGGGACCTTCATTATAGTTCAAAGAAAGCATTTCACATGTTTCGATTTCTAAACATTCGAAAGTATCGAAAAACTTGTTGTTATGTACCGGTTCCAAGAATTTCAAGTATTTCCCACTCATTCTGTGGCCATTCGAAAATGATCTTTGTAGAGAGCTATCATAGTAGTTTGACCATCATATTATTCTGTTGATCTCGGACTTTTCCTTTCCCATCGATCGTCTTGTCTCTTGTATTGCCCAAAACTTACTGAAGTGTACGAGCAGTTGTTCAAGTGAACAAGTTCATTTTCGATTTTTCAAAAATTTGACCCAATCCGATAGTGTATTCTGGAAGAACTAAAAATATTGGGTCTTCTTCTTACTGAAGAATGGAGGATACCCATAGGCACTCTCAATTTTTTTCCTAATTAACTTATCCATTGTGTATGGAGCATACCTGTTGCTCAACGGAATTATCATGAGAAACATCTAAGTTTTGCCTTGTATAAGAATATCAGAGGATCTAATGAACTATGCTGGTATATTTTCAAGTACAAAACACAAGCACTACAGGAAAATCTTTAAGGCGCTCTCAGAGCGGTGCCTGTGCCAAAATAGCGATTCACATTGGATTTGAATCGCTGGAGATCGAATCCATTTGGAAAAATGATCTCAGGAAGTTAATTTCACATAAACGCAGTTCTCCAGATGAAAGACTTCATGAAAAGTGAATCAAGGTATACTGAGTTGAACTTCAAAACGGTGAGCAGCCACAGTTCGTCACATATTTCTGATATGTACCACTCTCGGTGGTATCAAATGTGCTTGAATACTTCCCGTGAAAGTATCTATAGAAGAAAGACAAATCTCCAACCTTTCTTCGAACTATCAAGGTTGCACGTGATGTTCGCGTCTCCAATCAAGCGGATGGCTCTTTTCTGGATTGAATCCAGCAACTTCAGAGTATGTTTGTGGGCAGAGCTCCAAACATGAGAACAATACCCGAAAGAAGGTCTGATCTGAGATTTATAAGGCATCAAAAGTTGCTGAGATGTGTACTGCTTTCTGGTTCGGAACAGTGTTCCAAGCTTTTGAAAAGCAGCCTTTGCAATTCTAGTGACATGATTGTGACAAGACATATTGGTCCTTTTCACCAGGAAAAGAAGCTTAACGGGCTCAAAACCTCCAGAAATCTTCAAAAGCAAACTTAACTTTTCTGAAGAGGTAAAATACCTTGGTACTATCCTCGACAGGAAGCTACCATGGAACTAGCATCTACAGAGTAGAGCAAAAAAAGCATATGTGGCTTATGAACAATGTCGGAGGACAGTGGGACGCACATGGGGTCTTTCATCCCGTGTGGTCACCTGGATCTACACTGCAATAACTGCTATGTTAACGTATGGAGCCATTGCATGGGGACCGAAAGTTCTACAAGCAACGGCCATTCAAAAATTATTTCAAATACAGCGACTGGCTTGTTTAAACATCACATGAGTCATGAGAACAACACCAACCGCGGCAATGGAATTAATCACGGGGGGTCTGACCCCTCTGGATCTATACGTTGAGGAGGTTGCGTTAATGTGCACGGCTGGTGTGAACTTCGAAGTAGGAATGGGTCAATTGAGGCTGGGCCTATGGCGGAAAGCGCTAACTGCATAACCTCTGCTGCAGGCAACAAGCGATGCAATTGAACCCAGGTTTGTGTTTAATAAACCCTAAAAAATACAAATTAAGCAGAACTTAGAGTCAGATGATACAAATGCAATACGGATTTATACAGATGGCTCAAAAACCAAAGAAGGCTCAAAGTGTGGAGTGTACTCCAGATCACTAAGCCTAAGAATTAAGTGGGGAATGGGAAGAAATACCAGCGTGGTCCAAACAGAAATGGCTGGTATCTCAATCGCCACAAAAGAAATAACCAGGAAAGAAATTTCTGGCAAAAACATAACAATCTGCACTGACAGCAGAAAAGCCCTATTAGCCTTGAACAGACAACGTATAACCTCAGGACTGATAATAACATTATCCTGAAGTGGGTTAAAGGGCGGCTGGACTGAGAATGGTACGACCCAGTGGCACCTACGGCCTGATGACTTCAACAATTGCGGAATTAGTCAAATGTTACACCCATGCTCAATCCTCAAAGGGATGGGATGGAATCAAAGGATGTAATCTTACCAGGATCACCTTGGGCGACCCTGGGAAGCTGGCGCCAAAGAAATATCTGGCAATGACCAGGAAAAATCTACAGTAAGATTCCTGACTCGCCACTGTCAACTAAGGAAACACCTGCATAATATAAGGCTAGTGGACACACCTCTATGCAGGATGTGTGAACAGGAAGATGAGACCATCAGGCATGTTCTGTGTGAGTGCCCGGAGTTATCGTTAAAAAGAGAGTGTGTGTTCGGCAAGTCTTGGCCTACACCTACCGATATAAAGGAGATGTCTCCCAGTGACCTGTCCACCTTCCTGGGAAGGACAAGATGGACGATGACCTAGGAGGACAACTCCTTGGGAGGATGTACAATGGGTCACATGTGGTCTAAGTGCTGTGGGCTTACACTCACCCTCCCTGCTCTACAGATACAGATACAGTACCCCCAACAAACTTATCGAAGTAGAAAGCGGAAGCCTGGGTTTTTGTGGCATTCAATTGAACCTGGTTACTTCCACCTCAATTCGAACTCACTTCTAGATCCTCATCAAAATGTGCAACATAGGCTTCCACGACCGGAGCCAGGATTTGAGAGAACGGAATCTGGGCTGGTATGCGAGGGTCGAATGGAACCTGTAGTACAGAACGTTTTGTCTGCTACTGCGGTGGACATGATCCACCACGGTCTATCAGTCCAGATTTGTTTCCTTTAGATAATGCTGTTATCAACATACATGAGACTATAGCAAAAAAGTTGAGGTAATACTAAATTTAGTCCCTTTGGTATCTTTTATAGGTGCAGCAGAAAATAATCAATAGTATCATAACTTGAATCTTATAAACTGATTTTTTTCACAATTGCCAAGTGAGGTATGTGAGCTGGTGTTTTATTGGGATAACTCAGCATGTTTGGGAACGTTTTGTGTGTACGAAACTACAAATAATCTAGCAAACTATGGTACAATTCCATAATAGTGGAACTGAATTCTCAAAAATATCATTGCAATAAAACGAAAATATTGCTGTCAAAGTTGTGATATTATATATTTTTCATCATCATTTTTTTTCATCTGTTTGATATAATTTTCGTTCGCCACTGCATGAGGCAGATTGAGGCAAAAACGTCAGTCATTTCTGAGAACTCAGTTCCTACTATTTTAGATCTATAGTATAGGCAGAGGTACACTACTGGCCAAAACTGTAATCATGGGCCCTGAAGAATATTATCACTTGAATCTCAGGCAGCTTATTAAGGAATACCTGAAGCTATCTCAAGTACAGGTGTCCTGGTCATTCAGGGTGATCCAAATCTTTCTGATAAACCAGTACCAAAATATTTTATTGAATGGGATCTGTTAGTTGAAGTCAAGAATATACAAGCAGAATAATTCAGTGCTAGGTTACGTTTGTGTAATGTAACGTTCAGTGCAACAAAAAGACTACCCAAAGCGTTAAAACCAAGCAAAGCCAAAAAGCCAGAGAGAAATTAAGCCTGGGGTAGAGATTACTGGAAAAGGCATATGTAGGAGCAAAGGCATCTCTTAGATACCAATGACATATTTCAAGTAATTCACATATTATATCGATAAATTATACATAAAAAACTTTTTTCTTGAATCACTTCGCCTCTTAGTGAAAACCATATGGAAATTCGTTCATTAGTTTTTTGTGTTTATTGTGTTCAGGCAAACATACAGACAGACATACATAGATGTGGATTTCATGTGGATGTGGATTTCATATATTTTCTGTTGATCTAGATTGACAATTTCTTCAGGCTGTGAAAAGATCGCAACTTAATTGAAAAGTATCAGTAAACGATGATCAATTGTTTCTTCTGCAATCAATTTTAAAAATTTTCCAAAATTGATCACTATCCAGGGATACTGTATCGGAATTTAAAGAAAATGAGCCCGACTACCCCCGTGAAACAATATACCTTAGAAAAAATGTTTTTTCATCAGTTCCAGCAACTGAGATACTGGGGTCGATTTATGAAATTGTGAAAGGGTGGTTGAAATGTCAATTCGAATACTTCAATGTGCAATTCAATTTCAGAATTGATTTGAAAACATATCAACACAAAAGTAGACTTTTCGCAACTTTCCATTCACAAAATTACAAATAATTCTTATTTTAAAGAGTTGAAGTTTAACAATGGAGTTCCATAACAGGAGACTCCACCTAGAACCACATACCTTGAGTTTTGCCTGTATGAATGATATTATTTCTGTTATTCGGCAAGAAAAGGCGCTCTGAAGCTGAAGACAAATGATAATTGAAAACTGAACTAACGAAAACTCTCATTCATTTTGCTGGTAATCAAAAAGAAAAGACTCTAATGATGCATGTGGTTGCCCATATATATCGCTGCTCATTTCAAAACCATTTGACTTATAGAGTGCTTTTAATAAAAACGATTTTTCTCTCTGCTAAGCGAAGTTTCTGGAGAAACGAATATCCGCACACACTGAATAAGAAAGAGAATAATAAGGTATTTGAAATCGATAGGTAATTTCGCCCTCTAAGTTCGGCTCAGGAGAGAGGAAAGCTATTTTCGCTTATTTACATTTTCATTTTATATTTGTATTTACCTATACGTCCAGAGTAAATTGCTTCCGTTTGTGCAATCTCAAAAGGCAGAATGTTCCGCAATAACAATACATTCTCGTAGAAATGGACAGGAAGAAACAGTTTGTGAATTCTTGAGGAAAAAAGTAGATTTTTATTCGGAAGGAATGCGTTGCGTGTTCCACTGGAAATGTTCACTGAAAATTCAATGAGCAATTCAACATTCCCTTGGAATTCATGAATGTGTATACTCATACATTCCGTATACAGCGTGATTTTTCTGAAAATTTCACTTCTCACATTTCCTTACCTGTTCTATCGATCTAAAATATTTTCAGCATTGCGGCGTTGCCACTACCATCAAAAAGTCCTAGCAACTTAATTTTTTTAAATGGAACACCCCGTATATTAATACATTTTTGGAATTGCTCTATTATTTTAATACTTTTTTGTCAATAATGTCCTATACCTATCTCTATCTGTTTTCGAGATAAAAAATAAATTGTGCTAAATATGGTCCAAAACATAGCCTTAATTAAAATTAAGTACATCAGTACTCTCAATTCATGAAAAATTTATATTTTGATAATAGTTTGGACAAACTAGAAATATTCAAATAACACCAAGAAATCGACTCCATATCATACAGGGCGTGCTAAAATTACTATTATTTCCATTGTGCATAAAAGTAGTCAAAAGTGCATTTTTTTCAAATGAAACCCCCTGTATATCACTCGGTAAATTGAAAGATAGTGAAAAATGATTCGAAATATATCATGTCCCTATACCTAAATCATCAAGTTTTCTCAATAAAGTCGCTTCTTCTAGAAACATTATTTTTTTTTAAAATTTGGATTTAGGTAGCAGTGGAATTATTAAGCTTATAGCAGTTCGGTTACTTTTATAAGTAATTTACAACGAGTTATCGACGGTGTTTCGAATAATCTTCCAAAATGAATGCAAATATCTATTATTCAAATGAAGTTCTTATGAAATTATTTATTATACACATGAACAAAGTGATCAAATCATTGTCAGAACGTGTAAAAAATTCAACCAAAAGTATCCTGAATTAACACCAATGAACGAAAGGAAGTTTGTAAGGTTACAAAATAATTTCCTTAACTATGGCTCAAAGTTTTCAGGGAACAACTGTACCAAAAATCAGTCATTTCTAGGTGAAAAGTAAGATTTTGTGGGCTAAAACATGTGAAAATACAGACAATAACAGAATAGGATGATTCAAAATAACAAAATTGTAAACAAAATATCACATTTTCACAATAAATGCTGAAAATATTGTCCATTTTATTCTAAACACTTTAAAATGTTTTTTTGTACGCGACTTGTGGTTGCTTTTTCAATTTCTTGGGGATCCAGAACTCCAATAATCCGCACTATTCGCCGTCGCAATTCTTCTTTGGTAGGCACTGGAGTACTGTATACCCTTTTTTTCAAACATCCCATAAAAAAAGTCAAGTAGCGTGAGATCGGGTGATCTTGGAGCCTCGGAGAAAATGGAAAAGAATATAGCGACAAGAAAAGAAGAGCAAAAGATGATTGCTTTCAAGAAGGAGATAAGATATATGTAAAAGAAATGCAGAAGGAAAATAAAACTTGCCCAAACTTCACACCCACTCTCCGTAGTATTGTAAATAAAAAAGGTGCTGATGTTCACCTAAGAAACGATGAAATGGGACAGGAGATAAGGAGGAATGTTATACACCTGAAAGAGGTCGATGGAGAATGGAAAATATTAATAGATGATAAAGAATCGAATCTCTGATCATTATGAAAAACAAATAGATCTTGTGATTGAAATTATCATTGTTTATTACTGTACTTTATTTTTAGGTTATGTGGTTTATTATTATTGCTGTTAATTACTACTACTATTGATTTGAATTTCTATGTACTTAATTATATCTGTATTGGGATTGTGATAATTTATTGTTGCTTCGACATTTGAAATGAAAAGAAGGAAGAGATGTAAAATTCTGTTGTACAATTCCGTTGTAGTATTCCGTAGGTATTAATAAATGGATCGATGAGACATGAATGAGTAACCCCTGATAAGGTAACCGAAGGAAAAGGGGATTATTCAATTTTTGTCTAGGCGGTCGGTTAGTGAACAAGAGTTTTATTTGATATTACACATACAAACTCAATAAACTCCAACCTCACTGTAGGCGGATTTGTTGAATTTTGTGACATTTCAAATAAAGGACACCAAAAAATAATACGTTTCCTAAACAAACAATTCAACATTGGAAGTACATTTATTTTAATACACTCATTCAGAAGCAATAGAAGCGTAGAAGTAAAACGTGCCTGGCTGACGTAATGCGCCCTCTAGAAAAACACTACCATTTTATGTTTGGAAATAAGTAGTCGTCGTGTAACGTTCAGCGTATCACATTGACTTTGATGTCAACAGCCTGTCACTAGGAAAACATATTTCAATAATTCAGAATTTTTCAAATCTCTGTTAAGCTCGATGAAATTGAATTTTAATTGTTATTCAAAGGGATCGGACCATGATAACTTTTTATGATCCACGATCATCTCGCGAGTTTTTTAATATGATATATTTCAGAGGCAGCTTTGAAATTGTGTAGTTATTTCAAATTGGTTCACTGGTTATATTCCATATTACTTGCTACTTTCATTTCAATCCCTATCTGAGAAACCCATGGATTTTCATCAAGTATCAGCCAAGTATCAGTAAAAGGTTCCTTCATTCACTGATACAGTTTTATTCAATTTGAAATATATTCCTAACCTCACTGGAACATAATTCCTCATATGTATATACGATTTATCGAAATAGAAATACTAAGTGAAAATTTATAACTAAGTATTTGTTCATCTCGTCCAAGTGACTGTCTAAGTATTCCACGTTATGAGTCCGGTAGGTGACTCATTATAGTAAAATGTGAGAGGTCTTTATTCCTCAGCTCGCACTCATTTTTAACTTCTGAGGGTATTCATTGGTAGGAGGGCGACAGCTGGTTAAAGAGCAGAACAGTTTTACGGAATATGAACCAGTACTGTGATAACACCTAACGCATATGTATCCTATGACATTTTATTTCATTTTTTATTCATAATATGAATTAGTTCAATTAAAAATGTCATTCGGCAGTTCAAAATAATAGTACCAATTCCAGTTGGGCAAAATAGTGGACTGTTGAAAAAATAGGGTGAATGTCCGAATTTCGCAGGCTACGTAAATTAGATTGGCAATATTTTTATTGGTCCACCCGTCTCGAACATATGTTTACAGTTTCAGCTGTTTATCATGTTCAGTTTATTGAATTTGCATCAAATTTTGTATGAACAATGGAATTGGGTGCTCAAAAACACTTGAAATGTTGACAGTGGCATACGGTGATTTTTTTCTGAGTCAGAAAAATTTTCACAAGTGGTACAAGCTTTTCACAGAAGGTCCAGAAGATGTGAATGACGACGCTCGCCCTGGACGCCCCAGCACATCAACATCTGATGAAAATGTTGCGGAAGTAAAGAAAATTGTTATAGAGGATCGTCGAAACACTATTAGAGATATTCAGAGAAGTACAGAGCTTGAACATTTGGTACACATTGAGGTGGAATTTTCAATTATCACTTTTGACACCTAACGGTATCAGGTACTATTCGATTTACTGGCCGCAAATTAATAAAATAAATGTATGAGTTTGATTCGATTTTCATTTTGTTCTTTAATGTAACTGCACTGATGATTTAACCAAGTGAATATCCTACATTCCAAGTAAATATAAACTTGAGATTAATTTTACATATCTGTTCTCGCAGAAACGACGAGAGGCAACAAAATAATATGCATTTAACCTCATAGGGTTCCACCTAAATCAAACTTATAATATGTCCTCATTTCAACTATGACACTTCGTACGAAAAGTTGGGAAATAATCAAAACTTTTGCAAAAACCCGAGAGAGGACTCTTCGCTTGTTTATGCAACTAGGTATCTGGAAAATTGTGTTTTCTATGTTTCTCTTGATTATACAGAATATATTGTTAGCTAGCACGCTATCTATATCTCATAAATGGGAGACTCAAAAGATTAAATTGAGGAATCATTTTTTTCAGATAATTTTTGATATATTACACAAAAAAGAAATTACCTGGGTTGGTTTTGGATAATAAAAAATGAAGCAGGGAAAATTTTCAAAATTTTCCATATCTGCTGATAATTTGTAATGAAACAATTTTCAATGCGACGTTTCATCAATTTTCATCAATTTTTTTCAACGGAACATCGAATCCATCTATACATCACAAATACGTTGCTATTCGAAAAAACTTCATCAGAATCGGTAATATAATTTTCTGTTAACATGTCACTTCTTTTCTCTAAATCTATAAATCTCTAAATATGTATAACTCAAAGATGACTGACTGACTGACATAGTGATCTATCAACGCACATCCCAAACCACTGGACGGAACAGGCTGAAATGTGGCAAGCAGGTAGATGTTATGACGTAGGTATCCGCAAAGAAAGGATTTTGATCAATTCTACCTCCAAAAGGATAAAATAGGGGATGAAAGTTTGTATGAAACTTTGTCAATTTCAAACCCATCGGGCAGAGACTTTGCATGCATAAAGCTACCATCACGTAGGCATCCCCTAAGAAAGGATTTTGATGAATCCCACCCCTAAGGGGAAGAAATAAGGGATGATGGAGGATGTAAATGTATTAGTTTGAACCATCAGTACCTAATGAAACGAATAAATTGAGATGAACAAAATAATTTTTAGTTCTAAATGTTGACAATAGATGGCATTAGTAGTATTCTAAAACGCGCTATGGTTGTGTTTTCACAACGTTACATATACCCGATGATGAGTGGCCGCCATATCTAATAGTACATGCTATACCTAAATATTTTTGGTGGATTATGTTTGACGATTTTGGCTGTTCTTTTCTTGGAGTATTTTCGATTGCATTTGCTTTGTTTCGGTTTAGTAGTTTTGGTTATAGACTCTGCTTTGTATTTGACTTTTGTTTTGTTTTCGTTTGGTTTAAGTATGGGTTTTGTCGGTTAGACTTTTTCAAAATGGCTAAAGAAAATCTGAACGTTAATGGAGAAGTTGAAGAATGTACTGTCGTCCCTATTGTTGGTGAGGGTGCATGTTTGTTTCGTGCTCTCTCCTATTCAATGTACGGAACACAAGATAGAGCGATTAAGGTGCGTTCAGAAATTGTAGATATGTGGTTAATGACTGGAGTAAGTTTTCAATTATCACTCACGACAGGAATGGTGATAACTACGTAACACCTGATGAATATTTTGCTGATATGATCGAAAATGCTACTCATGACGAATTTTGTTAATAGTTAATAGCAGCAGGATTATTATTCCCATATATACGGAATCTGGATCTAACGACTATCCGGTAAGGCGATTACGATTCAGCAAAGATTTGTCCAGTGGGCATTTTGATGCCTATCTTTCCATAGCAGCACAAAAAATTACTTGGCGTTGTATGGGGGTAGCTGAAGAAGAATATGATTTTGTAATTGATACACCTTCGCAACTCAAAGTTGATAAGGGTTGTCAGGAGGTACCTGTTTTAGAGCGTGAATATTCACCTATTTCATCTTCAATAAATTATGATTAAAATTCAATAAGAAGTTTATTGTCCCAATCTGAGTCTGTGACATCAATAGAAAAAAAAAACAAACGTAGAGCAATGTTTACTAATTACACACGAAAAAATCAAATGGAACAGGCACAAAAAAAAATATGAAGACTCTACCTGAATCCCACTGTAAAGCTGTGTCTGAGTATGAGAAAAGAAACCCTGATGTACAGAGGCAAGCTGTCTCCACCTACCAGGCTGCACACCCTGGAAAACACAGGCAATCTGTCGCCACCTACCAGGCTGTAAATCCTGAAAAACTTAGGCAATCTGCTGCCCTACATCAGGCCAGAAATACCGATGTGCATAGAGTGATTCAGTCATGGTTTAGATAAAATACAATTCAGCGTGTATGGAGAAACCAGTTGCTTTCGGAATGTTGTATTTGGAATCAATTCTCCTTATTCTCTCCGATAATCCTCTAATGTTGTGACGGCTTCTCTTCCTTGCGAGGCTCCTGCTGTCTTTCAGCCAAAGTCTTTTCTACCATCGCTTTGGAGTAGCCATTCCGTTGAAGATCATTTTTGATGATGTCTAGTTCCTTCTCGAGACCTTCCTTCGTATTACAGAGCCCAAAAGCACGGTCTAATGGAGTCTTGATGATACCTCTTTTAGTCGATTGATGGTGGTTGGATTCGTGGTTCAGATACTGTCCCGTATGAGTGGGTTTTCGGTATACAGATGTTTCCCAATTAGTGTTGGTCCTCTTCACCAAAACGTCTAAGAATGGCAATTCGTTGTAGATTTCCTTCTCCATTGTGAAAGTGATGGAAAGTCTTACGCTGTTGATGTGTTTCAGGAAGGCGTGTAGTTCAGTATTCCCATGGTTCCATATTATGAAGGTGTCGTCAACATATCTCAACCAAATTCGAGGTCTCTTGTGGGCTTCTTCAAAGGCCAGAGTTTCAAACCACTCCATATATATGTTAGCTATGACTGGTGAAAGTGGCGATCCCATTGGCAGTTCCAATTCGTTCTTCAGTTGGAAATAACAGTTTCGTACAGGTTCGGAAAGCTATCCGAAGACAAGAACCTGAAAGAGAGAACGAATATACCTATAGAAGTAATCAGGGAATTACTAGGATGCTGTGTACGAAACTGTCATTTCCAACTGAAGGACGAATTCTTCACACAAGATGAGGGACTGCCAATGGGATCGCCACTTCCACCAGTCATAGCCAATATATATATATATATATATATATATATATATATATATATATATATATATATATATATATATATATATGGAGTGGCCATTGAAGAAGCCCACAAGAAACCTCGAGTTTGATTGAGATATGTTGACGACACCTTCATAATATGGAACCATGGGAATACTGAACTAGACGCCTTCCTGAAACACATCAACAGCGTGAGACTTTCCATCACTTTCACAATGGAGAAGGAAATCCACAACGAATTGCCATTCTCAGATGTTTTGGTGAAGAGGACCGACACTAAGTGGGAAACATCTGTATACCGACTCATACGGGACAGTATCTGAACTACGAATCCAACCACCATCAATCGACTGAAAGAGGGATCATCAAGACTCTATTAGACCGTGCTTTTGGGCTCTGTAATACGAAGGAAGGTCTCGAGAAGGAACGAGACATCATCAAAAATTATCTTCAACGGAATGGCTACTCCAAAGCGATGGTAGAAAAGACTTTGGCTAAAAGAGAGCAGGAGCCTCGCAAGGAAGAGAAGCCGTCACAATCAGTGCTTGCACTTCCCTACATCAGAGGATTATCGAAGAGGATAAAAAGAATTGGTTCCAAATACAACATCAAAACCTGCTTCAGATCCGGTAATACTATCCGTAGCAGCCTCACGAAAACCAGGCCACCAAACGCGGACTGCGATTTCAAGAATTGCATTTACCGGATACCCTGTGAGTGCGGAAAATCCTATATTGGTGAAACTTAGAGTCCATTGAATGTTCGCATTTCCGAGCACAAGAAACACACACA
This sequence comes from Leptinotarsa decemlineata, assembly GCF_025532065.1. Taxonomy (NCBI): domain Eukaryota; kingdom Metazoa; phylum Arthropoda; class Insecta; order Coleoptera; family Chrysomelidae; genus Leptinotarsa; species Leptinotarsa decemlineata. The sequence continues at coordinate 3,663,598 of NW_027412686.1, forward strand.
GCAAGGGGAAACCAGCAAATCAGGAATAGCAGACCATGTTTGGACCCATCAACACAACATCGAGTGGTCCCAAGCTGAGATCTTGCACAGAGAGGAACATTGGTAAAAAAGAAAATTCAAGGAAGCCGCATACATGTTGTCCAACAACGTATTCAGCCAAGCCAGCGTAAAATACGCAACATATGGAAACCCATCATCAAGCGAAAAATGACCAACTTCCGCCAAAACGGTCATCTCCCACGGAACCAGTGAAGCGGAAAATGGAAAGCGGGGATAAGTAAAAGTACTCGAACGACCCATAAATAGTCATCTCTCGGAGGAATCAGTCCAGTCATCACTCGAAGACGATTGTAGATACTAACAATCGAAACGTCGTGAACTAACGTGACTTGGAATCTCTCCACTTTTTATTTTTATTTTCTTTTTTCATTTCTTTATATATTGTTCTATTTTTACTTGTATTTTATTTCACTATTATTTCATTTCAAGTTTATTTTGGTTAATATAATTGTTATGTTCAGCTATTCATTTTCAATTTTTCCTTTTTTAGTTGTTTCAGGGATTTCAAATCATTTTATATAGTAGACAAAGGAAGTCCGAACTAGGGAAATTATTCATGGATAATATCCTAAGATATAATGCCTGTTTTCAAATGACTTCCTTTGGTGGAAAATAAATAAAAGAAGGCGTTTTTTCGCCAACTTTTAATGTTCAGGGACTAGTATATCATTTAATATGGAGTGTATTACTGGAACCTGGGCAGGATGCACAGTTTCTGCAAATTTATTTCGTCGGTGAAGATGATAGAGAAGTTAATATTCGATGTTCTAAATTTCCTGATTTGAGACCAAATTTGATCAAACAATCGTAGCTTATGTTACATGAGGTGAACCCATACATAAAAGATCTAAAAACAGCCATTAATAAAATATTGCCTTCAGAGTCATTCACAAAGAAAACACAGAGGCAGATTCAATGCACTAACGGCAAATGAAATGGCTGTTGTATTAGTAGATCAGCATTTGACCGAAGAGATATCATCTTCGAAATCCGAAGAAACTCACTTCAGCGTATCAGTGAGATACATCGAGCTTATGACGCAATACAGTACCCCTTGGTGTTTTGCTGGGGGGATGATGGCTAGTCAATCAACATACCACAATGCGATCTCACAACTAAGTAGCTCTTGAAAAAAACAATCTCTGCTGTGAGTTTTTATTCATACAGAATAATGATCATAGAAAGATAAGATAACTTTTTGGTTAAATATCTCGCTCTTTAGTCAATATTTGGTGAATGAATACGCAAAAATAGAAACTGAAAGACTGAACTACATAAAAAACAATCAAGCCAAATTGCGAGCAGATAATTATATTCATTTGAAAGATGCATTTGGACGGCAAGATACTGAAGCAAATCAGCTGGGACAAATGGTAGTACTTCCATCATCTTTTACTGGCGGACCAAGATACATGCACGAAAAAACGCAAGACGCCATTAGACATTACGGTCGTCCCGACTTTTTATTACTTTTACATGTAACCCACGCTGGACTGACATAAATGAGCACTCACTTTCAGGACAAAAATCTCATGATCGATACGATATTATTTCGCGTGTCTTTCGATTGAAGATAAAAAAGGTCATGAATTTGTTGATAAAAGGGAAAATATTCGGTGAAGTGAGATGCTATATGTATTCGACGGAATGACAAAAGCGAGGTCTTCCGCATATTCATATACTTTATGGCTTCAACATTGCATCACTCCGGATCAAATTGACAATATTTTTTGTGCTGAAATACCTAACCCCGATCGTGGTTATGAGATTTACGAAATTGTTGAAAGTAACATAATACATGGCCCCTGTGGAAGTTTAAACCGAAATTATCTATGCATGGAAGATAATTCGTGCAGCAAACGTTATCCTAAGACTCTTATTAAGGAAACTCAAACCGGTGATGATGGTTATCCGCAGTACAGGAGACGTTCTCTGGATGACGGTGGATTATCTGTCAATATTAAGGGTGTTACAATAGAAATTTGTCAGGTGGTTACTTATAATCTAGTGCTATTAAGAATATGTAACGCTCACGTGAACGTAGAGTATTGCCATTCAGTGAAGTCAAATATATTAATAAAGGGTCAGAACAGGCTACGGTTACTTTAGAGAACGGGAAGAATGGAAAGGATGAAGTTACAACCTACGCAAGTGGTCGATATATAAGTTCAGCTGAAGCAGTTTGACGAATCTTTAAATTCCCAATACATGAGCATTTTCCTCCTGTAGTGCACCTTGCTGTCCATTTAGAAAATGGACAGAGAATTTATTTCAATAAGCAGAACTTGTGAGACGAATTGAGTAGTCCTCCTACAACTACACTCCTCTCCTTTTTCGATCTGTGTAACGTGGATGACTTTGCAAAAACATTGCTATACTCGGAAGTCCCTGCGTATTACGTTTGGAACAAGCGATTGTTTCAGAGAAGGAAGAGAGAAGTGAATGTTGAAGGATGGTCAGGGGTAAAAAAAACGTTCTAGGTAGGGGTTATACTGTTCATCCAAACAATACAGAATGCTAGCACCTTCGAATGCTTCTACATGAGATCAGAGGACCAATTCCATTTGAAGCGTTGAAAACTGTAGATGGTCACTTACATCTCACTTTCCAATACGCGTGCAAGGCTCTAGGTCTACTCGAAGATGATCGGCATTTGAATTCAACTTTTGAAGAGGCAGCACTTTGTAAAACATCGCATATGATTCGAGAGCTTTTTGTTATCATTTTATTGTTCTGCCAAGTTTCCAACCCTCTATTTCTTTGGGAAAAATACAAAGAATGCCTTTAAAAAACAACTGGAAAGGCAAGAAGACGTGGATGTAGAGCACCCATCGGACCTGATACTTAACAAATGCCTGTCGGTATTAGGAGGATGCCGTATTAGGTGGCCGTCCTCTTCAAGAGTATGAAGTGTAGATGTAAATGACGGTCGAATATTTTTCTTATACGCTCCAGGTGGAACTGGTAAAACCTTCCTTATTAATTCACTTTCGGTGAAAGTAACAAGTACTCACGGCATTGCCCTGGCTATGGCGTCGTCCGGCATAACTGCGACATTACTCGGAACTGGTCAAAGTGCTCATGTTACTTTTAATTTACCACTCAATTTAATCACTGCTGAATCTCCCATTTGCAACATCTTCAAACAAAGTAATTTTGCTGAAGTTTTAGAGTACAAAAATAATCGTGTGGGACAAATTAACGATGGCTCATAAAGGTGGTATTGAAGCCTTAAACAGATCACTAAGGTATATAAGGTGTAATATAAAATTAATGCAGACTCTACCAGTGGTGCCAAAAGGAACCAGAGTTGACGAAGTTAAGTCGTGCATTAACAAATCTAATTTGTGGCCCCAGCTTAATATTCCTAAGCTCTCTAAAGATATGAGAGCACATTTGGGCGAGGATGAGTTTTCAGATCTCCTCAAAATCGGTAATGGTGATTTTACATCATTTGATGGAATGATAACCATCCACAGTTGTTACTACGGTTGGAGAATTGCTGTCTAAAGTTCATCCAGACATTATTCATATACATGACAAGCCTATAGAACGGTTATGTGAGCGTGCCATACTTACTTCAATGAACGATCAAGCAGCATCTATAAACGATATCCTGCTCGTGTCATTTGAGGAAGAAGAAAAGGTCTATACTCCGATTGGTACTGTGGTTAATACAGACGACGCTACTAATTACCCTTGTCATAAGCTTATTCTGTGTGTGGGCACTCCAGTTATGTTGTTGCGAAATTCAAAACCACCAAAACTTTGTAACGGTACGAGACTGCAAGTGAAAGCTTTACATCGGAATATAGTGGAAGCCACTATATAAACTGGGTCTGCGAAATGGGATACTGTATTTATACCACGAATCCCATTAATACCTAATGATATCCCGTTCGAATTCAAACGATTAAAGTTTCCTCAAAAGTCTGCTTTGCCATGAAAATAAATAAGTCTCAGGGACAAACTCTCAAATTTGAGGGTATTGACTTGAAAAAACATTTCTTCTCTCATGGACAGATTTATGTTGCTTGCTCACCCAATAGCCTGATAGTTTTAGCGCCTAATGACAGATCAGTTAAGAATATTGTGTACAAAGAAGTTTTGTGGCCCTATTTTTTTACATACGCTCAACAAAAGTAAAGCCACAAAAAACTATACCTAAATGATAATAATACTTCTTAACGCGAGCGAAGCGGGCAAAAGCTAGTGTAGATATAAATACTCAGATAGGAATGTAATCTGGTTAGTTTTGAAAATGGTGTAATAACCGAAACTAGTGTAACAAATAGACAAAGAAGTGTGCTTTATAATGTATCCTCACTGTTAAGATGTCTCAGAAAGGTAGAGATGAGTATTTTTCTATCTATGCAGAATTCGAGAACATGCATTATCTACAAATATCTTTCAACAATTGGAAGACAGATGTTTATATAAGAATTTTTAGCTCCGATGAGATACAAAATGTGGTCTGACTTTTTGATCCTGTAAATTGTTTATTTCTGATGTGATCTCGTATCGTTTCGAAACCAATGATTATCACCTTGAATTTGTCACAATTTTTAGGAACCTAGAAATTTTCAAATTAGGATGGGCCAAATTTGTTAACGTCCCTTGAAATCAGGTGAATTTCGATTATGGCTTCACTATATAGTTTTTTGGGGAGTGAAGAATCTGCCAAAGTTCTATAAAAAACTTTGTTGATCTCAATCTGTCATGATAGATTCATAATGGAATTCAAAATAAATCTCTTCAGTAAGTTCAGGAGGAAATAGTTTAAAACGCCAAAACGCACTTTCTATACATTCTGCTTCACAATTTGAAAATGTTTTTCCATTCAATATACATACCTCGTAATTATTTTTATGGTTAAATTATTTTTGTTCAAGTATTCAAAATACTGAACCCATCTGCAAAACAATTCAATGATTTTAATTGGAGGAACATTCTGTCTGTAAAAAAAAAAACATTGACAACAAGACTCGATTTCACATTTAAAATCATTCTCTAAAGAGTCCACTATCATCCTCCCTCCTACTCGAAAATGAACTCTTCCAATTTCATCCTCTGTAAACACAAAGTTTGAAAGTTTCACCCTATCATTTGAGTTCCTCGTTTGATGTGTTCACTGTATAACTTTGAAGAGGGTAGATCCAATTGAGTATCAATGTTCAAGACAACCATAAATTGTCCGACGTGCAAGAATCCCTTAAAAACAATTAATTGATTCATCAGCAATTGATTCAACAGCGAGTGATAGTAAATACTAACAGAAAATCGTTGTAATAAGGTAGTAAGGTAACGCCCAATATGTAATAACACTCGAATAGTTAAAATCGGAGATCATGCTGCACGAGTTATGTTATACTATACACACACACATATAATAAACCAATAGGAACGCGTGGACGCGACGCGGCGCGGCTCACGCCACCAAATACTCAGTTGCGATCAACACCTCAAGGATGCCGATAGTGCACGGTGTTGTTATAAAAAGTACTGCGACAAATTCGAAAGTTTCAGTTTATTTTCTATAATTTACATATCTAATTTTGTGATTAGCGTTCATTTTAGATACCTTTATTTCATATTCCATTGACTATTTGATTGATTTGTTTGTAATTATGTGTGAAAATATAAGATCTAGGTAGAAGGTACTCTTCGGGTAATATCGCCCCATTAAATGAGGTTTGGGCGTTAATAGCCTGTATGGGCGCTATTGTCCTCAACCCTGCGTCCGACACGTGGGGTGTGACATACCCCAGCCGTAGAAAATTCCATATAACTTTTCGAAATTGGCGCCCCAGCGTCAGATATATTCAGTAGCTTCCGCATACAGCCCCCACTGTCATATTTACATCTCAAATTAGTCTTCGATTGACGTATGTTCGAATCAGACTTGTTATAAAGCGACTGGGGCGCACGAAACCCCACGTGTCTCTATATGTTCCAAAATCGTGCACATTCAAAGAAAACAAAATGGCCCATGACACGTCATCAGTCCTCATGGGATGAAATAGAAAGTGATGATGAAATTAACGAATCTGATGGTGATGAAACGAGCGATAATGTAACTATCCAGATTTCGAAGATCAGAGGCGAAACTGTGGATCCTCCATCCAAAAGACTTGAACAAAATGGTCAAGGAAGGTGTCAAGATTGCCATCGCGCCCGTGATCGAAATAGAAAATAAATTTGTAACAAATGCAATAAATTCGTATGTCTGGACCATGCAGAAATGTACTGCGAATCTTACTTATAAATGGCAAATGTTAATGCCTGTAACTTCTTTTTATGATTTTCGATAATATATTTTTTTTGATTTCTATTTTATGATGTTTCATTATCTGTTTGAACGCAAAAGACTTCTTTGAGTGAATCTAAATTTTTTTCCATTAAAAGAACCCATTGTTTTGATAAAGACGAAATATAACGATTTATTGCTCGTTTCGGTGAATCGCAAATAATTATCTTGACGAAAGAGATATTACAATATAGAATTCTCATAAAAAATGTGTTACAATTAAAAAAAAAATTCAACAGAAAAATCACATTTGGGTCTCACACACCCCACGTGCAAGCGAAAATTTATGTGCATCATAATGAATAAATATAAAACGTATCAAAATTCCAAAGGATTGTGAGACTGATTCTGATACTGAGAATAGTCCTTAGGATCTAATAATTACTTGATTACTGAACTCATTCATGTTTAAGCTATAATGTTGTACTTAATTTCAGAGCGTTAATTGACGCACTAGTCTGGGGCGTCATTAGCCATCTACGTTTAACCCTTCCGTGGGCGCGCCGGCGGCAATCTACCGCAAATTTTATATTCGACTTTGTATCAGAGCTGCCGCTCAACCTGTCGTGCTGTATACGCATGTATTTCTTACTCACATCTCCCACACCACGTTCGATAAATTGGACGTTCCAGGCGACAATGGTTCAGTTGCTGATTGATATACCTTTAGATAAGGAGAGTATTATTTGCGGCTATCTGCCGCAACGTGCCCTCTCACGTTTCTCATTATCTATTCTTCAAAAAAGCATCCCCATGTAATTAAAACTTCATCTATAATATTTCAGTCACAATGTTTTATCCAAAATACCCCTAATAATTAAAAGACATGTTGTTTTATTCCTAATTCTCGTTTTCTCAGGTCTCGGAAAATTTTGAATGAAGAAGAGTTAGAGAGAGCTCTTCACGATGTTTTGAGAGAGTTATCGGAAGAAAGGAAACTGGAGAACAATGAAAACCCTAGTTATAGTGATTCGGAACCAGACGAGGAGATTTTTGAAGAAGATGATCACAACAGTGACTCAGAGCAATCCGGAGAAGATGAAATATATTATGACATACATGAGGATGAAACGAATCTGCAAATCAGAGACGATTACCGATTTCATATAGGTGAAGACGGTGAAACGATTTGGATCGATAAGCCTCTCGCTGCAGGTAAAACACAGGCAACAAACGTAGTGAGCATTCTCCCTGGGTCAAAAATGAATTCCAAAGAAGCGAAAAGAGAAATTGATGCTTTTGATTTGATCATTACTGACAAAATGATTAAAGATATCGTGACTTTCACCAAAATATATATCCAAAAAAAATAGGTTGAAGTGGAATATGCTAGAGATAGGGACTGCAAGGAAATGACAAAAACGGAGCTCAAAGCTGTTTTAGGAGCCCTGTTTTTGATTGGCATAAAAAAAGAGACCATACGAACTGTTTCAGTTATGAGCGTTTCCGTTTTCTGCTTCGAGCCATTAGATTTGATGATCTGCTCACTAGAGATGAGAGAAAAAAAACCAACAAACTTGCTCCGATTCGTGAATTTCATGAAGAGTTTGTTAGTAATTGCATAACTGATTTTCATGTTAGTGAATATGTAACAATTGATGAGATGCTCCAAGGGTATAGAGGACGCTGTGGATTCGTACAATATATTCCCAACAAGCCAGCAAAATATGGCATCAAGTTATATGCACTTTGTGATGCAAACCCCTTTCACACTCTGAACTTTGAAGTATATTGTGGAAAGCAAGTTTCCGGTATTGACGTTGTGAAGAGATTGATCGTGCCCATTAAGAACACAAAGAGAAACCTTACCACAGATAGTTACTACAGCAGCTATCCATTGGCAGAATATCTGTTGACGAAAAAGCTCACTTTTCTTGGAACAATAAAAAAAAAACAAGAAGGAAATACCACCAGAATTCTCACCAAACCGCAACAGAGAAGTATGTTCGACTATTTTTGGTTTTCAATACAACTTCTGTTTGATTTCAACCATTCCTTAAAAATCAACGATGCATAGTTCATCGGAAATTGATGAAGACACTAGAAAGCTCCTGGTCAATTTGGATTACAATGCTACAAAGGGAGGTGTCGACACTGTGGATCAAATGTGCGCATCCTACGGCACTTCCAGAATCTGGCCTTTGGCTTTATTCTATAGACATCTAGATATTGTTGGAATCAATGCATTTGTCATCTTCAAGTTCAATAATGTCAGAAATAAGGATAGGAGACGTGTTTCCCTGAAAAAACTTTTTGTCTGATGGAGGAACACTTGAAAGAAAGAGCTCTAATTCAGTCTCTTCCCAAAGATATTCAATGCTTCTTGGCGAAGTATCGGGACAATGACGAGTATCTTACAGAAGAAGCAAAACCTGGTATATGTTATATATGTGGGAAGCATAGGAATAACAGAACAAAACTCATTTGCTTGAAATGTGGTAAGAATATGTGTTAAAAACATGCTAATATGATATGTTTCATTTGTGATAACGATGAGCAAATAGAGATTGACCGATCAATTTTTATTCACGCTATTTTTGTGTTTCATATCATTTTCTGCATGTATGATAAATATGTTTCTGTGTGGTATTCATGTCTTTTAACGAAAATATACTTCCGATCCCAAATATGACTGATACATTCATGATTTGATAAAAGTATGAAGTGCGGCAAAAAGCCGCAATGCGCCCACTTATGTAAGTTCAGCAGGCGCGCCTACCGTAGGGTTAATAGCGCCCAATGATCATTTCATAATTATCTATATTTTTATTGAAATACCTTCAGATATTGATGTTCTATAGTTATAATACATGTTAGAAGTGAGATATTTTTGTTAAAGATGATTAAGTAGAAGGGACGAGATGTGTTGGACGTGTTACAAAATTTAAATATTGTAGTATTTGTAGTTCATATAATGATAATTAAATTATAATGCTATATAAAAAAGACAATATAATATACTTTTAGATTTTGTACGGCTCTAAGTGGAAATATTTATGTTCATGAGGATAATACGTATATTGACATATGGGCGTTACTAAAAACTGTATTTTCAATGACGCCCATAACAGGGTATTCGAAAAATATTTGTTTGCATAATCTTATATGACTGATAACACTAATGTGTTAGTTTCCTGTATTCTTTATTTGTTAATAAAACTTTTTTCCTAAACAGTTTTTCAATTCAATCATTTCATCAAATAATATATTTATTTGGAATTAAGTATGCGTTAATTGCCTAGGATATCTTAATTGTGAATACTGAACTTATCTGTGGTATTCAAAAAGTATTCGTTAATTATTCAGAATGCTTTCCGGCAATTTTTCAACAATTTTCAGGTAACTGTCAACAAAGTCAGTCAAAAAAGCATATGAATATTAAAGGCTCATTTTCTGTTCAATCGTTTGATCCTTACGAAGGTAGACATTTTTTTCAGTATGTTTCCATGGCACCCAGGCTTGCCAATACTTTGAATGAAGTCTTGACAGTTCTTGAAATGATGTATTTTGGAAAATATTGGTAAGATCTTATATTACATGTAATTGAACTAAAAAAACAGATCAAAAGTACCTACATAAAGAATGTATTTCCAAATATTGAATTAAATACGGACAAGGTCGAAAAATAGTTATTCCGATGATACGTTTCTTGTTTAACTCTTTTTCTCTAATCTCTGTTTGACTACTTGAGATACATCAATTTAATATTCAGTAGAAATCTTACTGTTGCTCCTAATGTCTTCTATTAGAAATAATGAGAAATTTATAATGAGCTTCAACATACCTACTGTTTTTCGAAAATTGAAGGAAAAGAGAATGTCAAAACTTGGATTGAATGATCTCTGTGAAAATTATTTATAAGTTTTTTATAATTGAGATTTCCAAAGTTAGACTAGCAGATCATAATACACTTCTTCACGAATATATAGAGAAAAAACTGGGTAGTTCAGAATGAATTCACCAGAATTTGTGCTTTATAATCACTTTATCGAACATTTTCATTATCACCGTATAGGTTTCAACGTGTACAGTTTGGTGTACGAATTTGATAAAATAAATTATTATAAATTATGACAAAAATTGAAATTATTTTATTAAATTCTTCATAATCCTAATATTGCCAATAAAATAGATTCATCACTTTGATAAAAGCGATGGATACAAAAAAAAGATGTCTGCTACGAAACTCCAGTTCAATCGAACACAATGAATATGATTCAAAGACAAGCATTTTTCTCAATCAGCAGAACTTCAATATACTTCTCTACGTGCATTTCAACTACCAAATTGACGTCTTCATCTCCTGAAGACATCAACTTGGTTAGTCAAATGCGCATCGAGAAAAGTATTGAAGTTCTGGTAATTGTGTAGTGCTTTTTTTAGATAAATTCTACACCAGAGAATTCACTTTTACCTTTCATTTTATGATCAATATGATGACAAAGTTTTGATCCAACATAACGAAATGGTTTTGTTATTTTTTATATGATAAGAATTTGTGAACCACTGTATGGAACCTTTGGTGAAGTAATGAATATTACTGGAGTATTACTACACCAAACCATTATTTCAACACCTCGACACGTGTTTGGATCACCAAGTGATCATCTTCAAGAGGAAGATCTTAGAATCTTAAAATAACGGTTTGGTGTTGGGAAAAAACTCCAGTAATATTAATGATAAAAATGTTCTTCAGTATCAAATCAATTTGTCATTCTTAATTCATAGTACAGTAAGCTACAACTGAATATAAAAAATTGGAATGTTATCAGTGACATACCTGTAGAACTAATACCTCGCATATATTACAATTGATTTTTTTATAAATGTATGATACACGTATTAGGCGCAGAATGGAAGTATCGATACAGATGATCTTTCATAGATTTTGAAACAATAGATATGGCCAAAGTTGATATGGTGAATTTTATTTTCCTTGACAGTAATCTTTTTAGTTCTTCAGGAAAATTTGGCTAGCTAATTATCTGAGCCAATATCAAACTCTCTGGCATTTTAGCAGATTTTTGTTGGGTGTATTGGGTTTTTGTGTACTATTAGATTTTTTTCACTATTTTATTCGTAATTACCTAGACATCTAGATACATGAAACATGATACAGAAAAAAATTATTGTTTCTAAAGTATCTTCAGTTGAAAAAATGAGTGACTTTTCCTCTTGTGAAATGACTGAGTGCCAATCGCGTACGGATGGCATTGATTCATTGAAGACTCCTTCAATACTCATACCATAATCCTGAAAAAAATCTTCAGCACTATGTAGTTCAGAGAAGTTGAGACCCTATGTAGGTACATATGTTTATATTGACTTTTTTTCTCACAATAGTATTGGCATTGTGAAAGTATTTGAAAACATATGAAGATACAAATGAGTCTCATGAAGTCTTTCAGTTATTTATTTTTTCCAGATGGCTAATTCCTTCTAGAAGGATACTTCTTGTTCATTCTGTTTCCTCACTTCATTAATTTCGAACAGAAACGAAGAAACTGAAATAATAGTCTTTTCAACGGAATAATCCCCTGGAAATGCAATTTTTGTTGGACTCATAATATTTCAACTCGAGAAATTCCGCATAGTTGGAATGAAACGGAAATGCTGAAAGTTCTCAAAACTCTGTAATATTCGTTATTCACTTCGAAAAGCTCTTGTGCTCGACACGAAGTTGAACAACAGCTATTTTCTTAAGTTCTTTGTCGAAGTATACGTGTAATAACCACCAGTTTCACCACAATAGGAGTCTTTCGGTTAAAGTGACAGCAAATTTCATAATAGACTGTTGTGCATAACAAAGGATTGCACAAATGAAGAGAAAACATGAACCAGCGAAAAGCCGAGTCTCGAGATGTAGGGAGAAAATTAGGTTTCGAATTGCTGTTGGGTAAACATTTATCACTCGATCCGATAAGCACTCCAACAGGGAATTGATCAAGTCACTTCACAGAAACATTCGAAAATAACGGAGGAGAAAATATTATTCTGTGTCATCAGTTGTTTTTTTAATGAACCGTCAATCCTAAGTGAAAATAGCTAGTTACGCAGTAATATTTTCTCTCTATATTCAGAGTAATCAAATTACTACCCAGTCCAGTGCTTTTCTGAAAATGTCTCTTTGAATAATGGAAATAATATTGAGAGAGAGAGAGAGAGAGAGAGAGAAATTATGACGTCCCCCTTGGGAATCTATTGATTAGCATCTCTAAACTTCAACTGATAACTAGAATTCTTCCGGATAACTTTAGAAAAACAACTGTGACACAACTTTCAGATATCGTAGTAAACAACATCATTGTAACTCTTTATAGATTGGAAAAGTGAATACATCTGCCCCTTCTATAACACAGGTGGGTCTCACGTTCAAAATGTTTGCTATATCTTAAATTTGAATCTTAAAATTTGAACTTTATTCACAACGTATACAACGTATACAGATTACAAATAATATTACAAATAATAATTACAAATAAGAATTACAATTTAATAATAATACAAAATTAATAATAATATATAAATATTTCTTATCCCCTTTCATATATTGGGACCTTTCACCTAAGTGCAAATGCGCTTGTGTTGTGATAGGTATCCCTTTTTTTAAAAGGAGATTTTTATTCTGTCAGACATTTTATATACATTTGATATTTCTGGAGAATGGAGCTTTCAAGTATATGTGTTCAATATAATTTTTCAATAATAAGTTGATTGTAGCGTAGAAATGATTTCATAGCAATTTTGTATTTCTTTATGTCTATAATATTCTTGGACTATTTATCTCAATTCATAAGCAGAGTAGTATTTAAAAAATCTGTTTAAAATCTGTTTTTCCGTTAACCAGCTGTCGCACCCCTACGAAAGACAACCCTCAGAAGTCGAAAATTGTGTGAGCTAAGGATTAACGAGGTCTTACCTTCCAACGTGTGATTCCTAACACGGGTTGGACGATAGCAAGTGAAGATCGATCGTTCAGACTAGGGCTTGAACCACCGACCAACACGGCAGTCAATTAGAGTGAGTGAACAAATCACCCAAGACGAACCGCTTGGCTACCGATCGACCCGATTTAAACTTAAAGTATTTTTATATCATGCTATCAGAAAGACCTAAATGGAAAATTGTGACTTTCATCAATGACATGCTTCACACACAAATTCATCATCATGTTTTAATCGTAGTAAAAAAAGTCACATTATTCACGATCTAAAAAATACACGTTACGGTGGCAAACAAATGAAAATAAAATATTTCATTGCGTATTTGTTTACCATATGGTAAGATTTTCTCAGTACTTCTTATCTAATAGAAAAGTAGAATTCATTGTGATACACAAATTTCAAAGATTAATTGAAATCTTGAATGGAGATCAATACATTTCTATCATTCATATCTCTCCATTCTCCTGGAATCAAAAATCGTTTGAAAAGTATTCAAATGAGAAGAGCAATTTTGCCTAGAATATTACTGCATTTGAATACCGCAGTTTAACCGATGTAACTTTTTGAATAATACTCACTCAATTTCAAGAGATCACTTTACAGGAAAATGACCAATGATTTGGTCAATACCATTGCTCTTCACTATTTACTCGTCACACTTGCTAAGGAAACTTGAGACCTGTAATGTACATCTTTATGCGGACGACACTCGATTTCATCATAGTTTACATCCAGAAGATGTCGAAGAAGCCTGCGGAATCATATACTCTGATATTAGACACTTTATTGAACTAGCAACTTATTAACACAGAAAAATCTTAAGTTATCATTTTCGGGTCCAAAATCAATGGGAGCAAAATCATCAATTCAGTTGAAATTCACATATATGCAGACACAATTCATGTTGTTGATGAAGCCAGAAACCTTGACGTTTTATTCGATTCTCATATGAGGTTTGAAAACACACTAACAAACTCATTCAACGAGCCTATGTAGATACATCATCAAAGGATAACCGTGGAAGGAGATATAAATTCAGCATGTTCAGCAGTACCCAGCCACCAAGTAAACAGGAAAACTGATAATAATTGTCTTTTATATACCTGCAGGTAACGAGTAGCTAATATCTACTTTTGTTATCACCAGAAAGCACGGGTGTCATATTGAGTTTACCGACAACTCCAAATGCAAGAAATGTCTCCCAAATACCCACGAATAGTTCTCTCTCGCAGCTGCGACAAGCACGACTACTTCGATAAGGCCAACACTGTTGTGCCTCAACCAAAGTTACCGGTACCCAAGGCGGTGAAAATTATCAAGTGAGTGATACAAAAAACTACTAATCATAGTAGGAGATTTGAGCCGGTTCTAAGCCTCCCCCACCACTATGACGTCATGTGGGGTGAATGACCTATGACGTCACGTGGGGTGAATGACCTAGACCGACTCATGCCTCCCCCACCACTATGACGTCATTAACGACGTAATAGTGTAATTAGGGTGGCCTGGAACGGCATGTCCGACTCATGCCACCCCCACCACTATGACGTCATTAATGACGTTATGGTGTAATTAGAGTGGGGGTGGGGGAGGGTTGGAGGGTGGGGGGAGGGTTGACCTTGGGTCAGATTATCCTTCATGTGTACTGAGTACAAACTCACTTGTACAAAGTACACATTGGAATTTGCCCGGTAAAGATGCATACACGGTAAAATGCACGGTACAAGATTTATCATGTCAACCGTTCAACGGTAGGAGAGTGAGATGTGCACTCCACGGCGTGTGACTAAGTAATGCGTATTTATTGGTGTATCCTTACACCTCGAGATGCGGCCCCCGCCACTTGACACCCCACCACTACACACCACCACTCTTCAACCCCACACCTGGACACCCCCACCACTGGACTCTGACATGATTTAAACATCAAATTCAACCAACTATAATAATGATATGTGATTTGAGCCGGTTCTAAGCCTCCCCCACCACTATGACGTATTAATTGCTTTTTTTTTGTTGTTGTTTAGTGAAGTCAAGGCGTTGTGGCCTTGAAGTGTCTGGTGCATAGATCGTTCAGAATTGTTTTCCCGGTTCTAATCCTCCCCCACCACTATGACGTATTAATTGCTTTTTTTTTGTTGTTTAGTGAAGTCAAGGCGATGTGACCTTGAAGTGTCTGGTGCATGGATCGTTCAGAATTTTTTTCATATGAGATTTTGTGTGTGTGTGTGTATGTGTGAATGCACGGTACAGGGTCTCATCATGTGCTTGTCTATGTACAAACATACGTCTGCATACTTCGAAGATCCTCCAAGTAATGAATGCTCCATCGATGTGAGGTCAATTTTATTAACTCTGGAAGATGTAAGCAATGATGAATTATTCAAAACATGGCTACCAAAACGTATTTCTTTGCAATTCAGTGATGACGATATATCTTGTGTCAACTCATCGGGTGGTGAATATACGATGACGTATTTAGGACAGAGCCCACAAAGTTTTGCTGGCATGAAAACGCGATCTCTAGTCAAATTCAATATGATTGAATGATATTAGTAATAATTTATAGTGAATTTCTTTAGGTCATAGCCTACAAAGTTTTGCTGGTGTGAAAACGCGAACTCTAGTCAAATTCAATATGATTGAATAATAATAGGAATTATAGTGAATTTCTTTTTGTTTTAATAATATTCATATATTAGATGATAATTATATGGAAATATAAACATTACTAACTTAGTTGAATACACTCACCTTGTAACTAGAAGTAAAATGGAAATGTGAGTAGTATATCATGGAAACAAGTTGGAGGTTGCTTATTGTTTTTTTTTATTCGATTTCAGTCCCACCATTCAAAGATGTGGATGCAGTATGTAAGTCAAGATTGGATCGATGTTGTAGATCTCAAATCATCGGTTCAACATTTGTCGTCTAAATTGAAGGTGTTGGGTCTGACCATGCAAGCAATTATGATATGAGTGTATGCTATGATGAAAAACGAATCGAATTATGTCTTTGTGATGCTGAGAACTATCGGAGTGGTGCAGAAGTTTGTAACAAATTTTTGGATTATGAATTGGAACTGTGGCAACTTTGTGAGGTTATGATTGAACTGAACCTGAGAAGATTCCTGTATAGCCTCAAACCATACTTGCCAGAATGGATTATTCATCACTTTGATTCGAAAGATGAAAATCGAGAGGAAATTGAAGATGGTCGCGAAAATGATGACTATGAGAAAGAAGTTATTTCAGATAGTCTATATGTTCCTGTAAATCATAATTAATGTCAAATAAAAAACTTCGTATTATTTTCATGTTTTATTTATTTAAATCCTATTATATACAATATAAAAAGATTACAAAACAATACATATGATATATATGAATTAGGAAAAAATACAATACATGATAGAAGTCAGTTACAAATGAAAAAAAAAGATCATGAAACAGTACATGATAGAGTGAAAAAAAATAGTATCAATGATTTAAAAAGTGTCATTATCTGCTTTGGACTGAACCATCCAATGCATTGTATGTTCAAACTGTATCATGCAAAATTAATGCATATACTTTACTGTTGTCTGGAAACTTGGTCTTCTTTGTCTCAAACTCAATCTATATATCAATAGTTGATGATTTTGTTGCATTCGGTTGATGGGAACAATCGATGACGAATAGTGGATTGATTATCTCTAAATTGTCCAATGTCCATCAGAGGTTCACTCATATCTTTATCATAATAACTTCGCTGGAAACTCTCAAAAGCATAATAAGCAGGAGCATCAAGTTTTTTATCGAAATTGAAATTCAAACGATCCTATGGATAACCTTCAGAATTCAAGTATACTCGAATACTATTGATATCAGCAGTTGTGAATTTTGTAATATCCTGTGTTCTATCTTCAGATGTGGTAGTATTTGGGAATGCGATGATGACAAAACGAGAAGTTTCCAGAGCGTTAGTTGTTTTGATGACCCATATGTCTGAAGAAGACCCGCGTAATGCTGGCAGTTCATAGAGGTCCCATATACGATAAGCCAACTCGATTTTGGCATTCAGACCGCTTTTCTTTATTCTACTCAAAAGTTTGAGCTTGTGTTTATCATCTGGTACAATATGTCTTATTTTCCATTCGATTTCATTCATTTCCAAATCAGCATCAACCTCACCTATATATGAGTTTTTGAATGATCGAGCGATAATCAAAATCAATTCCTGTTTAACATTCAAGATACTTTTGTTGTAATCCCATCAAATATTTCAGTGGTAGTTTTCCACTGAAAACATGACTGTTTGTATTCAATATATCTTGTTTCGATTGTGAAAGTCCCCAGCCAGATGTTAATAATGTGTTAGCATGTGATTGTCCAAATGATATGGTTTTCATTGTAGATGTTATCCCAGGTTTTCTAACAACAGCCACTTGAGGTGAATTTACCTTCAATATAAATGAAGCTCTCGGCAATATCTAGCACAACATCTTGATTATTGATTGCAATTCTAATTTCATCCGAATTCCTGAATAGCGGTGATCCATAGGGCTTATATATGTGCTCATGTAAACTTATGAGAGAATGATCGAACACTGGTCCATCGAATATATTCAACTTTTCACTGTTTGTTTCGAGCACCATAGTTATTTTCTCACTTTCAATTCAATCGATTACAAAAATTTAAGATCACTCACAGACAGAGCGTTATGTGCTAAATGTTTAGCATACACTTGTGGAATGAGCTTCTTTTTTTGCACACTTTTCTTTTAATGCACACTCTTCTTTTTGATGGTGCAGCTCGTTTGGAATTGTTCAATATGATTTTGTCAATAATGAATGAAACCCATAACAATATTTATTCGATTTTCTTCAATTCCAAAATAATGAAAATCTCTTCTTCACTTCCAAAATCGATAAGGTTTTTTTTTCATCCAAAATACGCACTGTAATGTTGTGAATCGATTGACGACCTTCTGGACTGACAGGCATAAATATAATACTGTGTGGTTTCTTAGTGAGATTGTATCCAGGTTCAACATCAATATTGAATGAGAAAAGAATGTGGGATTCTTCACCATTCACATATATGAACCAGATATTATATTGCAATCTAAGCGGATGAGTCTCACAGTTGTAATGTTTATTGGTAATGAGTATTCATGTATTTGATTTGGTGGAAATATTCCTTGAGCGAACCCCATCATTTCTTCTGAATGAGCAGAATATATATGAAATGTATATGGATGTGTCAGATCAATTTCATATTTGGATCGCATTTCACATTTGAATGTATTATTATTGGCGTGAAGATAGAAAATATCATCTGCAACGACATCAATTGGTTTTTTATCATGAAACATTCTGAACATGATATGTTTCTGTATGACGGCATTGATCTATTCTATTTCGTAAGCACCACATGAAATTTCAATTGAAAAATTTTGGGGTATCGATGGTTGTCATTACTGATTCTGAAACTCACTAAATTATTAGCTTCAGTTATATTATTGATTGTATTGCATTCATAGAATGCCAAAAGTCCTAATCCATAACGTCTGTTTGTATCCAATTCAACTAGTGGAGAAAAATCCGCACCCAAGACATTTGTCCCAACAGCTTGTAGTTCGAACTTTCGTGACATGACTGATGAATATTTCGAAACACATTTCAATTTATTGTTGTACACAGCACATTTAAGACAATTTACACTTTTTGGAAGGTGTTGTATTGTAATAAATATAATTTTTATCGATACCAATATTCACATCCCCTATATTATAAACACAACACATAGATTTTCGAGATATAGGACCATCATTTACATCCGAATCTGAATTTTCATCGGGGTGGTGTTAATAACAATATCTATGTTTCATTATATCGATGTCATCTTGTAGATGTTTAGGTAACTTTTCCCAAACATTTGCAATCTCATGTGCAACACATGCAAGTATCACTTCCTTGGGCATATTTGCAAGCATCACTTTATCAATTTTTTTCAAGGTACCATATTTTGAAAACATTCTAAGTGAAAACCCCATTCCCTTGATAGTCTCCCGATCCAGTTTTGCTGTTGTATCCATTTTTATTTGAAATTATTCAGAGAGAAACACAAGTGACCACAGAGAACTGTGTTAAATTTCTGTTGACGATCATAGTTATATTTGATTTTTACATTCGAACATTTTCGAGAGAATCGGGTCAATTCCAATGGTGGGGGTAGTTTTCTAAAACTATCGAAATATGCTACTTCTTTCCCACATTTTTTATATGCCACCCAATGTGTTCCTGGTCCACTTATTCCATCAAAATCAACAATAGCTGTCTCGTTTTGTCTTGGTCCTGAAGGGGGTAATCTGTCACGCATAAAAACACCACGAAAATGTGAAATTTTCATTTTTTGTGCATAATAACTGAGATCGAGATCAGTAGGAGGCCTCTGAGGTAGGGGTTCAATCAGTTTTCTGATTTGTATGGTTTTAAATATAGTCCTAAACCTTCACGATACGGTTTGAGGTAAATTCCACTTCCGCGTTTGCCCAAAGCTACAGCCTCCATGGTTTCATTGTGGCGAGTAGCTTCCATTAAAGCCGCTCTGCTGGCTTATGCTGAATTCACGGCCTTGGTAATACCAGCAGCGGCTCCCGCTAAATTCCCTAGTGCGAATAGTCCAGCAAAAATTGGTATCAATGGCAAAAGTCCACCGATCTTGGGAACAGGAATTATGCGTGGTGTGCAAATTTTCTTTTTTCCACCGGCAGCTTTGAGGTATTTACGTGCCGCCTGCAATCCCACAGTGAACAGCACAATGCCACAGCTTTTTTGCTATTATTCGTCACAAATTGATCCCCACCAGCTTCCTTCAATACATTTCGCACTTCATGGACTATCCCAGCACCAAATGCAACTTTTACAATTTTATTTTTCTTCTTTTGTTTCCTCTTACTTTTTTTTATTGGTACTACAACCCATGCCTATATGTCTTTTTACTTTCATAATGTTGGTGACAAGTAATGCAGCTGCTCCTTCCCCAAAACTCACGTCCCTCGATTTAACCCAATCCCAAGCGCTGTTTTCAAGTTCTTTGTCGGCTAAATGTCTTGCTGCAAGATCGGATGGATGCTTAGAATATTGAATATCGTGTTTTTTGCATTCGATATCTAATTTATTGATTCCAGGATCGTTGCGAGCTAAACGTTGTTTCAGTTTTGTACCCGGTCCACAGTATTGATAACCTCCGGGTGGATGTAATTCGAAAAGAAGTTAATTTATTGAATCATTAACAAAACCACAACCTCTTTTAATTTTACGATCACATCCAATACGTCAGTATCGTTTGATGGTACACATTGAAATGAATAAGCTAATAACATTTATACAGTCTCCAACCACGGCACGATGCGCATTGTAAAACAGAAAGAAAAGTTTGCTGTAGATAATCTAGATGAGAAATTTGGGTGTGGATTAAATGGACAAAGGGTATTCAGACATGGTCCACTACTTCCATCATCAGTTCAAGGACTCATTATAGGACCTTCAAATTGTGGAAAGACAAATGAAATGATATCGCTATTAACAAATCCACAAGGATGGAGATTCAGAAATGTGTATCTCTATTCGAAATCACTCAATCAACCTAAATATCAGTACTTGCGAAATGTTTTGGAACCTATAAAAGGATTAGGTTTTTATACATTCAGCAATGATGCAGAAATAGTGGAACCCTCCGACGCTAAGCCTAATTCTGTTTTCATTTTCGATGATGTGATATGTGAAAAGCAGGTTATTATTAGATCATATTTCTGTATGGGACGTCATAAGGATTTTGATTGTTTTTATCTCGCACAGACGTATTCACGGGTACCCAAACAATTAGTGTGTGATAATACCAATTTCATCATGATGTTCAAACAAGATGAGAAGAATTTACACCACATTTATTCAGATTATGTATCACCCGATGTAATATTCAAACAATTCCAATTGATGTGTGTTAAATGCTGGGAGGACAAATATGGATTTCTAGTCATTGATAAGGACAGAAAAATAGATGAGGCAGAAATTCAACTCTATCAAGAATGATAATATTGAAAATTGTACACTTGGAAGATTGTATGAGCCCATAACGAAACCATTGAATGTTTTATCATCAAACGCTACTTTTAAATCAACAGTGTTATCGTTAAACCGTGGAAATGTTCAATCTACTTCAAATTATCCCATGGGTACTCCAATAGGAAGAAAACAATCTTTTGGTAATGTTTTGTTGAAACATTTGAATAATGTAAAATCTAGAAATCCAGCATATGATGGAACATTTGGTGTACGTATGGATTCAATTACACAAAAGCTGAGAATGGGAAGTCTAGTGGTGTATTTCAAAGATGGAAACATTTCATTTTGGGATGCTAATAAAGTGAAAAAATATGAATGCGCAGGTAGTCCTGATTTGTATGATATGATCTTTTTGAAGAATCCGCAAGATGTTGATAATGAAGAAACTCGTCAAGTATATTCCAAAATATTGAAAATAACAAATGCTCCATATAAACAATATCATCTGGAAAATGGTTTTGAAAATACAAATTCTAAAAAAGTTTCGTGAAGTTATCAAACCTCTATTAGATTCACGACAATATCCAATAAGAAGTAGAAGTAAAATTGGTGGAGCACTCAAACGAGTGAAAATGGAGAAAACATGTAATTCCAAACCTGTGAATTATGTGTACTGGAATTCACCGAAAGAGTTAGTTGCTCGCCTACGACTATTGGTAGCTTCAAAGTCAGCTGGGCATACTGGATATGACAATGAAATAATTTCAATAATTGGAGAATTACGTGAAGAAGGTATAATATATTAATATATCCACAAGTAATGATCACTGTCACATCATCATTCAATGCAGTAACATTATCACTTTTTTTTCTCTTCAATCATATTGAAATAGAATAACTAATGAAGTAAGTGATGTTGAACGACAAGTTGTTAATGAATAACATAGACCTGCAAGACGTAATTTTCGCAGAAGAATAACTACCATCAAAGGTTTTGCAGATCTATGGCAAATAGATCTAGCTGAACTACAACCTTATTCAAAAAGTGAAGGATACCGATATATACTTGTAGTGATTGACTATTACTCAAAATATTTGTGGACTGTAGCAGTTCAAGATAAAATAGGTGTTACAATAAATAATGCAATGAAATATGAACTGAAGGCATCCAAATTTTTCCCCAAACATATACAAAGCGAACGAGGGAAAAACTTTCTCAATAAAAGCTTCTCATCTCTCATGCGAGAATATAATATCAATCATTATTCAACATTTCAACAACAGTTCAAATCGAGAATAGCACAACAGACCAATACAGTTTTGAAATTAATGAAGAATATTTTTTGAAAAATGGACTCATCTGTATTGAATATCCAACACTGTCAAACCAGCCCTACATTCTTGTGCGTTGCTTGAAATATCACCAAATAAAACTTTTCAAAGGGTCCACAATTGGATTATTTCTTGAGAATAATGAAATATCGAATACAGCCCTACTACTCTATATATCAGAATGCGATGAAGAGGTAACCATTAAAGACCACAACTTAGACCATATAAAAGAAGGAGTATTCAAAACTCAGCTTACGGAATTACTAGAAGAATATCAGGATGTATTTTCGAAATCCACTAGGCACATGGGTCTCACTGATATCACTGAACATCGGATAGACGTAGGAGATGCAACGCCAATAAAATGTCGTCCTTATAGTGTAAGCCAAAAGGAAAGGGAAATAATAGAGGAGCAAATTTCTGAAATGCTAAAACATAATATAATTAGAGCTTGCCATTCTTCGTGGGCTATTCCGGAGGTGTCAGTTCGGAAGAAGGATGGTTCCATTCGTTTCTGCGTCGATTATGAAAGAGTAAACAGTGTAACAAAAAAAACCACATACCCAATTCCCAACATGGATGACATCCTGACATATTTCGGAGGGGCAAAATATTTTTCTACCCTAGATATGTTTAGCGGTTATTGGCAAGTGAAAATCGAAGAAAACTCAAAACAATACACAGCATTCACTACACAAGGTCACGGCACTTATGAATTTAATGTTTTAAGTTTTGGCTTATGTAACGCTCCAGGAACTTTCCAGCAACTCGGATATAGAGTATTTGAAGGGATGAAATGGAGGGACGTCCTTGTCTATCTTGATGATATAATTGTCTTCTCTGATACACTGGAAGCTCATCTGGAAAAATTAAAAAATGTTTTTGAGAGATTACGGAATGCAGGCTTGACCTTGAAACCAAGCAAATGTATTTACGTAAAAAATAATGTAAAAGTCTTGGGACATATTGTTAGTGATGAAGGAATTTCACCTGACCAGAGCATTCTCGTTTCAATCGAAAAATTTCCTCAACGTAAGAGTGTTAAACAAGTACAAAGTTTTATTGGCCTATGTAACTTCGATAGAAAATTTATAAAAGATTTTGCAACTATAGCCCGTCCTCTACATGATGTCACAAAAAAAACAATTAAAATTCAAATGTGGTGAAGAACAACAGGAAGCTTTTGATATGCTCAAGACAAAACTTATAACTGCCCCAGTTCTACAGCATTTCGACCCCAACAAAGAATGCGAATTACGAGTTGATACGAGTACAGTAGGAATTGGGTCGATTTTATTACAAGAAGGTGCAGATATACAACAACACCCAGTAGCATATATAAGTAGAAGTCTAACAAGAAATGAAGCAAACTATACCATAACTGAATTAGAAGGACTTGCAGCAATATGGTCATTATCTTATCTGCGTCATTTAATATATGGTAGCCCAGTGAAAATTGTAACCGATCACCACGCTCTCTGCTACATAAAATCACTGAAAGATCCCACAGGAAAACCTGCTAGATGGTCTCTAAAATTATCAGAGTATGACTATAGCATAATTCATAAAAATGGAAGCAAGCACATGGATGCAGACTGCTTATCAAGGAATCCTGTCCTTAATAATGAAAACGATAATACATTCGAAGATATCCCTACTTTTCTGCTACTACCAACAGATATTGCAGAACAGCAACAACTTGACTCCGAGCTTCGAAAAATATTCAACATTATAAAGGACCCTTTGAATATATCTGCCACCATCGGCATGAAAAGACGTGCGAAAAATTTCAGAATTATTGATGGTGTACTATACAAATCCAATCCTAATCCGGAAGGACTAAGAAACCTGCTAGTAATCCCAAAACAATTAGTGAGCGAAATTTTAGTTACAAATCACTCTGAACCACTTTCTGGACATTTGGGCATAGCTAAAACATTACACAGAGTCAAGTCAAGGTACTACTGGATAGACTTGTACAAAGATGTAGAAAAATTTGTAAAAGGATGCACCGATTGCCAAGCTCGAAAAGTACAAAAGAATAAAAAACCAGCAGGCCTTTTACAGCCAATCCCTGTAGGAACCCCTTTTGAGAAAGTGGGAATAGACCTGTTAGGCCCTTTCCGCAAAAGTAGAAATGGGAATACGATGATTGTGGTTGTTCACTCCTCGTTCCTTCTTAGTTTAGTTAAATTTTTTCTTCCCTTTTAGGTTAAGCATTCAATTATTATATATATTATGTTACTTATTCTCAAAAACCATTACTCGGTCATTCAACAGAAATATTTGAGATTATCTATCAAACTATTTGTCCTTCACTTTTTGCTCCCGCTGTATCATAATTTCTGGCCAGCCGCCAGATGGTATGTCAGTTCTCACCGAGAAGCTCACGCTGGCTATAGCAACTCCAAGTCCTATCGCAATCTCGAAAAATCCGAGAAACGTGACTCGGAAAAGTGCATTCATTTTGATAAGTCCATACCCAGAAAACAGTCCATTTTGCATTACGTGTGAAAGAGCGGTGGAAACCACCGAAGCCAGAGAAGTCCAGAATTCCAGGTGAGTTGACTTCACTTTCTTCGGCTGGCGGAACCCTAACTCTCTCAAACATCAACATTTTTTGGTCATTTCGAACCGGATCATTTGTAGGATCCTTCTAACTTGAATATTTACTGTTGAGTGACTCAAATATACGCAATTGATAAGATTACATTTCAGTGAACATTCTTTTTTGTCCAGGTCACAGTGTTTGTCAGTGTTTTTGTTTTACTCCTCTTTTTATATCATGTTCTATCAATCCTCGATAGTTTAACTCATTTTTATTTACTGCTGAGATATAGTTTTCATTTCAAAAATTCTATATTATTCAGAATATTTCTCAATTCTCCTCAATAGGTGAATTATTCATTATTTCGTCAAGAAATACGAGATATTCATTATACCGTACACCGCAAAAAATCTCTTTCATTTTTTATCACATTGAAGTATTGTTGCTTTCATACACTGCTAACACAAAACTAGGAGACATTCACGTATTTGAGATTTTGTATTTTTCCCTTGTTTTAGTTAACAAAACAATTTTTTCGACAATATATTCTCTGAACTGCTCAGATCTATTCATTTTTCACCATGAGTAGTGCTGTAACTAAGAAGTTGAAACGAATGCGTGCATTTCGAGATACCGCAATTGATAGAATATGTGTTCTTTATGAGTTAGCGAAATTAGCAGAAACCGATGAACTTCAGCATTCATATTTTAGAGTTCGATACTTGGAAGGCAATGATATTTTCGAGGAATTCAATCGACATCATAATGAATTGATAAAAATTATCTCTACTCAAGAGGATAACGATCTAGAAACTGCAAAGTTGCTCAGACAAGAAGTTGACAAAAAGTTTTATTTAACCAAATCGATTCATTATGAGTTGTTTGAAAAAGTAACGACAACACGCGACTTCCAAAGTTGAATATACCTACATTCAACGGTGACCTAAAAAACTGGTCAACATTCATCGGTTTATTCAATTCTTCAATTCATGGTAGGATAAATATGAGCATTATTGAGAAGTTTCAATACTTAATATCCTCTTTATCTGGAGAACCATTAACGCTATTGAAAAATCTCCCAATCACAGATAATAATTACTCTATCGCTCATGCAAACCTTCAGAAACGCTACCAAAATGATAGACTTCTAGCTACCCACTATTGGGACGAAGTAAATAACGCTCCCAAGCTCACTGTAAAATCTTCAAAACACCTCAGATAGTTATTAGATATATTTTCCGATAACATACAGGCACTGGAAAATCTATCGTTCAAAGTTAAAGAGTGGGATTACGTTCTTATGAACCTTCTTATCAAAAAGTTGTATCCCGAAACTTTGAAACGTTTCGAACTTCATTTTGGTTCTTCAGGTATACCTAAATATGATGAGTTATTTAGCTATCTAAAAAAACAATGTACCGCTTTCGATTCTGTTCCTCTTTCTAAGGCTAATAAAAGTGGCTACAATACATCATCAACCCAACATAAGTCGTCTGTCTCCAAGAGAGCTGCCCTTTTAGCAAAATCTGATGCTAATCAAAATAAATGTTTTTTCTGTCAATCAGATCATAGTATTTATAAGTGTCCAGCTTTCTTAGCAAAATCTCCTCAAGAAAAATTTAAAATAGTTAAAGAGCATAAGTGGTGTACAAACTGTCTGGGATCTCATATATCAAAAAATTGTAGTTCACCATCCTGCTGCAGGGTATGCCAGAATAGACATCATACTTATCTGCATTTCCGTAGCGATTTGAGTTCCACCTCTTCAATAACCGCCAACAATCCCTCCAATTCCGCAATAACTTCCAATGCTCAGAGTTCCTCTGATATGCTAGAGACACCTCTTACTCATTTATCTACTATTACATCCGCCCATTCTAGTGCAAATGACGCATCTGTCACAGTTTTATTATCCACAGCCCGAATACACGTGAGAAATATTCGGGGAAGTTTTCAACCAATTCGAGTTCTTCTGGAGCCAATTTCATCTCTGAAAAATGTGCCCAGTGGTATAGGACATACTTCCTCCAATGCATTCCTGACAATGATTACTTGTCATTTGAAACCTCAAAATAAGCCTGAACCTCTTTTCACAGTAGATGTCGCTGTTCTCCCAAATATTTGTGCAAACATGCCGAGTGTCACTGTCAATAGTGATGAGTGGTCCCATCTATCCAACCTCAAACTCGCAGATCCTCAGTTCAATATCTCAGCTCCAATCGATATGCTTCTTGGTGCAGATATATTTCCATATCTCCTACAAGGAGGTAAACATTTGGTCCAAACCCCAATACCCCTGTTGCTCTTGATACTTCCTTTGGATGGATCATTATGGGAAAAGTCTCTTTCCCTACTTCAAAATCTGTCACCTCACATCTGTTGTTATGTGATACCCCGCTTGATCACACTATGAAACGCTTTTGGGAGTTAGAAGAGGTCCCTAGGATGAATACTCGTTCTCCTGATGATTTATTGTGTGACAAGCTCTTCAAAGAAACACTTTTCTGCCTTCCCTCCGGAAGATTTGTTGTCTCTCTTCCTTTTCGTGAAGGAGAACCTTTTTTTGGGGATACTCGATCTATTGCCCTCAAACCCTTTTACACACTTGAAAATCGTTTGAAGAAATATCCTCCTCTTCATCAACAATACACCGATTTCATGAAAGAATATCTTTTATGTAACCACATGGAAATTGTTGACATACCCTCCTCTTTTGACAATATGTATTACATTCCACATTTAGCTGTATCTAATACCAATAGTACTACCACAAAACTCCGCGTCGTTTTTGATGCTTCGTGTAAATCACCCCAAGGTTTCTCTCTCAGTCACACTATGCTCACAGGGGAGAAACTTCAGAGAGATCTCATCAGTATTCTCCTCAACTTTCGACTATATGTGTTCACCTCAGACGTGAAAATGATGTACAGACAAATTTTAATTGAGGAATCTCACCGCGATTACCAGAGGATACTGTGTAGATTTTTCCCTCAGGATGCAGTGCAAGATTTCAGACTTTCAACTGTAACATATGGATTATCTTCGAGTCCATATCTTGCAATCAAGTGCTTGTTACAGCTAGCTGAAGATGAATCTGGTTTTCCAGATGCGTCTCGTGTTATTCACAATGATGTTTATCTTGATGATATAGTCACAGAAAGTAACACATTGGAGGGTGCAATGAAACTTCAATCTGATCTGATTACTGTCCTTGAGAAAGGTGGCTTCTCTTTGAAGAAATGGTCTTCAAATCACCCTGCTCTCCTAGCAAATGTTTCGCCTGATGACTGTCAGCAAGATGTATTTTCTTTTGATACACAAGATTTCGTTGTTAAAATCTTTGGTCTGGAATGGTTGCCATCTCAAGATAATTTCTCGTATTCCATATCAGCTACAAACAATGCATGCACAAAAAGAGGTATGCTCTCTGAAATTGCTAGAATATTTGATCCGATTGGATTTCTTCCTCCTATAACATTTACTGCAAAGCATCTCATCCAACATCTATGGTGTCTCGATTTGGATTGGGACCAATCTCCTCCTTCAGCCATTATTGACAAATGGCTTCGGTATAAATCCGAGTTGGCCTTACTTTCTGATATCAAAATTCCTAGACTGATATTCTCCTCAGACTATTCATCATGCGAAATCCATGGTTTCGTGGATAGTTCTGAGAAAGGAATGGCAGCTGTAGTATATCTGCGGTTTCAAACATCTCACAATACATTTCATACTACTCTGATTTCAAGTAAATCCAAGGTTACACCTTTGAAGAAAATTACTCTTCCAAAACTTGAACTGTGCGCAGCATCACTTCTCGCAAACTTGATGCAGTTTGTTATGCAATCTTACTCACATTCAATTTTCTCCAAGGTATATGCCTGGTCAGACTCTATGATCACATTGGCTTGGATCAAGTCTCCTCCTTATCGATGGAAGACATTCGTAAGCAATAGGGTAAGTCTCATTCAAGAGAAAGTTCCCCCTAACTGCTGGTGTTATATAAACTCGAAGGATAACCCAGCTGATTGCGCTTCTAGAGGTTTATTTCCCTCGCAGTAATTAAATTTTCCTCTTTGGTTTCATGGTCTCTCTTGGCTCAGAGAGAAAGAAGATGAATGGCCCACTGAAAGTCTTGTCTGCCCTCCAGAAGCAATCGAAGAAGAGCGGCACCTTTCCCTCGTGGCTAATGTCACTACCAATATCTTCGAAAATTTGTTGAATAAATTCTCGTCTCTCGACAAAATTACGAGTATTATTGCGTGGTGTTATCGATTTATCAATAACCTTCGAAATGAATCAAAATCGTATTCTCCTTTAACTCAGATTCACACCCATCATGCCCTCATGATAATTGTCAAACAAGTTCAAGGTGTTTCGTTCTCGGAAGAAATTCACCGACTGCAGCATCAGAAGTCCTTATCAAAGTCTTTTCGTAAACTGAACCCATTCCTCGATGATGATGGGGTGCTTCGAGTAGGAGGGAGACTACATTTCTCAGGTCTCGTATTTGAGCATAAACATCCAGCAATCCTTCCCAATTCATATCGCTTGACAGATTTAATCATCGAAAGTGTTCACAAAAAACACTTGCATCCAGGCTTGCGCACTCTTCAATACCTTTTATGCCAAAATTTTTGTATACTCTCTCCTCGACGTGCAATTCATCGAATTCTTAGTAAATGCATCACTTGTTTTAAATCTAAGCCAACTTCCATCGCGTCTCCTATGGGAACTCTACCAACATGTCGAGTATCTCAGCTGAAACCGTTTCAGTGTGTAGGGGTTGACTATGGGGTCCCTTCAAAATTACTATGTCAAAGGGTCGTGGGGTGAAAACACAAAAGGCTTATATTTGTCTTTTTGTCTGTTTCTCAACAAAAGCTCTGCACCTTGAGCTGGCAAGTGATCTTTCCTCTGATTCGTTCATAGCTGCACTCAGACGATTCATTAGTCGACGAGGTCGCTGTACACATTTATATAGCGATAACGGTACCAACCTTGTTGGTGCTTACCGCATTCTCAACAACCTTATGAGAGATGCTGTTGTTCAGGAGAAACTCGAATGGTCATTCAGCGCCCCAAGTTCTCCACATTTTAATGGTCTCATGGAGGCAGGTATCAAATCGGTACAAACTCACCTCATGAGAACACTCGAATATCAAATCCTCACTTCTGAGCAATTTTATACCTTATTGGTGCAAATCGAAGCACTGATTAATTCTAGACCCCTTTACGCCATGAGTAATGATTCAAACGACTTGAGAGTTTTGACTCCAGGTCATTTTCTAACCCTCGAACCTATGACAGTCCTCCCTGATCCTGATTTGACTAATTTTAACATCAATCGCCTCGATCGCTGGCAACTGCTGCAAAGAGTTCATCAAGATATATGGAAACGGTGGCATAATGAGTATCTGCATACTCTGCAGCAGAGACATAAATGGATATCTCCTTCGAGAACCCCTCACGTGGGCGATCTGGTCCTTATAAAAAATCAGCAGACTCCCCCCTACAGTGGCGTTTGGGGAGAATTGAAAAATTACATCCGGGTTCGGACGGAATAACAAGAGTCGTAACTTTATGCACCGCACATGGGGTTATGCAAAGACCTTGCGTAAAACTTTGTCCTTTACCCTCCAATGATCATACCAAAGATACTTCGTATTTGGGCGGGGAGAATGTTCACTCCTCGTTCCTTCTTAGTTTAGTTAAATTTTTTCTTCCTTTTTAGGTTAAGCATTCAATTGTTATATATTTTATGTTACTTATTCTCAAAAACCATTACTCGGTCATCCAACAGAAATATTTGAGATTCTCTATCAAACTATTTGTCCCTCACTTTTTGCTCCCGCTGTATTATAATTTCTGGCCAGCCGCCAGATGGTATGTCAGTTCTCACCGAGAAGCTCACGCTGGCTATAGCAACTCCAAGTCCTATCGCAATCTCGAAAAACCCGAGAAACGTGACCCGGAAAAGTGCATTCCTTTTCGATAAGTTCATACCCAGAATACAGTCCATTTTGCATTACGTGTGAAAGAGAGGTGGAAACCACCGAAGCCAGAGAAGTCCAGAATTCCAGGTGAGTTGACTTTACTTTCTTTGGCTGGCGGAACCCTAACTATCTCAAACATCAACAGTGGTAGCCACAGATTACGCAACGAGATGGGCAGAGGCAGAAGCCTTGCCTAATGGAAAAGCAGGTCCAGTTGCGAAATTCATTCTAGAGAAAATAATTACCCGTCATGGTTCACCAAGACACTTATTGAGCGATCGCGGAAAAACCTTCATGTCACAACTTGTACAAGAGTTACTACTCATAATTGGAACTGTCAACCAGTACACAACAGCATACCACCCTAGTTGCAATGGGCTGGTAGAGCGATTCAATGGTAGTTTGGCAAACATGCTGTCAATGTACACCAACACCGAACAAACCGACTGGGACGAATACATACCTCATGTCACTTTTGCATACAACACAGCAAGACAAGACACAACTAAATATTCACCTTTCATGTAAGTATACGCCAGAGAACCCATTCTTCCAACCGAAGCTAACCTGATGTCAACCTTGAACTCACCAGATGCCCAGCAAATAAGGGAAAGAGCACTTGCTGTACGGAATGAGGCAATTGAAAATATTCGTAAAAGGCAAGGACTAGACAAGGAAAGATTCGACGACAACTATCGTCATTTAGAATTTGACGTTGGAGACAAAGTCAAAGTGTTCACCCCAGTCCGCAAAGTTGGAAAGAGTGAAAAGCTAATACTTAGATGGTTCGGCCCATACTACATCACTAGAAAAATAGGAGAAGTAAATTACGAAGTGAAAAAAGGCACTGCAGCGAACTCCAAAAAAGAAATAGTCCATGTGGATCGTATTCTCCCCTACTATGACCCATGGACTCCCAAACCAGAAGATAACACAGAAATAGAGGATTGAGAAATATGAAGAAATGAGTGAATAGTAACTCCTGACAGGACATACACTTTGATAGAGCACAAAGCTCCAATCAACTCAATCACAATACCTCAACCCAAGATTTTTACTAAAATCCCCGGTATATATTATATATCTTTTCAACATAAAGCACATACTCTAATCACAGTCAGATCCTCATTCAGAATATATCACACATAGAAGATACTATCTGTAAATAAGTCTTCTGATTAATCATGTACATACAGAATATATATAGCATATAGTAATTAAATAAAAATGCAGATACAAAATATCTTTTCAGTTGCAATTAGTTTTTTCAAATATAATGTTACATACAATTAATTAAGGAAAAATAAGCAGTAATTACATAAGAAAAGAAACATAATAAAAATGAATGCATTATTGACACACCCCTTGCCAGAAGAAGTACAAACAATTCAATGTTACCACATGGTTTTATTTTTATTTTGTATGGAAAGTAATAGGAAATAGCATCTCAGACTGATGATCTACAAAAAGTTGAGTTTGTAATATTATGAGAAATAAAAGAAGCATATAGATATATTGAAAAGGTGAGAATTGATGATTATGTATTGAAGAAGAATCATTTATATAGGTAGACTATACACACGAGATGAAAAGGCAGACTGTGGAGGGCGCTCCCAAAACTGCATAAAATTTTTCATTTTTAAAGGTGTGTGAAATATGTTAGATGTTCGTCAGAAATGATGATGATTATAATATGAATTTTATATGAGGCATGAAATGAAATGCGCATACATGAGGTCTTCGGAGGAAAGACAGGTACGATGTTGTAGAAAGTACGACACAGAAAGTTGTCTTGAGAAAAGACAAATATGATGTTTCAAGATGTAGAAAGTTACTACGTCATGGTAGAGAAAAGAAAGATGGAATAGTATAAAGAGAATAATAATAATATATGCAAAATCTGAGAGATGCAATTTACCTGTGGTTTCTGATATATATATATATTTATCGATATAATTCAATATTCGTCGTTGGTACTAGCCAGGAAAGTAGTTGTTTTTGATAAATATTTCCAATAGCTGTTTATTTTCATTGAAAAGAAAATAAATTGCTATTGCTATTTTCAATTTCCTATTATTCAGTGAAATGTATATCACATGAGGTGACAATTGAAAAGGCAGGTGACAAATACTGTTAGGAATCAGTAAAAATTGTACAAAAAGAATTTAATGTTAAAATGGGTGTTTCATAAAGAACCAATGGATTTTGAAAGTATACTCAAGCATGAATTAAAAAGTTGAAAAAGAAAGTTTGTAAGTTATCTGCTAGTTATCGTCAAATTACCTTCAATGTATATTATATGTACTCTAACCAACTAGATTAAATTTTCAAATGATTGTTAACTATATAATGCAGTGATTTCTGTTGATTATTTTTTTATTATCGAATTTAATAGTAACATAACCTAGCTATAAGAATAAAAATATATCATGAAAGAACTTACTGCCGAATTTTTCTCTTGTTTCATGCAATCGAGGCAACACCACACCCCAAAGCACTTCGAGGCAGTCACTACTCCACTACTCCATCACCACTGTTAGGGTTTTCCACTCCAGGACATTCAGCAGATCGTACCACAGACAGCACGATGACCTAGGGAAACGTGAATTTGAATCATCATGGTTCAACTGAATAGACTATAGGGATATCGCAGTCACTAGTGCCATATTCAACCCGAAACAAATACTTACGTTTGTTTGAAGGTGATTGACAATGTTTCGTGATGAATTTCACTAGTTCGGACTTCCATTGTCTACTATATAAAATGATTTGAAATCCCTGAAACAAGTAAAAAAGGATAATTAAAAAAGAATAGTTGAAAATAACAATTATATTGAGCAACAATAAACCTGAAATGAAATGATAGTGAAATAACCTATAAGTAAAAATATAATAATTGAATAAGTAAATATTAAAGGAATGAAAAATGAAAATAATAAAAAAAAAAAAAAGAAAATAATAAAAAAAACAAAAAAAGTGTAGAGATTCCAAGTCACGTTAGTTCACGACGTTTCGATTGTTGGTATCTACAATCGTCTTCGGGTGATGACTGGACTGATTCCTCCGAGAGATGACTGTTTTATAGGTCGTTGAAATACTTTCACTTTCTCTACTTTCCATTTTCCGCTTCACTGATTCCGTGAGAGATGACCGTTTTGGCGGGAGTTGGTTATTTTTCGTTTGATGATGGGTTTCCATATGTTTCGTATATCTACGCTGGCCTGGCTGAATACGTTGTTGGACAACATGTATGCGGCTTCCTTAAATTTTCTCCTGAACCAATGTTCCTCTCTGTGCAAGATCTCAGCTTGGGACCACTCGATGTTGTGTTGATGGGTCCAAACATGGTCTGCTATTCCTGATTTGCTGGTTTCTCCTCGCTGTGTGTGCTTCTTGTGCTCGGCAATGCGAACATTCAATGGCCTCTTAGTTTCACCAATATAGGATTTTCCGCACTCACAGGGTATCCGGTAAATGCAATTCTTGGAATCGCAGTCCGCGTTTGGGGGCCTGGTTTTCGTGAGGCTGCTACGGATAGTGTTACCGGATCTGAAACAGGTTCTAATGTTGTACTTGGAACCAATTCTTCTTATCCTCTCCGATAATCCTCTGATGTAGGGAAGTGCAAGCACTGGTTGTGACGGCTTCTCTTCTTTGCGAGGCTCCTGCTGTCTTTTAGCCAAAGTATTTTCTACCATCGCTTTGGAGTATCCATTCCGCTGAAGATCATTTTTGATGATGTCTAGTTCCTTCTCGAGACCTTCCTTTGTATTACAGAGCCCAAAAGCACGGTCTAATAGAGTCTTGATGATTCCTCTTTTTGTCGATTGATGGAACCACGAATCCAACCACCATCAATCGACAAAAAGAGGAATCATCAAGACTCTATTAGACCGTGCTTTTGGGCTCTGTAATACAAAGGAAGGTCTCGAGAAGGAACTAGACATCATCAAAAATGATCTTCAGCGGAATGGATACTCCAAAGCGATGGTAGAAAATACTTTGGCTAAAAGACAGCAGGAGCCTCGCAAAGAAGAGAAGCCGTCACAACCAGTGCTTGCACTTCCCTACATCAGAGGATTATCGGAGAGGATAAGAAGAATTGGTTCCAAGTACAACATTAGAACCTGTTTCAGATCCGGTAACACTATCCGTAGCAGCCTCACGAAAACCAGGCCCCCAAACGCGGACTGCGATTCCAAGAATTGCATTTACCGGATACCCTGTGACTGCGGAAAATCCTATATTGGTGAAACTAAGAGGCCATTGAATGTTCGCATTGCCGAGCACAAGAAGCACACACAGCGAGGAGAAACCAGCAAATCAGGAATAGCAGACCATGTTTGGACCCATCAACACAACATCGAGTGGTCCCAAGCTGAGATCTTGCACAGAGAGGAACATTGGTTCAGGAGAAAATTTAAGGGAGCCGCATACATGTTGTCCAACAACGTATTCAGCCAGGCCAGCGTAGATATACGAAACATATGGAAACCCATCATCAAACGAAAAATAACCAACTCCCGCCAAAACGGTCATCTCTCACGGAATCAGTGAAGCGGAAAATGGGAAGTAGAGAAAGTGAAAGTATTTCAACGACCTATAAAATAGTCATCTCTCGGAGGAATCAGTCCAGTCATCACCCGAAGACGATTGTAGATACCAACAATCGAAACGTCGTGAACTAACGTGACTTGGAATCTCTACACTTTTTATTTTTTTTTTATTATTTTCTTTTTTCATTCCTTTAATATTTATTTATTCAATTATTATATTTTTACTTGTAGGTTATTTCACTATCATTTCATTTCAGGTTTATTGTTGCTCAATATAATTGTTATTTTCAACTATTCTTTTTTAATTATCCTTTTTTACTTGTTTCAGGGATTTCAAATCATTTTATATAGTAGACAATGGAAGTCCGAACTAGTGAAATTCGAATACTCACGTTGTTGCGTTACCAGTTGTTCTGAGTAGCTGATAAACAGTTCCTGTGTGGGCAAACATCATCCATAGACATAATAATATGTGAATAGAATTGTAATACTCAAAACAATTCAGAATCACCATCATACCGTTGAGTACCAGGATAATCCAAATCCCAAGCAGCCTACAGAAAATATTTCGCAAGTAATTTATGAAAACAACGCTAGTTTCATGAATGCTGACAAAACAGAACCACAAATGATGATGTTTGAAGTTTCCAAAAAGCACTCGACGGAGTAAATTTCTATATTCCTGGGCAGCTAATAACTTGATCACACTATTACACGATGAACACACAGATATGAATAAATTTCAAAGTGTAAAATCGAAATCACTTCAGTGAACGAAAAATGCCGCTAAATATTCACATATTCATCAAAATATATGTATGTCATATGTCATGTCAAGTCGTAAATCTTCTTCTCTATACACAATTGAGAGAATATGCATGGAACAGAATGACAGATACATTTCACAGAAACCATAAAAATATGTTCTGCGAGTACGAAAAAACTCAAAGCACAACGTGATTCGTAATTATAGTCCAGTCCAATTCAGTCAGTCCAACACAGCTACGTTGCCAATGTTTCCATCCAGTCGAGTTGTGGTAGCCGAGCAGCCGTCAACCAAAACAGAATCAGAACCAAAACACGGAACGCTGTGTGGACAGATTGGTGGAGTGACACGAAGACAGACAAAGTTCAGTGCCGGACAATAGGACAATATTAGTGTGGGAACTGCAGTTGCAGTTCCAACTTTTATATGACATATAGTTTGTTATTAATGTTCATAATCATATTTTAAACCTATTGTTTTTTTCATTGTTCAAAATATTTTTATTGAGTTGTGAGTTTTCATTTGAATTTCAATTTGTTTTTTTTTGTTTTTCGTTACCACCCAAAAAGCAGGGGGCCAGCTTCATCGTGGAGGGGAGATGTGTCAAATATAGAAAATAATCATGACATAATTCAGATTCATTCAAGTAAATACATGAATTGAAAGATATTCCAACCTCACTTCAATATTTTAACACAAGAACACTCAGTATTCAGAATTACATCTTTTAATATCTCAAGTTCATAGACATCGAAATTGATCCGATCACAGGATATAGAATATAAAACAATCTCCAAATACGCAAAGTTGGCACAGATTGCATGCTGTGCATTTTACCTCAGTACAGTGACCGGATCAAAGTCGCAATGTCAGCGTATAACTCTTTATAAATATTGAGGGAGGTCAAGATCATTATACAGACAACAGACAGTAGACAGTATTCATTTGAGTATCGATTAATCATCAGCAATGCAGCACATCTCTTTCTCTTCGATCCTGCTGGGTGACAGTATAATGTAAATTTTTGATGTTTTAATGTATTTTTCTTATTAACATTTGAGTGCGAGTTTATCTAAAGTATTTTTTCCGTTTCTGTTACAATAAATATTTAATTAAGTTTCAAATGAGTTCTTCCATTATTTTGGATGAATGAACGAATAGGTGAAACAGCGAATAAAATCCTCTCATTAATAGCCAAGCGAGTACTGAGTTGCGACAATATATTAATATATCCACAAGTAATGAGCACTGTCACATCATCATTCAATGCAGTAACATTATCACTTTTTTTCTCTTCAATCATATTGAAATAGAATGACTACTGAAATGAGTGATGTTGAACGACAAGTTGTTAATGAATTACATAGACCTGCAAGACGTGATTTTCGCAGAAGAATAACCACCATCAAAGGTTTTGCAGATCTATGGCAAATAGATCTAGCTGAACTACAACCTTATTCAAAAAGTAAAGGATACCGATATACAGGGTGTCCCTGGACTTCCTCTTTTCCTCTCGGGAATGTATAGATGGGGTCAAAATATCACCAGTACTTCATATAACTTTTTTTCCTAAAAGTCTTCGTAACCAAGTTACGGGCTCTCGAAGTTACAAAATGAAAAATGTTTTTCTTTGATAACTTTTCAAGTGAATATTCAAAATCATCCAAATTTTGGTAATTGACTAAACAAATGAATTCCGTCGATGAGCTTTCATGCAGGAGTCAGTTGTTTTGCTACAAAGTCAGGAACGGACTACCCCCGATGGTCCACACCCCAAAACTTTGAAATGACAGATATTTTTCAATATTTTTCAACAAATTAAGGTTACTTGGACAATTTTATGAATAAAAGTACTCGTGTGGAAAGTCGATCGGAGCAACGAGTCTTGATAAAAATGTAGTTCTACTCGACGACATCAAACCCGCTCGTCCACCATTATTTGAAATGAATAATTATCAAAGCAGAAATAATAATGATAACGTTAATTCAACAACATTTATAACAGGAATAATACAAAGTATGCTAAAATGAAGTCGTAAACAAAAAGTACAGTACCTTTATGGTAGTTTAAGTCACAATTGTGATAGCAGATATTTTTTCAAAAGAAATATCGAGTTCTGTAGATTCGTGGTGTTTTTAAACTAACAAGCTACTCTACTATGAAATATCGAATTCATTCCATATTTTGTATGTACATAATACGTGTGGAATAATCACGTTTCGTGTTGATCAGTTATCTGAATCTCATGAAACTCAACATTCGAATGTTTCAAATTCTTCTTCACAGCTAAACTGTTGAGGAGTTTCACTGATAATTATAATTTTATGGGAGAAATTCTTTAACACGAATCTAAATTTAGCTGAAAAAACGCACATCGGAAAAAATATTTACTATACTAATAAAAAGCAAACGAATGAACTACAAAAACGGCTGCACATGATCAGGTGAAGAATATCCAGGGAATAATTATGTTCCATTTCTTTTAGAAAGTTTTGATAAAAAATGAGAAACTGGAATGCGATTTTGTTTTGTTGAGTGGTGCGTTGTCATATGACTATCATTGTATTGTCAATATTCTATAGGATATTTTGAATTTTTTTGATATGGCCGAACAGTTTACATTCAATGAATATGCAGATATGCATGTATTTTATGGACGAGAATTTTGTAATGCTGCAGAAGCTCGTCGTCTGTATTCCGAGCATTTTCCCAATCGAACGGTACCGTCAAGAGAAACATTCGAGCGTGTCGATCGCAGCTTGAGGGAGACAGGTATGTAATAATTGATAATTAATTTGAGCACGTTGTTTTATTTCGATATTATTGTAGGTACAGTTTTGCCAAAACGAGGTGGTGAGGGCGCTCCTAGGACTGTAAGTACCGTTGTATTGGAGGAAAATATTTTGGAAGCCGTCGCTGATGATCCTTCAATGAGCATCAGAAATCTATCAGAACAGTTCCATACATCCAAGTCCACTATTCATAGAATAATTAGGGAACAACTGCTCCACCCATTTCACATCCAGAAGGTACATGCCATGACACCTCAAGATTTTCCAGCACGACTGGAATATGCCAATTGGTTCATGGATAGGCAAAGAGAGGATATGACTTTTATTAATCGAGTTTTATTCACTGATGAAGCAGGTTTCAGTAGAGATGGAGTTATCAACTCTCATAATCTCCATATATGGACCGAAGAAAATCCCCATGGGGTATTGCAAACCAAACACCAACGGAAATTCAACGTGAATATTTGGGCTGGTATCATAGGAAACCATCTTATAGGACCATTCGTTCTACTGGACCGATTGAATGGAGAACGTTATTTGGAGTTCATTCAGAACGATTTGAATGGACTTTTGGAACATGTTCCGTTGCAAACCCGAAGAGATATGTGGTTTATGCATGATGGCACTCCTCCTCATTTTAGTTTGATTGTGCGTGACCATCTGAACCATATTTTCCACAATAGATGGATTGGTAGAGGTGGGCCATATTCATGGCCATCGCGGTCTCCGGATTTGAATCCATTAGATTTCTTTCTGTGGGGGCATCTAAAAAGCCTTGTTTACGCTACACCTATTCACACAAGAGATGCATTGTTGAATAGAATAACATTACATTGTGAAGCCATACGAAACGACCCTGGAATGCTATTTCAAGTACAGAGAGGGTGTCTCCGCAGACTAAGAAAATGTATAGAGAGAGAAGGTGGTCATATCGAGCAGTTTCTGTAGCGGATTTTTCATTTCTGTTTGCTCTTGAGGCTCTTGAGTTTCGTTAGTTAAACGTGTTTGCATTATAAAAATTCGTTATGAACATTTTCCATTTTCCATTTCCTTAAAAACTAATATTTTCGAATAATGGTAGACATCTCAGGATAAATGTTGTTGAATTAACGTTATCATTATTATTTCTGCTTTGATAATTATTCATTTCAAATAATGGTGGACGAGCGGGTTTGATGTCGTCGAGTGAAACTACATTTTTATCAAGACTCGTTGCTCCGATCGACTTCCCACGCGAGTACTTTTATTCATAAAATTGTCCAAGTAACCTTAATTTGTTGAAAAATATTGAAAAATATCTGTCATTTCAAAGTTTTGGGGTGTGGACCATCGGGGGTAGTCCGTTCCTGACTTTGTAGCAAAACAACTGACTCCTGCATGAAAGCTCATCGAAGGAATTCATTTGTTTAGTCAATTACCAAAATTTGGATGATTTTGAATATTCACTTGAAAAGTTATCAAAGAAAAACATTTTTCATTTTGTAACTTCGAGGGCCCGTTACTTGGTAACGAAGGATTTTAGTAAAAAAAGTTATATGAAGTACTGGTGATATTTTGACCCCATCTATACATTCCCGAGAGGAAAAGAGGAAGTCCAGGGACACCCTGTATACTTGTAGTGATTGACTGTTACTCAAAATATCTGTGGACTGTAGCAGTTGAAGATAAAATAGGTAGTACAATAACTACAAGGCACAGATGGCTTCTTGCTTTCTTTTTCATTTCTCCAAACCGATGTAGTGGACTGAAAGAAGATAGCGATTCAGCTTTCAAATCACCCTTCATTTCTTCAGGTGCACCTTTTGGCTTCCTCTTCGATCTGTCACTTTTCGTTGTGGGTTTTTTCTGTCGCACAACACTTTTGGTTTGTTTCTTTTCTTTAAAGTCAGTGACAATCGATGAAGATGCTCTTGATTGTTCTAGATTTCTTATCAACACCAAGAGGAAGGGTAGATGAAGGGTGTTTGAGTGGTGATAATTGCGAAACGATTGGATTTTCAATAACAATTTGCTCATTTGGTTCCGGCACATCTGCAAAGTTAACGAAGTCGTTAATATCACAATCATTTATCGAATCTTGCTTCGATAAATGTAATACTGGAATATTTTCAAAATCAGTGTGATCGATATTAACAAGTGGTGAACCATCTTCAGCAATCAATAGCGGCATAGAGCTCATGATAATGATTATTCAGGTCTGAGAAATGATATGTGATAGCAATAGAATGTGAATAGGAAAGGTGATGATGTTACTGATACCTCACCTTTTATAGAAGAAAATAAACTAGCGTATCTGCTCTTTCATCAACAGGCACATGCGCTCTTTCACTAAACTATTAACGCATGTGACAATCTTTGTCATTTAAGAGAAAAACTTTGTGTTGCGTGCATTTTTATATGTGGAAAAATGATACAAATAAATTCAAAATATATATATTTTTTAATAATAGAGGACAATAACGATAATAAAAATAAAAAAATGTTAATATGTCTCTGTTGATGTGGAACGTTCTTTGACTCTCCTCCTCAATATTTGTTGTTCATGTGTTAGACACCAACATTGAAAAAAAAAATCAATTCTTCTATTGGGGTAGAGTTGACCAACCTTTTCACATAGATCCCAAGTACTTCTACATGTAGTGCATACATGATTCCAACAATTTATAGAATATGTATCACAACGCAAACAACGTTGCAGCGGAGCTGGAACGGCAGCACAGGTACCACAAATATTTCTACAAATACCTATAATATATATGCATATAATGATGAGTACTACATAGTGGGATGATGGTACTTTTACATGCTTTTCGTTTGAGATTATAATGTTAACAATGGTATGAACCTGTTTCTGTTTGAAAGTATAATGATAGCTCTGAAAAGAGCTGTTTTTGTTTCAGTCTTCAATTGTAGCCCTGAAACGGGCTGCTTTTTTCTATTAATCCATGCAATGGTATGGACTAACGCTCCTCATCATCAGAAACAATAATGATGGTGTCGTCATCTGAATCAGATGATATACTAATGATGTCGTCCTCATAATCATCTGAATCAGATGATATACTGATGACATCGTCCGCATAATCATCTAGATTGTCTAAGTCGTCAACAGCCATCTCAAACTCTGCATCTACTTCCTCTTGCATACCTTGTTCTACTCGTTCTGGGAAATCATCAGGAAGATCATAGATGCGTTGCAGAAATTGAGCGAAAGCTGTACTAAAATGATCGGACGTTGAATCCATTTCATGTACCTGGATGGGTCCTGTACTCGACATTGTGGGAGAATGATGTAGAACTGGGATTGATGCTATATTTATATTGTAAAAAATAAAATGGAGAGGGTGAAGTGTATGTGTGAAACAATTCATTGTTTGAAATTCGAAAACACCCAGAATGACGATCTTCATGAAATTCTGAGCGATTATTATGAGAAACTCTGAGTGATTATTATGAAAAAAAAACTAATAAGGGAGAGGAAGGAAGACACTGCGCCAGCCTCGCAGTGCCTCATGTATACCAATCAAAAAGTGTTTACTTCGTGGAAGGAAAAGAAAGGATGGAAGAAACGAGGAAACGATTACTTACATATCGTCATCTGAATTGAGGACTTCATCATCAATCAGGATGGGGGATAGTGGAGGACTATCTACGATTAGGATTGGGGATGGTGGAGGTGTATCCTCGAATTTCTCGGACTCATCGTCAGCGTCATCGCCAGCATGATTGTCATCATTATCACTGTTCTCAGGCACTAGGTCATCCCAATCGGGATCCCGCCAATCGTTTGGATCCGGAAAGTCTCAATCCGAAAGGTCCGCTTCGTCACTGCCGGTAACGTGCTGCACCTGCAGTCGATAATCGTATTGTAAGTCATTATAGTCAATCCTGTGAGGTGCCGTCGTGGAGTGAACGATGCGGTGTTGAATCGGCGCATAGAAAATTGTCTGAGGCTCCTGGAGGCTGTATGATTCGCTAGTTAAATCAGGTCCCAT
The DNA here is from genome assembly GCF_025532065.1 of Leptinotarsa decemlineata. Lineage (NCBI taxonomy): Eukaryota > Metazoa > Arthropoda > Insecta > Coleoptera > Chrysomelidae > Leptinotarsa > Leptinotarsa decemlineata. Next base: position 3,706,946 of record NW_027412686.1, read on the forward strand.
GTTGTAGGTGACTGATCAACTGAATATTCCAACAGATAATTCCTACTTTTATACTTCTGAAAGGGAGTGGGCAAGGAGTGGGGATTCATCATGTTGGTTCAATCAATACGTCATCTGTTGGTTTCGGTTTAGGTTCTTTTATTCTAACATTTGGATTAATGTCCAGTCCTGGATATCCCAGTCCACCTGATGGCCTGAGTTTATGTTTCTTCTCCAAAACTACAACTCTCTGTTTCGGAGCATCATATTTTTTCATTGTAGACGCCGTTATGTCAGACACAGCATCATATTTTTTCATTTTTGATTCTGTTATGTCAGACATTTTTTTTTCTACATCACTTGTAAGATTGTCATATTCACGAGCGGAAGTTATCCGAGCCTCGACAATTTCATCGTCGAATGCTTGACGGGCATCGCAAGCAACATTGCCTATTTTGGATTGTATTGCAGCTTGTAGGGCTAGAACTAAGACCTCTTTTGTTCCATTAATTTCCCCCTCAAGATATGATACAGTTACACAATCACTCTTGTCAATTGGTTCACTTGTATTTTTCATCATTCTTCTTTGCATGTCATAATGACCATCTTTTGTTAATTTAAATCCATTCCCGGGAGGACCTCGAATGACATTACCACCCCATTTTCTTTTTCTACCAAATTCATCGATTGTTTTAGACATTATGCACTCTACGATGATTCTGTTCAAACTGATATTTCTTTCATTTACATTATGCTATATACTTTGCAGTAATTGGTTAGGAGAATAGAAATGAAACAAATAAAATATTTATAATTTTTTTTATTCATCAAAGTAACTTGTTGAAAGTAAAACATATACAATACAATAATCCCAAATAATGAATGTTCCGGTTTGAAGGAATAAGCAACAACACTTCGAATGATAATTCAGTTATTCATCTCAACAGTCAACAAATTAATAAGTTGGTCTGAGGCGCTCTCTTGAGAAAAAGAATGAACGATTTCAGACACCCAACGAATGTTGTCATTAGGATCATTTCGATAAAACTCTATATCGCTATGACCCCATGAAAGAGTTCGAGTGGTATTCGAAATGATGAATCTTTTGTCGTCGTGATATGAAAACGCGACTCCATTTTTCAATTCAGTGTAAATATCGTGCAATACGCTTCTGAATGGGTTCATCTTCCTGAATATCATACCTCCCTCTCCGATGATTTTTTCATAGTTTCCACATGTCAATTCATTCTTCATAACAAATCGTTTGACACCTTTGGCCTTCTTCAGTTCACCATCAACAGATTTCACATAATACGCTTTAGCACCTGTACCGTGGTCATCCTTGAAATTACCCAGAACTGACTCTGTCACTGGAATATTGAATTAGTTTCCTATTTTATAATTAGATGTATCGAACTTCTTTATATTATTTTTGAAAAATTCATAGAAATTGTCTGTATTTACTTTGAGAATAAGGGAGTCGGTATCAGTGTAGAGTAAGGACGCATCTTCTCAAAACTGTTGTTTGATACATCCATAGAAAAAATCATACATAACTGTTTCAGATAATTCCAGAATGGAAAATCCCAAATATAGTGGTTTATCATAATGAACTTTTACTCTTTTTCAGATTTGTTATTAGATCGATTACGCATTTCAGTATTCAAATTTATATAGGGCTTCATCCAACATGATTGCTTGAACCTCAATACTCTATGTGTGTTCATCACTATCAAGTCATGATTGACAGCTTGCTGTAAGTTTCTATAGTGAACAATATTTTTTTTTATCGTTTAAATTTGGAATTGATTTGGGAACTTTCGATTTTGCATATGGAGGTATCAAACGTTCAACTGAGAATGGAAAATCGGAATGTTTATCGTGAAGTTCTTGGGGATAATGTATATCCACTTCCATTACATATCCATAAGGACTATCAACATCCACATTCATTATATCAATATTTAGAATTTCATGAGGTGTTAATCATAAAAATTCACCTGTTGGTAATGATTGTGACATGCTGTGACCATATAGATTTGCTGCATCCAAATATGAAATGAATGAAGATGGTTCATTTGAATTATAATTCGGTGAAAATTTATTGTTTGCTTTATGTTTCCTTTCACTACATTGACTGATGCCACCACGAATACCTTTTTAAGAGAAGTGAACCATATCAATGTCAGTTAGTAATTCCAATTCAATATTAGTATATTCCAAGAGGATACACTAAAAACACACTTTTGTCTATTTTCCACTATAATTCTTTATTGTTGACCGGTTGACCGGTTTCAAAACTATAGTTTTGAAAATGGTGTAATAGCCGAAACCGGTCAACAATAAAGAAATATAGTGGAAAATAGACAAAAGTGTTTCGGCTATTACACCATTTTCAAAACTATAGTTTTGAAACCGGTCAACCGGTCAACAATAAAGAAATATAGTGGAAAATAGACAAAAGTGTGTTTGTAGTGTATCCTCAGTGAACATGAATTTCCACAAAATAAACAAGTTGTCAATCGAAGAAGTATATTCCAACATGGCATCCCACGATAATCCAGGTGCAGTGAAGTATTGTGCCGGATCCAATTAATATTTATCAACAGATATATTTCTGAAGTTTTCAAAAATGTCACATAATAGTAACACATTTGATTTCACATATAAATCAGAGTATTCACCCAAATTCTGGCACTCGAATACATTCCATACAAGTTGAGCTCTCATATAATCATTATCTGATATATGTTCACAATTAAGTTTGTCATAGAATTGATTTTCATTTGGAAGTCTTGGATGATTCAGTTTGTCGTTGTCATCAACAAAACTATAGGGAAATACACCTTTCTTTCTCATCAAATTGAAATTTTCAATTCGTGGGAAATGTTTGCGCATCTCGATACACTGATCAGATGTTAAATTTGCACCTAAATTCTCCGAAGAACTAGGCATGAATCTGAAACTATCAATTAATCTCATTTTCAAATGATTCTTCCTCACCCTACCATCTTAATCCGTATAGGAGTGTGTAAAGAGATGTTTTGTGAAAGATATATATTACTCATTAGTATGTGGGATGACATCCACTTTATCTTTGTTTTTATACAATTCCTTTATGAATAAGTGACAATCATATCAACTCGGATTGTGAAAAATTATAGGAATGAAATTTGGTAATTTAAAATTCAAATTACATGATGAATGAGCAGCAGGAGACATTTTTTTTCCTGTGAGATGACAATGATCCCTCACTTTAACTTCACCATCATTAAATTGTTTAGAACAAATGCCACAATTTGTGGCAGAAGCAAACTGTTCCTCTTCCTCAGGAGTTTGTGCATCTATAGGAATAGGAAACCTGGGATGATTTTCATAAATATTTTCCAACTCATCTTCGATTTTGCTGACGAATTTCTGGGCTGCATCCACACCCCTATACGAAACAAATTTTGACAAATCATCATTGTATGAACATTTAATGAAATAAGCAAATGAATAAGGCCCATGTTTGAATGTCTTGATCGAGTACGAGTATTCAGGATTTGGTTTAGTGGTGTGAATCTGCTTTAGAACTGATTCGAAATCGGTATACACTACAAATGGTACCTTCTTTTGTTTCTCAAAGTTTTCAAAAGTTAGTATATTTTCAGGCACCATTTTCCCATATTTATTGACTATGAAATTGGTTGATGGTGTTGTAGAACTCAAGTAATTACAATCATTTTTCTTATGACGTTATAGTAATTGTTCATTAGAAAAACGTAATAAACAGCCATCACAAAAAGTTTTCCTATGTTCATGAGCCGATAAATGGCTTGAAACTGATCTTTTAAGATCTTTAATCCAACAATAATGACTATTAACGAAATCATCTGTGATAAGTAACAAATTGACATGTCTCCTGAGTCTTCTCTTAGAGTAACGTAATGATCCAATAATTTTATACATTATTTTACCCTTCTCGAATTTACTTTCTAAACCGTACACATTAACTGAAATATCATTTGTGTCTTCAAATTTCACAATATCTTTCAAATTTACCGGAAAATTCATACCTGTTACATCTATGACTGTATTGAAATGTGGATATGATGAAACTTCTGACGTTCTATCGATTGCAGGATGTAGTACTGAAGTGATAACCCATGCAAAACAATGCTGATCTCCATAACGGACATCAACCACGGCCTTCCTACGTTCGATACATTAAGGCAGCTTCACATATGAACATCCACTGAGCGGGCTGTATTCATTGATGTTCACCCCCAGAAACATGATTTTTTCACAAGTCCAACCTCAAATACAAATCAAAATTACTTATCCATCCAATTAAAACTTGGTAGAAATGCTTACCTGAATCACGTTCCTGGAATTCTGTAGTTTGAGCAATAATCCCATTTCGAAATCCATCAAATAAGGAATTCAAATCAGTAGATTGGTCAACTGTTCTGTTCTGAGAGTTAAATGATTTGGTTTCCTTCAGGTCTTGTGTTTGCAGAATATAACTCTCAAATACTCCCATATTCACTTTGATGATTTTGTGAAACCTGATGGCTGATTTCAATAATTCTATAACTTTCTGCCTGATTTCATTAAAGAATAACACGTAATCGGTGGAAACAATGGAACTCTGCACCCTGTATGTAGCAATCCGACGCTTGAAGGCACTCTTCATAATTTGAACACCATCACTCAATTGTACGCATGCATTATTCTTATGTTGCAGACTTCTATTGTGAGAATTCACTTGAGTCAATGGAATCATCACATTACAACAATTACATGTGTACATAGGTGTCGCAGCGTCATCTTATCTCACTCGTTCCACTGATGGACCTCCTTGGCAACTCTGAAGCTGATGACGACGAAGGTTGTCACTACGAGTAAAAGATTTACCACATTCACAAGAATACATTTTCTTTGATATGTTCTCACTAACTCACTCGATGAACACTCGCCCGCTTCTTAAATATCACAGTCCACGCCGCCTGTGCGTCACCGTCGAGAGTGAGGGTAGAGCCATGTGTTACGTCATTAGTCATCGCCACATCGAGGGAGGTAAGGGCACATCGATGAATACGCATTACTCAGCCAAACGCCGTGGAGTGCACATCTAGCTCTCCTACGGTTGAACGGTTGCTGTTGGGGATAGAGCGATGCGTTACGTCACAGCCTTCACCACATCGAGAGAGGTGAGGGCAGACCGATGAATACACATTACTCAACCACGTCGTGGAGTGAACATCTCACTCGCTTACCGTTGAACAGTTGCTGCTGCTGTGACGTCACACCACTACTAACTTGGTGGCCTCACACCGATGGAGCATTCATTACTTGGAGGATCTTCGAAGTATGCAGACGTATGTTTGTACATAGACAAGCACATGATGAGACCCTGTACCGTGCATTCACACATACACACACACACACACACACACACACACAAAATCTCATATGAAAAAAAAATTCTGAACGATCCATGCACCAGACACTTCAAGGTCACATCGCCTTGACTTCACTAAACAACAACAAAAAAAATTATTACGTCATAGTGGTGGGGAAGAATTAGAACCGGGAAAACAATTCTGAACGATCCATGCACTAGACACTTCAAGGTCACAGCGCCTTGACTTCACTAATGAACAACAAAAAAAAATTAATACGTCATAGTGGTGGGGGGAGGCTCAGAACCGGCTCAAATCACAAATCATTATTGAAGTTGGTTGAATTTGATGTTTATATCATCTCAGAATCTACAAAGCCCATCTTCAAGCCCATATTCTCTAACACATAAATCAACGCCATGTGTCATCATTTAAGATCAAGGCCAAGTGGTGGAAAAGTGATATCATGGATTGAAGGGTGGGGGTATCAAGGTCAAGTGGTGGGGACTAAGGTGAACACCCAGATGACGTCATCAGGATCGAGTGGTGAGGTCGAAGGGTGGGGGTTTTCAGTGGTTGGGGTGTCCAGTGGTGGGTTGAAGGGTAGGGGTGTGTGGTGGTGGGGTGTCAAGTGGTGGGGTCCGCATCGAAAGAGGTAAGGACACACCAATGAATACGCATTACTCAGCCATACGCCGTGGAGTGCACATCTCACTCTCCTGCTGTTGAACGGTTGACATGATAAATCCTGTACCGTGCATTTTACCGTGTATGCAATCTATTCTTCAATGAAGTATATCTTTACCGGGCGAATTCCAATGTGTACTTTGTGCAAGTAAGTTTGTACTCAGTACACATGAAGGATAATCTGACCCAAGGTCAACCCACCAGCCACCTTTCAACCCACCTCCACTCTAATTACACCATTACGTCGTTAATGACGTCTTAGTGGTGGGAGGAGGCATGGATCGGACATGTCGTTCAAGGTCACCCTAATTACACCTTCACGTCGTTAATGACGTCATAGTGGTGGGGGAGGCATGAGTCGGTCTAGGTCATTCACCCCACGTGCCGTTATAGATCATTCACCCCACGTGACGTCATAGTGATGGGGGGAGGCTTAGAACCGGCTCAAATCTCCTACTAATCATACATCAGAAGTCCTTATTCCTCAAATTCCAAATTGAAAGTAGCTGTAGTAAACTGTAGTAAACTCATCCATGACATTTTCATTTCTAGATATGTTTCATTAACACCGTAGCTTCCTCCATAGAAATTATTGACTTGATTGGTTGATAGTGAAAACGATAACATGTAGAATTTGTAAACCAATTACACTCTTAGTTCTTATCATCAGGTTGATTATTGAACATGAAAAAACTAATTGGTATTATGAAAATAGATTTAACAATGGTGTGTGGTCAACCTCCTGTTGGTCGATCAGCAGGGATCTTGAACTAAATCGGAAATAATTTTGATCATTTTTGAACGATATTGGTCTGCTTCAGATATAATAATAATAAATGGGCTTCATTCATTGACATACATTTTATATAAAGATGAAGTAGATACAAAAATGAATGAAATGGCGAAGTAGGCTGCTTTACAACTTATCCTAGGGGATAGCATGTATTATATAGAAATATAAAAATAATTATCTAGTATACATTGATAAGTGAGTTGTTCATGAATCTTTGAAACTAAGAAAAAAAACGCTATAAATTTCAAAGTAAATATTAAAAATCTATTTATCTCAAATGAGGTAAAATATATATCAAAGATACACAGACGTGACACAAAAAAAAAAACCACATGAACAAGGCATAATTCGAATATATTATCTATCCAGAAGACTTCAGATATGTTTTCAACTTTTTCTTAAAATTATATATGGAGTAGTGTCTAAATTCACTGGGCAGAGCGTTATATTGTTTGACAGAGTTGTAAATAAAACTACGAGAAAAGCAGGCTGTCGAGTGTTTTGGAATAATAAAAGTGTGAGGGTTTCGTGTCTTCGAATTATTCTGAGATTTGAAAGTTTTATATCTTTCATAAATTAAATTCGGCTTTCTGTAAATGGAGAATTTATGTGTATTGACGAGTAGGTGGAACTGCCAGGTTATAGCAATCGGTAACCAACCTGACTCCTCGAACTTGGGGGATATATAGTCGAATTTTCTCACACTATAAGAAAGACGAATGCAATTGTTTTGTATTCTTTGTAAGCGATTCAAATAAAACTGTATCAAAGTAGGCTCGAAGATTATATTGCAATACGCTAATGTAGACAATATTAGGGTTTCGCAAAGTTTCAACTTCAATTTGGAAGTCATAATATCTCTACTTTGATGGAGTTGACGTGAAATACTGTACGAGCTACGACAAAGTGAATTTATATGTTTGTGAAATCTCAGATCAGCATCTAGTCACAAACCCAAGTTCTTGCCTTCTATAATTATTAGTAGTAAGTCTTGTCCAAGTTTGATTTCAATTCTTCCTTCAATTTCCCACCTTTTGTGTTTTAGGCCAAAAAGTATCAGCTGAGATTTTTTAGAATTCAATTTCAGATTATGGACTATTGATAGATCCAGTAACTTTTGTAGATCTCTGTTAATTTTTTTCATTGCCACCTGCCAATTACTTGGAGGAAATCGATAATATAACGAGTGTCATCTGCATAATGATGAACTGTGCAGTGATCAATTTTTTTATGGAAGTCAGAAATGTAGAGAGAGAACAGAATGGGGCCAAGGATAGAGCCCTGACGTACTCCATAGTCAACAGACTAGAATACTTTCCATGCAGACATACTGACCCAGTCCGACTTCTGAGGTAACTTTTCAATAGATCAACAGTCCCTTCACTAAATCCGAAAAATGATATTTCCCTACACATAATATTCTGGTCTAATGTATCGAATGCTTTACTGTAGTCCAAGAGTACCATGGCAGTTACTTCATTACTATCAGTTGCTTTGAATAAAACTTGGGTGATGTTGACAAGAGCGGTGGTGGTGCTATAGAATACAAGAAATCCAGATTAAACATTTGTTAATAAATCATTATTGTATATGAAAGAATCAATTCGATCTTTCAGAATCTGATCGAACATCTTAGATAGGATAGGCAGTTTGCTAATTGGCCTCAAATGAGATAATTCAGTTGGATTTTCACATTTTAGCAAAAGGAGTACAATTCCATGTTTCTATGCAGATGGAAAATTAATTGAGGAATTGAATATGTGTGTTATGTGTTTGATAAAATAATTTTCAATATACTCCAACATAATGAGAGAAATGCTGTCAGATCCAGTACAGTTACTGAGTCTGAGTCTGAGTTGAGTCTGGAGTGGTGTCACTGCGAAAATTCAAAGTAGGTCTATTATAGGTCTGAGTATATCTTTCAATGAGTATTTCATGATGATCAGATTTTGCAGGATGAATAATATTAGTGAAGTGGGAGTTTATTTGATTCAGATCTGATAAATCCGCGGGAAGGTTGGGGCTGTGTTTATTTTTCAAAATTTCAAGTTTTCTTAGAGTACCCCAGATCAAACTGGAATTTCCGTTTCTCGAAACAAATTCTAAATAGACTTTTTTTTCGCGTCGGATTGCTTCAGTGATATAATTACTGAGTTCCTTATAGCCCGTCCAGTCTCTATGAGATTTGGTTACTTTGAACTTTCCAAGAGCTTTATCTCTTAGTTTAATCATTTCCTTGATGTTGAAGGTAAGTCATGGAGCGGGCGGTTTTGTTGTTCCTATGGACCTAACTGGGGCCTGGGCATTGAAAAGAATTGAAATGTTTGTGCTGAAAAACTCTACAATTGCATCTACTCTTCTGAAGTGGAAGATTCTATTTCAATGAAAGATGTGGATATCATTGAAAAAATCATCTTGGTAGAGTTGACTGACTACCTTTTATTAAATCTGTTCAAATCTGTTTTTTCGTCAACTAGCTGTCGCCTCCTTCACATATCTCAATTCAGACTGATTAGTCAAAGACAGGCAAAAACGAAACCACTGGTCTCCGTTCTGGAAATCACTTTCTCAATGAGAGCAGTTTCTCCTTTCAATAAACAGACCTAAACAATTTTTTTTATTTTATCATTGTGAGGAATATTTCGGTAAGAAGTTGTATCATACTTTTGAGTTGGTCTTAATATAGGACATTTCGCTGTTTTTTTCTGAACTTCGATTCATTTATCGATGATATCGATTCGTAAAAAACCACGGAGGCTTTCCAAAGTTCTCAACATATTGTACATATGAACTATTGTCTGTTTTTCTTCAAAGATAAGGAAATGAAAAACGAGTCCAAGAAATCTATTTTAGTCGATATGATTCAATAATAGTGAAATCGTGTTATTTCGTGTCTGTTATTCAGGAATTGTCTCGATTTCTTTGTGGTTGTTTGGTTTTCCTCTGTTCCCTACAAATTTCATTGTTCGAGAGCGTGTACACGAAAGAAAACACGTTTCCACTCTATCAAATTATCTTCGTTCCATATCAACACTCGTGGAATATATTTTTATCGTGACAACTGTAGAATATATTGAGTTAATTCATCAGCTAATGAAAAGTAATATGTTATTTTTGATATTAAATGAAATATAGGCCATAAAATTCGGTACGTGATGTTTTTCAAAATTTATTGGAAGTTTTCATGTATTTTTAAGATACGTTCTGAATGTTTTATTGTAACAAATATTTTTTCAAATTGAATAGGAACTATTTCTGCTTGAAAAAAAATGAGTTGAGTTTCTGGGGTTTTGACTTGAAAAACATCATTTTGTGTAAAATACCATATTTATTTCGAAAATAACTTTCATAGACATTATGACGAAATATATTCGGAAGTTCAATGGATTCATTGATTTAAAGAGTGACTAGCTCTTGATCAAAATACAGGGTGCATTATTGCAATTGCAAAGGAAATAATTTCAGGAGAGGTCAATGTTTTGGAAAAAACTCTTAAGCTTTCTACTTCTCCATCATTGAACAGAAAATGTGTGAAAATTTTGAAGCAAGTAAGAAAGAAAATAACTACAATGAAAATTTTTCCAAATCTACGTACAGCATATATGAGAGTTTCTTTCAGATAAAATTTGAAAGACAGAAACTCTTTCGAAACAACTATTTTCATTATAAAATTGACCTACAGAAAAATCAGTCTTTCAGTTTGTAGTACAAACATTCGTTGTAGATGAAAGGTGAAACTGGAACCTCTGTCGTAGAACTACTCCAAAACGAGCCAATTCTATCTCTTGAAACGTCAACTTTGTTGGGGAAACGCGCATTGAGAAGAGTATTGAAGTTCTGGTGTTTGGGAAAAGTGCTTGTTTTGGATACGTTATGAAATTGAAACAGATATCATTCATAATAACACTACATAATATGATATATGAAACATAAAGTTTGGGGACAATAAATTATCTCATCACCCCATTATCACCGTTTTGGATAACATAACTTTTTTTTTATCAAAAGGAAGCACTACTTCAGATCGATATCGAGATCAAAATGAAGGAATTAAAAACAGTTTTTTTGTTGAAGGACCTTTCACAAAGCAAGAAACATATCTTATTTTTATCATTTTCAAAAAGATATTTGCATTTCGCATTTGTGGGAGAATTAACTGAATATACATTTTTCAGAAATGGAACATCTACTCAATAATCAACTAGAATTGCATTCAATCAAATTAGTAAACTATTTTTGCTACTAACACTTCGAAAAATGCAAGTATAAAATATGGTCAATATTATTCGGAAGTGATTTTTCATAGAACATAATAAAACAAGGTAGCATAATATATAATGGGCAAATGGAAATTTGAACCCACGTAGAATATTACATTTTTCTTGTAATGAACTATTTGCTTTCAATCCTGTTCACATTAACTCATGAAATAATAAATCCCACACGTTGATGAATAAATGATACTATTATGCATGAAATATTGTTGGTAATGAATGTTTCAAATGTTGAAAATAATCATAAATGGAAATCGGTTTATGAAAACTAGCCATAATTCTGTTGAAGTATTTCAATCACGATAACGATTCAAATCGGTTTACACACCACTTGTGTTGAGTATTCCTGAGAATCTGATATTTGATAGATAAAGGAAGATTACAGTTTTTGTGAAGTTAGTGGAATGTTTCCAAATCGCCAAAAAACGGTAGGAAAAAAATTTGATTACTCTTCTGGTCGGAAATTCCATCCAGATGTTGTTATTTTACTGAAACAGTTTCGTATCAACAACTTATTCTGGAATCAGCCTTTTCTTATGGAAAAGAAAGGAAAATTACTGAGGACTCTCCACAATTGCGTATTTAGCATATTTTGGCTGTTTCTCATTGGGATGGTGATCAATAATGCTAGAAAAAATATATTTGATGAAAGTCATAGGGAAATTTATGATTTCACACTAACTGTATTGGAGACTGTACAGGTTTCTTCACAAGTATTTTATATGTTTGTGTGCATCTACTCTCTAAAAAAAAGTCAAAATCAACGAATGTTTTTCGATCATATACTACTCATGGAAAATTTATTTCAATTCAAGCCTTTCACAACCAAAATTCATATTGAGTTGGAATACATGAGACTCATCTTTTACACGATTATATTTTTTTGTGTATTCAGTATCGATATTCATCTATTCATAATAATTACTAAACTGGGATTAGACTACAACCTGATATTTTACAATTTTTTATATTACTATCAGCTTTTGGATATTTGGTTCATCATAAACACAAATAAAATGTTGAAGAGAAGGTATAACTTTTTGAATCAATCTCTGAAAAATATTGTGAGAATGTCCTTTAATATGAATTCAATAATTATGGAGAGGAGACAACAAGAAGATTTTAGTATTAGTAATATAACAAAATTGTTTACAGCAATGTTCAACGTTGTTACCGAATACAATGAGGTATACGGCTGGAGAATATTTTCAATTTTTGTCTGCTGGACTGTGCAAGTATTGAGGAATCTTTATTTTGCATTGTACATTGCGAACAAGGTTCGCCACTTCTACAATGAATTAATGTTGAGCAACCTAGCGTATCCCATAATGTTTATAGTAAGTACAATTTTGTATAAGATATTTTTTTGATCATTTTTTAAAAAGAAAAACATACATTGCATGAGTGAACTGAAAAACTTTACACAACATGGAGACGATTTTCCCATATACTAAATGTGAAATCTATGTTTGAAATCAACTCAACTCTGAAAGAAAGGCAACTGTAAGCTCTGAAGTTTTATATAACGTACATAGAAAACATATTTTGAGTTGTAGTTGACATTCATCGACAAAAATTGATATACCTATGAAAAACTCTTTATGTCCCATCTTCAGTAACATTTATATATTTAAAAAAAATATTTCGTTGAATCTGACCTGAACAGTTCGAAAGTGTGAAAAGGTTATTATAATTTCATGATTTGGAATCGGAATCAAAATTATATGACTTTGTTTGTGAATCATCTCAATGAATGAGAACCGATAAAATAGTTCATAATAAGGATTGCACAAAATAGTCGACTGTCAATAATTTATTGAAAAAGACATACTAACAGATACCTTGACTGCATGTAAAACCAGCATGCAAGTGTAAAATATGGTATAGTGGAGCCCTCTCTATAATGGAACACAACCAAAATAACACTGAACTGAACAGCAGCAAGGGTAATACTCCAACAAGGAATGACAGATACGTTCGATGCATACCAAAGAGGAAAGCAGAGAGACCCATATTCCTGAACCAATTTTATTCTAGGAATCGCACGTTAAACGGTAAGACCTTGTTAAGCCTCAACTCGCACAAGTTTCAACTTCAGTTATTCATAAAGGGGGACAATATTAACGGGAAAACAGATTCGAACTCAACATTGAAACATATCTGAGAAAAACAAATATGAACAAACGAAACAGGTTTTTTTTTGAAAAATTGAAATGATTGCAAACTGCAATCGTTTGGTGGTTCATCGCGAACCACCGCGAAAGTTATAGATTAGTACCGAAACCCTTAGAGAGATCTGGAGCGATCGTTGCCGATATAAAAAGGCCGCTTCTAGTCCAGAGCGGCAGTCTGTACTTAGAAAGTGAATCGTGCGTTTGAATAATGAATTCGAACAGTGAAGATAAATTAAGCGTTAGTTGTTGAGTATTGAATATAAATTAGTTGTGATAGTGAAATATTGTTAAAAATAAATTTGTTTGAGACAGTTAATTCTTTGATTTGTTATAATATGTATGAAACCAAAAGCCCCAAGGTTGAGACTCCCAACTACTTGAGATGATTATAGAAAATAATCGAAAAAAATCATTTCGGAAGGAAGTACCAAAGGAAACCAAAATTTGGAAAGAATAAAAAAATACTTGATAATAAAAAAACTGAGTGAAATGATAAAGAGATATGGGCTTTGGTCATGTATGCGATGGAAACAACAGCGACGAAATATTAAAAGGAAACCTAGAGGAATGGAAAAAAAATGACGAAAACTTTCGGATGGGATATCTTCCCAGAAGGAGAAAGAAGAGAAAAAATGAATGATAATAGATAAAGAGGAAGGAGACAACAATTTCAGCGTTTAAAATGATTGGGACACATGATAAGAAAACCAACAACGAAAATCAAAAAAACAGTATTTCATCAGTTCAGACTTTCATTGTCTAATATGATATAAATTGATTTGAAATCCCTGAAATAATCTGTAAAAAAATTAAAAAGATTAGCTGAAAAAACAAATTTATTGACAAAAAACAAAAAGTACAATGAAATAACATACAAGCAACAACCAAAAAATAAAAAGAATTCAACTATTGACACGAGCTGGAAAAAATTTGAAAAATTATTAACAAGAAATGGAAATTAAAAATATAAAGTAAAATGATTTCAAACCAAGTTACTTCACGAAGTTTCGGTTGTTAGTATCCACAATCGTCTTTGGGTGATAACTGGACTCATTCCTTCGAGATCTGACTATTTATAGATCATTAGACTGCTTTCACCTATCCCCTCTTTCTTCTCTCCGCTTCATTGGTTTTTTGGCAGGAGCTGACCGTTTGGCGGAAGTTGGTTCTGTTTAGCTTGATTAGAGGTTTTTATATGTTACGTGTCTCTACGCTAGTTCGGCTAAAATCGTTGTTGGACAACATATATGCGGCTTCTTTGAATTTTCTCCTAAACCAGAGTTCCTCCTTGTGAATGATTTCAGCCTGAATCCACTTGATGTTATGTTGATGAGTCCAAACATGCTCTGTTATTCCGAATTTGCTGGTTTCTCCTCGCTGTGTGTGTCGCTTGTGTTCGGCAAAATGAACTTTCAATGGCCTCTTAGTTTCACCGATGTATGATTCTCCGCACTCGTAGCGTATCCTGTAAATGCAATTCTTGGAATCGCAGTCCGCGTTTAGTGGCCTGGTTTTTGTGAGGCTGCTACTGATAGTGTTGCCAGATCTGAAGCAGGTTCTGATGTTATACTTGGACCCAATCCCCCATATCCTTTCCAACAATCCTCTGAAAATTCAAAGAAGCCGCATTGTTGTCCAACAACGCATTAAGCCAAGCTAGCGTAGTGATACATAACTTATGGAAACCTCTAATCAAGCGGAACACGACCAACTTTCGCCAAACGGTCAGCTCCCGCCAAAAAACCAATGAAGTGGAGAGAGGGAAGGGGTGATAGGTGAAAGCAGTCGAATGACCTATAAATAGTCAGATTTCGAAGGAATAAGTCTAGTTATCACCCAAAGACGTTTTCTTTGTTCAGAGTATAACGCGAACTATTTTATGAAATTACCTGTATACATGTCATATTCGATCACGATCAATTCATTTCGTACTGTTCTAGTGATGCTCTTTACTGATAGGTGCCACCAGCCAACAATGAATTCGAACCTAATATTCATCATTCATAATGTTGTCTATACCTAGAACATTCCAAGTTCTACCTGTCTCTATTAGATGGCACACGACTTCACTCTTCCGAATCCCAAACTCCATTTCTGTTCTCTGAAAATATTTTTGAATATTGTGGATAGATACTGGGTGATGTGATATGATGAGCAACTTTGCCTCTCTCTGCCTCAGCAAATTGCGTTTATGCATTATTTCTTAATTGGATTTGTTATGCTGTATGGCTATTGCTTTTTCATCACTTTGTAGATCATTCAATAGTAGGTTTCATACCTATTTGGAATAGAAACCTTTCTTTTTACCATAGTTTTTTATAAAGTCATTTGCTTGAAAAAAAAAGGAGAGTTGGCCTATTTTCCAATCACGTGAAAATTCATTCCTAATTCTCTCGTAGGGTTTCTTCTGGAGAGTACCAACTCAGCCAGCTGAGAAAAGCTTTCGACTTCAGAATTTGTTATATAATAAGTTTGATCGACTCCAGTATCCGAATCACCTTCGTCAGCCGAATCCGAAGTATTGGTACTAATTGGCAGAATCATATTTCTACATTTACTGAGAACTCCTCTACTCCATATTCATGTAACAGTGGAACATTTTTTTATAAGAGCACTGCTACAAGTTGTCATTATCTCTTTAGTAAATTACCAAGAACTCCAAGCACCATCATACATCGAGGAAAATTAAGGCCAGATTTTCGATATTTCCTGATTCATTATTTTTTTTATTTGATTACCGATTATTTGATGATATTATTATTTTCTCCTCCGTAACTGATAATGAAAAATTATTGGCACTGATATATTTATCACGTGCAATTCATTTAAAATAATTACTTTGAAGAATCAATCTTAATTTTTTTTACATCCAGTCATTAGAAGACACACACTTGTTACGTTGAACATAGTACCATGAACAGGCGAGTTATATAATATAAATGTTGAACATATCTAACTTAGATCCTCCTAAACATGTGATTATTTGAATGTTCTAATTATTAAATAATATTTTATTTTAATATTGTTTTCATTTTTCAACACAGATAGTGGAATATTGTATATAGTCACTGGATAGTTTTTTTTACGTCATATAATATGAATTTTGTTTTCCGTGGTTGGCAAAATTCTAAAATACTACTGTTTCAAATCCGGTGGCGCCCGATTTAACATCAATTTTTTTTAGTTTCCTCCTACTCACGACCCAAAAAAGCTTCCCGACTAAGAGCTCCGTGCAAGTGTACCTTTTGATAAAAAAAAAGGTTACAACGTCGTGAAGTAACTTGGTTTGAAATCTTTTAATTTTATATTTTCAATTTTCATTTCTTATGAATACTTTTTTAATTTTTTTCAGCTCGTGTTAATAGTTCAATTTTTTTGGTTTTTGGTTATTGGTTGTATGTTGTTTCATTTCAATTTCAGGTTTTGCTCAACAAAATAATTTTTTCAGGTGATCTTTTCAATTTTGTACAGATCCCTTCAAGGATTTCAAATCAATTTATATCATATTAGACAATGGAAGTCCGAACTGATGAAATGCACCACGAAACATTATCATCCACCTTCAAACAAACGTTAATAAAACAGTAACGTAATGCATACCAATTGAACTAAGTAGTCCAATGAGATGAAGAACATGATGATGGACATGATGATGATGAACATGATAAAAGCATTGAAAATTAAACAATTGAAAGAGAAATGTATAACTGGGAAAATATGGAAATTGATAACTGAATCAGCTACAAAGGGAAATGAATGGCAACCAAAATACAAGAAGAGATGATTCATTTTCCTTGAAATTGGCAAGATGCGAAGACTCAAGAAAGATTAAAATTTAATGAACAGCATGATGATGATGATGGTGATGTCATTGATTTTACAATCAATGCGATAAAAACTCAATGACAATTATCAGATGTCTCAACAAACACCATCACGTATACAACAACATCCAACTCATCATTCTATGAGGAAAATTCCCGTGATTGTAATTTGGGGACATTTGAAAATTATGGTTGATTTTGATTCCATGAAAGTGATACTTCGATCCCGTACACATGAGCATTAAACAAATTGAACAAGTGTTTCATCGAATATATTCCATAAAGGTGTGTCAATCAAATTACTACTTCACTTATAGATTATGATGAATTATGGAGAAGATGGAAGAAAGATTCAAAGAGTAAAAAAATACATTCGAAGAACAATCCCTTCGAATCCACATGTCCAGCTAGACTACCCAGCCAGACTGCACCTTTTTGATAGAAAATACCGATTTTGACGAGTACTCAAGTCATCATCGTGGGGCATCCATTTTCAACGATTTCACCAATGTGGATCAGAAAACAGATGACCTCTGCGCTACGACGGTAAGTATTATGAATACGATAGATAATTGCGGAGCACATCCAAAACAATCGAGACTAGATTATAGAATCCCCGATAATGTGATATCGATAATGATATTCGTGGCAAATATACCACAGCAAAATCAGGAGCAGATAACAACGACCGAAGAAGTTACAGAAATGTTTGCTAACCAATCTCACCTATCCTCAAGTTCTAGATATATTCATTCTTTTGACATGGAGGGGTGCTATCTACGAATCCAGCATTCTTGAGTGATTGAAATAACTGAAGGAGAAATGAAATTCACAATTTGTGAAGCAGAAGAGTTAATAAATTCAGCTGACAACAATTACAAATTACTAGAAATAACTAAGATGTAGTCAAACAAGTAAATCGTGGAGTTCAAACAAGGAAAATGGAAGAAGAAATTTGTCCCAAGCTGCAAAAAAGGGACAATGCCACCAGGAGAATGACGAGTTCGTGAATTTAATCCGAATAGCAAATTGTTTTCTATCTTGAGAAACTTTCTACAAGTAATCATAATGATTCTCTCAGTTTATTGAATTAGTCCTAACAAACTGAACCAGCGATACAACTGTGAAGTAATATTGAAGTTTATTTTTTTCACCAAGTTGATGGACCAGAATAGTATATAAATATGTTTCATTCTAAAGACAGTGAATTCATTTTTGAATTATCAACTAAATGAAAAGTAACAGAAAAAATGTTGAAAAACAAGTTCAAAATATTGAGTGGGTGATTAGATCTGTATATTTCAACTGTATGTTCGTAGTATGGCATCTGAATGTATATCGAATTTGTCTAAACAACTAGTCATAGAATGCTATGAATAACATTAAAATAATCAATATTTGTCATTTTTCAGTTCGGGAGAGACAGTTCTGACTCATAAACTATCAATTCGATGTCATAAAATAGACAAATGAAACCTTTTCTGTATTTCCGCAATTTTATCCCTCATAAAGTTGTTGAATTCATTAAATTATGTGTTGAATGTGTTGAGAAAGCACATTCGTTTTTTAAATGAGTTACCCCTAAGATGTTTCTGACTGAACAGTATTATGTTGGAATGCATTCCAATCGATGGAAAAAAGCATTGACATCTCACCAGGAAAACAGGTATATAATCAGAGACACAGAAATAAAAATGTTATAACTTGAAAAGATTGGATAACTTTTGTGATTTGAAAATAGCCTACTACGACTTTCAGAACACCTGTATTTCATTAGATTTTTTATATTGTTAGTGAATAAAAATTGATCTTCTTCCATGTACGGTCCAAATCAATTTCCTGTCTATTTCTATATTTTAGTGACTTCACTTTTGTTTCAGATTTTCACGATTGTTGTTATAATGGCATGTGAAGATATGGAAAAGAGTGGAGAGCAATTAACAATCACATGTTGTGCCCTACTCCCTAACTTACCGAAGTCAGCTCTCAAAGAAAAATTATTATCTTTCACCGACTTAACGAGCCAACTCAGTCCAAAAACAGTTGCGGCTGGGTTCTATCATGTTAATCAACCTTTGTTGTCCACCCTTTTTTCAGCATTAATAACTTACTTGATAGTTTGTATACAATTCAATAACTCCACATCCTAATTTCACGTGGTACACACTTTTAGCATTTTATTCTCCATAAAAATATTATGCACGTATTTAAAATTCGTAAGACAGTTGTAATGAAATATTAAAAAACTCCTAATTTTTTCGATACTCTCCCTTAACATTTTTTCTTTCATTCCAGATGCATATCATTGTTGTTTTGGTAGTTTGTCGATTATATTGATTTATGCTGAGGAAAATCTATAGTTATAAATGCGAACATCACTCACCTAATACTAACTCATTCATCTTTGTTTCTCCGTACTGGTGGCTTCTAGAAAGCTTAAGTTTGGCATAAAGGTACATCTCTGGTCTCAAATACGCAGTAAAGAAGGATTATAAAATATTTCAACTGGAGCGTTCCCCGTGGGGGTAAAGAGGCGCGTTTACATATCAAAATTACCTTTCGATCACTGTTTCTCCGCACCGCTATCATTCAGGAGGCTGAAATTTTGAATGTAGGTTCGTTTTATATAGTAGATGTGCAATATGAAAATATTTTCAAATATTTCAACTGAGGCGGCAGCCGCGAGGGAAAAGAAGCGTTTATAAAATTATCTTCAATATTTGGGAAAGAAAGTTTTTGGCTTTCTACTACTCCATCTTGATACAAAAAAAGGATGAGGGAATCTTCCAAAAAAGGGAAGGGAGTAAACAATTTGATAATAAGTAACTCAATTCATGGATGTGTAGATCATGCAAAAAAGTAACTTTCAGACGCAAACTGAAAGAAAGTCCTCCTGAAACAGCTACTTTGATATAAACATTGAATTTCACTAAAGAAAAAAATTCTTTCGAAACAAATACTTCTATATGAACACTGAATTATACAGAAGATACTTTTCTCTACTGGGTTTGTATTTCAAACATTCGTTGTGAAATGAAAATCAGATATCATTCACATGAGTTCCACTTTAAATGAATGGAAACAAATTGCACTTACATGGAGCACTGTCATCCTCACTGGTATACATCAATGTTTCGCCTCAAGACACTTGCCCCAAGGCTCTTCAGTACCAAATTGGATAACATTATAGAAAATACGCACAATTCATTCATGAATTACGATTTTTAATGTCACGGAATAAGTTTGATCTGCTTATGTCATCGATGACGTCGTAATGACATTCATTCACCATTTTGATTTAATGAATGATATCTGATTTTTATTCCACAACGAATGTTTAAAATACAAACTGAGTAGAGAAAAGTATTTCCTGTATAATTCAGTATTCATATAGAAGTATTTGTTCCGAAAGAATTTTTTTCTTTCGTGTAATTCAATGTTTATATGAAACTAGCTGTTTCAGGAGGAGTTTCTTTCAGTTTGTGTCTGAAAGTTACTTCTTTGCATGATCTACACATTCATGAATAGAGTTACTTATTATCAAATTGATCACTTCCTTCCTTTCTTTGGAAAATTCCCTCATCCTTTAATCACTTCTGAAAATATAACCTCTTCAATCTTCAATATATCCTCAATCTCATTTGTCAATAATGTGATCAATGTGCCACCCCTCCAAGTATGTAATTTAAATGAATATTTTCCAAGATATCACAAATTTAAAATGCAGAGACATAGCGGATGAGGCGGTACCTGTAATATATCCTTCTTTCAATAGTAACCTATGAAGAAAACATGTTTGCCATGTCGGTAGCCAAGCAGTTCGGCGTGGGTGCTTTGTTCACTCACTCGAATTGACTGCCGTTTTGGTCGATGGTTCAAGCCCTAGTCTGAACGATCGATCTTCACTTGCTATCGTCCAACCCGTGTTAGGAATCACATGTTAAAAGGTAAGATCTCGTTAATCGTTAGCTCGCACAAGTTGCGACTTCTGAGGGTTGTCGTTCGTAGGGGTGCGACAGCTGGTTAACGGAAAAACAGATTTTAAACAGAGAGAGATAGAGATATACCTAAAGACATTCTGTATTATAATCAGTATCAGCATTTTACCGGTGCGGAGCCGAAGAGGATCGCTAGTGGCATATACTTTGTCAGATTCAGTGAACCCTCATTAAAGGACCTATAATGCTCAATCTGATTTTTGTTAATTGCAAAATCATCTTTGAAAGCATTCCTTTCGCGTTCATTTATTTTCAGGTTCAGATAAATTAAAATTTTCTTCTCGTCAGTAAATTTTGATCATACCAAGAATTATTCTATAGACCATATCACATAACCGTTAATTGGGTTGAAATTACTCAAATATTAATCTTATTGGTGAATACGGGAGTCTTCATTCCATTATTTTGATATATTTCATGTAACAAAGAACTTAAGTTGGATTTCAAATAGAATTATGTATACGCTGACCCGTTACGTGATGAAAATCAATTGCAGCAACATCGACGATGATATTCAGGGAATTCTCACGAAAAATTTCATTAAAGATGCGTTTCGCTACACGAAAGCCTAATCAGTTGTATTAGTACGTCAAACATTCAACATGAAGTAAAGAAGAGCAATTAGCTAACTACAATCTGGTTAAACAGGTATATTTTGAAAAAGCAATTACAATACAATATTACTTCTAGGAAAACAGGTTATTCATTTATATATTATTTATTGGAATTTCATAATAGAGCTCACTTGAATAAATGAATAATTCTGGCACAACAGTTGGGTTTTAAATGAACAATAACAATACAATATGACTTCTAGAAAAACAAATAATTTATGAATATGTGAATTATCAACATTTTATGAAAACAAGTTTAATATTAATGGTGAGTGAAAAATTTGTTGTTGATATTGTTGTTTGAATGTTTGCGTTCATTGATTTCCATGTCGTAGTCCATGTCGGTAATTTGTAATTGATGGTGATTAGACTGGTTATGGTTAGAATAGTTAATCCAGATGAAGTAATACAAAAATTTGGTAGTGCTGTAGTTGCTGTTTCATTGAGTGATGATGTAACTGAACTGTTGCGTTATTTTTTATTATCGAATGAAACTATTTCTGACTAATATTCAGTTGATATAGTATTTAATCAGCATGTTCAAGTTTGCTGGCAAATTTTCATAAATTCAGGCATATTAATATCTTATCAATCATCGAGAATTTGATAGTTTCAGTTATAAATTCGATTCTTCAAAATTGAAAGAATTTGAAAGAAATTGAAAGGGACCAAATCTCGATTCATAATCGGTCTGTTGCTAATAAAAGGTGAAACTGAAACCTCTGGTGTAAATGAATCCAAAAAACATTTTTATTTCAATCGCCAGAAAAATGATACTCTTTTCGGCGTTTCACCAACAAAGTTGGCGTCTTCTGGAGAAGAAGAGAGTTCTCTCCCTTCTGAAAAACGCGTGTTCAGAAGTGAATAGTATTTTGGTGATTGGAAAAAGTTGCTATATCATAGAGATATTTTGTTAAAATTGTAATCGAAAAATTTATGAAATGAAGATAACAGGAAACATGTTGTAAAGTGCCAACGCTATTTGTAGTTGTTTTGATATCTACCCGATATTGTCACCTCGCCAGGTTTGGGAGCAATTTTTTATCTAGATTAATCTTCATGAAATGACAAAAAATTATTGAAAATTTGATAGTTTTCTCGATTGGGTATCAACAACGGGTAAAATGGAAAGAAAATAATCGAATGATGATTCAACACCGGATAGCTTGATCAAAAACTTCCCAAATATTCCCAAATAGAATTACAATAAAATAATTTTGAGTCTGAAAAAACTTGAAAACCATCACTATGCAGGTATGTTCTATATACTTTGGTAACTTTCGAACACAACTTATCCCTCATTCAATATTCTAAGGGTAACATTAATTTCTCGTAGGGCGTCAACTCACAAGGAGCTGTATTATTAAAAAGTGGAATTGATGTATTCTTCTGAAGTTTTTGAATACACACTCATCCTATATTTGATAATATGAACATATTCACAATGAATGAATTATTTCAGTTTTGTATTTCTCAAATGTATTCAGACGTTCAATTCTAATGGGACATAATATATCATACTAGTGTTATGCACGCACCAACAAATTTCAATTTCTCAAAATGCCAAAAATACTGTTTTAATTCCATATTCTGACCCAGTCATAACTCTGTTGCGGAACTCGAGAAAATTGAATTATGTCCATTCGCCGTTTTTCGCTTAGGAAAAAAGAAAAGTCTGACTTGAACAATTTCCATAAAACCACGGAAGACTCCAGTAATAAATACGTTGTGTTTCTGACACAATGTGGTTCTCCAATGTTTAACTGCTGTTTAAAATTCTGATATTCATAGGCGTACTGGAATTCATCCCTATATGGTACAGTTTTTGATTAATTCAGTATTCAAAGAATTATAGTTTGAATCAGTAATTGTTTCACTTTTCATCCGATACGATGGTTGTTGTTCGACGATTTTCTCCTATCCAAAAAAGGGGATCGAAGAATTTGAATCAAATGTTGTGTAAGAATGGAGTTGACAGTGGCCTACGATGATTGTTCTCTGAGTCATAAAAATGTTTACAAGTGGTACAAGTTTTCCACAGACAGTGGCCTACGATGATTGTTCTCTGAGTCATAAAAATGTTTACAAGTGATACAAGTTTTCCACAGAAGATCGGAGAAATGTGAATGACGACGCTCACCCTGAACGCCCTATCAAATCAACAAACGATTAAAATTTTACTGGTGCAGACTCCCATTGTCTGATATGATGTAATATGATTTGAAATCTTAAAAAAACGAATAAAATTAAAGAAATCAAATGAATAGCTGAATATATTAATTGAATAACAATTATATAACATTGAAAATTGATCAATTGAAAATGTAATAAAAATTCAGAAGTGGAGAGTTAGTGAAGTAACTTGGTTCGAAATCTTTCCAATTTCTGTTGCATTTTCAATAAGTCATTTTATAATTACACAACACAACAAAAAAATATGTTTTGAATGTTTCCTACACTAAATTAGTCAATTTCTACTAATTTTGGGGTGATAAAAACGAAAATAACAATGAAAAATTTTTATTAGCTCTGGTTTTTCAGATACACAGTACTTAATCTTAAAGAGTAGTTATACTATACGTGAAAAGAGAGAGTACATAAAATAATATTGTTATGTTTCTTTTAGAATACTTTAAGTACAAAATTAATAAAAAAAAACATTATTCTTAGTGTTTTGACAAATAAAAGAAGTTTGTACCACCAAATTTCAATTAAGTCCATCCGATTCATTGTAAGATCGCTGTCGTTTAGCTTGTCTTTTATAAAACACTTCTGGAGCATCCCTACACACAGACCAGCAGTAGTCTACAAGCATTGCTTCATTCCAACGGCCCTGATATCTCTGTTCCATTAAGGCAATGTCTTGATGGAATCTTTCTCCATGTTCGTCACTCACAGCTCCACAGTTTTGTGGGAAGAAATTAAGATGAGAGTGAAGAAAATGAATTTTTAAGGACATGTTGCATCCAAGTTGGTGGTAAGCTTGAAGAAGCTCTTTAACCAATGCTGTGAAGTTATCATCTCTTTTGTTACCTAAAAACCCATGTACAACCCCCTTAAAGGCTTCCCAGGCTCTTTTTTCATTTCCTGTTAAAATCATGTCAAAAGCAGGATCATTTACGATTTCACGGATTTGAGGCCCAATAAAGATGCCTTCCCTGACTTTAGCATCACTCAACCTGGGAAACTTTGCTCTCAAGTACTTAAAAGCTTGTCCTTCCTGGTCCATGGCCTTCACAAAGTTTTTCATTAGTCCCAACTTAATATGTAATGGGGGAAGGAGAACATCCTTAGGATCTACAAGAGGCTCGTAAACTACATTTTTCTCATTAGGGTTTAGGTCTCGTGTAGGCCAGTTCATTTTTTTATAGTGAGATTTTCTATCCCGACTGTCCCACAGACACAAAAAACAACAGTACTTGATGAACCCTAATTGCATTCCTAGGAGTATAGCAATGACTTTCAGATCACCACAGATGTGCCACTTGTGTTGTTCATATTTGATTGATTGGAGAAGTGTTTTCATATTTATATACGTTTCCTTCATGTGAACTGCATGACCTATAGGAGGTAGCTGATTTCCATTATGCAGAAGTACAGCTTTTAAGCTTAGTTTTGAAGAGTCTATAAACAGTCTCCATTCAGATGGAGTGTGATCCAAATTCAAGCAGTCCATCAAACCATTAACATCAGAACAAACTACGAGGTTTTCTTTTTTCTCAAAAAAAGGAAGCAAATCTTTTTGACGCTGTCTGTACTGAGATATTTTCACATCATGTTTTAGAAGATTCCACTGTTGTAGTCTTGACCCTAACAGCTCAGCCTTTTCCTTAGACAAGCAAAGATCTCTTATAAGGTCACTCAACTCTGCTTGACTAATTCTGTGCGGATCACTAGACCTATCGCTTACCTCAAAATCAGGGTCATAGGATGTAGAAGGATGGGTTGCTCCTTTTAAACAGTCTTCATCACCTTCCTCTAAAATTTCATAGTTTTGGGGTGGAGAAAGGACTGGCAAATTGTCTGAGTGTGGTACAGGCAGAAGAGCAGATGGGAGATTAGAGTATTTAACCGTTCCTCTTTTCTTCATAGATAAACCTTGCTTAATGGGAGGAGTTAAGCAGAAATAACAGTCGTCTGTATGATTGGTAGGCTCACGCCAAACCATAGGTACTGCAAAAGCCATTGCCCGGTTTTTATTTTTCAGCCACTCTCGCAATATGACGGAACAAGAATTACAACATATATGAGGAGCCCATGATTTATCTTGGTCCCCAACTTTCACACCAAAATAATGTTCATAGGCTGTCTTAACGATAGGTGTCATTTTACGTTTCTGAGCCTTAAATGTTATTTCACCACATATATAGCAAAAGCTATCGACAGAATTCACACACTTTCGAGGCATTTCATATCAGCACTTAAATTAATTTAAAAATCAACTTCACACGATAATTTCAATAGCAACCACGTGCGTACAATTGACAAACTCACATAGGTTATGTTTACTACTTAAGAACAGCTGATGAGAGGGGTGTTATGTAAACAAACATGTGTACCAACTGTTGGTGATGAAATATTTCATTTGTTGAAAACTCAATATTCATATATATAATATAATGATACTATATCTTGAAAACAAGAGCTAATATATAATTTTTATGGTCACTTTTGGTTTTAACACGTGGAAATACATTAAAATCATCTAATTTCAACCCCGAAACAAAAACTTTGTTGTGTTGTGTTATTTGTTTATTTTCAAAAAAAATCGGAGATGAAGCTTGTGCCAGCGCGGTTCATTCTAATTAATTCCAAATTGACTGAATTTGACCAAAACAACCGTCACACTAGCATTACTCAAGAATTTTTGAATGACGTCAACGAAGATCCAGATTGGCTTTAAAGGGTCATAACTGGTGACGAATCATGGGTACATGATGGTGACATCAAAACCAAAGTCCATTCGTATGAATGGAAGAGCCCAGGAGAGCCGAGACCAAAAAATGCACGCCAAGTTTTTGAAAATGTCAAGGTTTAGCTTACTGATTTCTTCAATTACTTTTCGGAAAAAAAATCATGGCTTTTGCATCACAATAATGCACCTGCTCACTCGTCATTGCTTGTTCTTTGTTGTTTGGCCAAAAACAACACCGTAATCATGCATTCACCCGATTTGGCCACCTGCGACGACTTTTTACTACGACGATTAACGAGATAAACTAATACACAAAATTGGTAAAAACATAGAAAGTTTAATTTTTCTACTGAAACTGCCAGAAAGATCACATTTTTGAATGCCGAATAACCTTGAGGAGAGTAATAATGTCTATTGTGATTTATTGGGGCAAATAGAATATCTGTTTTTTGATGAAGTGATGTGTGTAATAATGAGCCAGATTCCAAACAAGGTGGGTCACTTTCAGAAGGGGTGTATTTCAGGGCGATTCCCTCAGTCCCCTTCTCTTCTGCATCTTACTATTGCCATTACCCGTTGCGCTCAGAAATACTCGGGGGTAGAACTGTATCTCCTCCGGAAACCGGAGGCACAAGGTCACCCATTTGTTTTATATGGGTGATCTTTAACTTTATGCCTCTTTAGATGCTATCGGTATGAAATTTGGGATAGACAAATTTGCAATGGTCCATCTCAAAAGAAAACTATGCGGAGACTACGAAGAGGATATGTAGCTCGTAGATGGAAGCATTACACACCATCTGGATGCCGGAGAGATGTATACTTACCTCGGGGTGGAACAACGCCACTCACAATTGTAACGTAGTCGGGGCTACTTTGAATGCTCAGGCTAGTCAGTAGAGAACGGTGTGAGTTCTTTGGACAACTTTGCTAGTTTATGATTTTCACGTGTCAAGCAAGTAAAAATATCAATGTTAAATATTTGAATGGCTGGGCGCCAGCATGTTTTTTATTTTATGATGGAAAATATATACAAAATACCATTACGAAAATAGTAATGAAAACTTCCTTCTGTGATTAGGTGAGCAAGAGGATCATATATTCACAAAAATTAATACATATATTTACATAAGAAATACAAAGATTGGCCCTGTTAGTATGATGGTTTCACCTGTTTACCTCATCATGTCTCCTAGCAGAGACGTTGTTGAAGGTTGTTGTTCCCTAGTTGGACTGAACACTTCCTTCAGAGGCATGGTTGCTCACATGAGAATGGTTATGAAACAGAATTCTAGAAATATAAATGTTTTGCACTTCACTGAATATAATTATGATGGAAGTTGATGTAAATGTAAAATGGTTTCACATAAATATTCATTCATTGAATAATATTCACAACAATTACTCTTAGTTATACTCCTCTTGTATTGATGCATCAATGGTTTATATAAAAAAAATTAACCTTGAATTCAGGAGTCTACATGTATAAGCAAATAAATAATCTTATACAAAAAAAATTAACCTTGAAATCACCACTGAATGTGTCTTAGGAAACAAAACAATGCTTTGTACAAAAAATGACCACTAAAAATTCGCTAAATCATTTAAATTGGGAAATGTGATTATAACCTCAATTCACTTGAAGTCTGTAACCAATCTACAAAGATATAGATAATGAGGGAAGATTGGTTGAATCTTCATCTATGAACCGGAGATTTGTTCAACCAAGGGAAAGGTCCCTTGCTCGAATCTGACATCAGCGGCAGAGTGAAGCTTCCCGAACGATGAAGCCAAAATTTGGATTGTGACTTACAGTTTTTTTTTATTCCCACCCACTGTGATCAGCAATCGGATAGAAATATCAGGACTTCTCGTCAAAATCGCCAGTAACCCATCACACTAATTTCAGACATTTTTCACACCCGGAAGGAGGGACATCTTTTCTCAACAGAAATTCTCAGGACTTCAATTCTTGCATCCGAGGAAATCCCAATTCATCAAAGAATGTAAAATAGATAGCCTGGGTTTAAATTCACAGTGATCACCATTCAGATTTTTCTGAATCAGCATCATTACTTTCACATTAAAAAAAAACTAAACTCTAAGATATCGAGCTCTACCTTCTCAACTCTACGAGAGACTTCTCCCTTTCTTTAAAAATTCCTCCTTCATATTCTCACCTTACCTATCTTCACGTTACTAGTGAACCAAAGATGGCTTATGCTAGGAGGAACACTTGCCAATACCGGTTACATGGAATTCATAGATGTCACATTTTATCGTGTCATAAATACAATAAAATGACGGTAACGAATATTGCCCCGTTACTCCACCAAAAAAATTCAAACAAATGTTTGTCCATAGTAATCACCTGAGAATGGTTATGAAACAGGATTCTAGGGATATAAATGTTTTGCTCTTCACTGAATATAATTATGATAACAGGTGATGTAAATGTAAAACGGTTTCACATAAATATTCATTCATAGATGCCTTGAATAATATTCACAACAATTACTCTCAGAGACTTCTCCCTTTTTTAAAAATTCCTCCTTCATCTTCTCTCCTTACCTATCTTCACGTTACTAGTGAACCAAAGATGGCATATGCTAGGAGGAACACTTGCCAATACTGGTTACATGGAATTCATAGATGTCACATTTTATCGTGTTAAGAATACAATGAAATGACGGTAACGAATATATCGTTACAGTATCAGCATAAACTTCGATAGAACTGGTCATCGGAACTGTCGGGGAAGAACAAAGTTGCTGCAACAAATATGCTTGCCGTTCCAATCTTACGCTACTCGTTTAGATTAGTGAAGTGGACTCGAGAAGAGCTGTATCAACTCGACGAAAAGACGCGAAAAATGATGCATCTCTATAGGAGTTTGCATCCTAAATCGTCCATCCCATGGTTGTACTTCCCCCGACAACAGGGAGGTCGTGGACTTTTGAGTTTGGAGTCTCTACCTGACCGAATGATACTGGATATAGCCTGTAAAGTCGTCTGGAGTTCAGATCCCCTTCCCTGCATGGTCCGTGACCATGAGAGAGCAGAAATTGGAGCATTTCTCTTCAGGGCAGCTGATGAACTCGGTTTAGTTTTCGACACTGAACGAGGTGACCACAACTCTGTCATTAAGTTGGAATCCGTTCAGCAAAAAGCTCATATAAAAGCCGCAGAGATAACCTCATTTCTGCGGAAACACAAGGATAAGCCAATGGATGGGGTCTTCTTCAATAACATTGAAAATCTTGGCTTATCAAAGCGCCTGATTTTCGCTTTCCTCAGGTCGAGTGGACTGAAGTCGGAAACTGAGGGGTTTATCATGGCTTGCCAGAATGGTGTCTTCAAAACCTTAGTCTATCGCAGTCGCGTGATGGGTATAGAGGTTCCTGACACAAGGTGCAGGGCCTGCCGCGAGGCGCCCAAGACCCTAATGCATTTGATATTAGCATGTCTAACATATGCGGTCTCGGCCTATATCCATCGACATAACGCGGCCCTGAGAGTGCTATATTACCATCTACGGCACTCTTACTGTATTTACCTAACACCGGTGTTGCCCTACACTCTGGGGGAAATTGAATCAGTTGAGGGGAACAAGAAGTGCCGAATTTATTGGAACTATTCGTTCCCCACCCTCAGGCTCATACAAGATAATAGGCCTGATGTAGTCGTTCTCAACCACCAGAGCAAGACGATATTTGTCATGGAGTTTTCAGCTTCTGGCGAGACAAATATCGTCTGGAAAGAGAAAGGAAAGACGGATAAAATATCGAGATTTTCTCTTTGAATTCTACAGACTCAATCCAGACCATTGTGTCAAGATGGTTGTTCTGATTATTGGAGTCTTTGGTGGAATGATGCCCTCCCTACTCTCGAATTTCAAAATCATACTGGCTTGCCGCACTAAGGCAAAAATCCTAGCAACACAGATGCAGAAGGCTGTCATTCTTGGCTCACTGCGCTTGCTCAGGTCACATGATTCTCGGACACAATGATCACTTACCCCACGGTATGGGGAGTGGTCATTGGTTGACAATGCTGGCGCGCCCTTCCGAATGTATCGGGGCTTCAGGGGATAGGGCCTGACCAGCGCACACTACGGTGAAAAAAAATTAATAATATTTCATTGATCCATTAGAACTAGCCTGAAAGAAGCAATTGGACAATATCAGATAGATATATGAAATACAACTATAAAACAGACAAATTCATATTACAAGAGTTATTTAAACAACTGAACAAAGCAGCAAAAATGAAAAATATTACAAAACATTTTTACTAATGTAGATAAGACAAAAAACTCATCGATTGTATAGGGGCTAATTTCAAAAAGTAGTTGTTTCATTTTATGTTTGAATACTTGTTCCTAGGTTATAATTTTGAAAAACTCCGGAAGTGCATTATATAATCTCAGCCCCAAACTCTCAAACGCGTTCAGGCGCAAAGATAAACGTGTTTTGGGTATATGAAAATATGTTTTGATGCTGGTATTATATTCATGGAAAGATTGGTTATATTTGAAAAATTCTTTATTTTTATGGATGTTCAAAAAAACTTTCAGAATCTAGAGAGCAGGTAGAGGCAAAATTTTCAATTTTTTAAATAATGTTATACACGATTATGTTCGTGATGCGTTCGCAATGGTTCTGATACATTCAATATCTTTTTTAGGTTTGTTTCAAAAAGCGTGAGTAGAGTTCTTTCAAATTCGGTGAAATAGGCTATATAGTTGGAATTGACAAAGCATCATTTGGCAAAAGAAAATAAAATTGGTAGAAGGACAATGGCTTTTTGTCGGTATTGTTGCTGCAAAATTTCAATTTGAACTGAATAGGAAATTGAAATACCACTTTCCTCAACCAAAGTAAATAATATAGGGTATACATTTGTTTCATCAATCTCATTTATGTTAAATATGATTATGTTTATTTGGATTTCCCTTCGATGGAATGAATTTGGTATGGAATGCACCTAATAAAACACTTTAATTTTTGGCAAAACCATTTGCCCCATAAGTCGATGGTTGTAGATGTTCTTTATAGTATTTAAACATAGGTGATCCTTGGTGAGAAGATGTACGAAAGCATATTGCATCTTTTTTCCAGTTTAAAAAATTGATTTCACATTTGAACTATCAAAATTATTCTGCAATGAATTGTTTGTTCAATGTAGCGTCACGAAACAAATTTTTATGATTTGAATATCCATTTTGACGAGAGCTATTAGCAATTCGCTTGGCTTCAGGTGAATCCGATGAAAAATAAAATCCAACGAAAGTAATTCTTGGTATGCAGTTAGACTCGGTTGTTTCTTTTTCAAACCTGTAAAAACTACATTCAAATGATCGATTTGAAATGATCAGTCCTGAAAATATTCATTTCCATGAATTTTCAATTAGGTTGTGGGACAGATACACTGTAAAATCGTCTAAGAAGAGTACATGAGTGGAAAAGAATACTGTTGAGTATTGTCTTCTATAGCTCTTGCTGATAGCAGTTCTGTAATATAATTTTCCAGCTTGACTACAAAACGTTATCACATTTAGCAGTAGGGGCTGATCTGAATGTTCCATCTTAATTTCGTTCACAATTCATTCAAATAATATATATGTTAATGTTGAAAAATTATTTGTTTTTCTATGGGTTCTGAATATTATAATTTATTCGTCTGAGGTCGAATACTCGCATTTTCGAATAGAATTCACCAATTTTGTTCAAGTTCATATTCTTTGAATTCAAATGGGCGGCATCTTCACCCCATTCTTGTATGAGTTCATTTAGAATGAACGATAGTTTTATCTAATCACGATAAGTTATCAAGTTGACCATAATATATTCCAGAATGAAAAAATATTTCAGGTTTCGCTTATTCAGGTCATAATTGAATTTAAATAAATATGTGATTTTACAGTATACAATAACTCAAAATTATTGAATAAATTCAATGAACAGAAAAAATATAACTAATATTTTTGTTAAGTCAAACACCAAAGAAGAAGTGTTGCCTCGAGTGATAGGTTTTTTGCCATATCCAAATAACAAATTTGTATAATCGGATTATAATTTTTTATGTATACCTAATAACTAATTGGAAGTTTTGTGGGCTATGAAATAAAATTTACTGTCAATATACTTACTGTTATACAATATGTGGAAGAGGAAGTTCCATATGAATGAGATATAACTAACTATAACTACAGTCTCTCTAAACTTTTTTCTGTCTACGCTCATTTCCGCTTCTAACCTTGTGAACTGTGACGAGTGGGTCAAAATATATATGCTGCGAGTCCATTCTATGACTAGATCATGAAAACGAGTTAGTGGTTAATCGTTTCATTGGCGATTGTTTTAACCCAGTAGTATTCAGGTTATTTACCAAAAAGAATTTTGAGACTCGGTAGAATGTATGAAATTGATGAATAAAAAGAGGAAGAAAACAAATCAAATAAATTTGTGAAATCACAACTGATGTTAATTCGATCATGAAACACACCAGAGTCATATAGTAACTTTTCTGCTGATACAGTTTCTGGTTGATTCAGTCCATTGAACAAATGACGAATTTTGTAGGAGGTATTTCAGGCTGCTGGAAATTGAAAAAATCTATTTCGAAGAAAAATCATTTTTTGTGGTGGAAATCAAAGTTATCATCGACCCTCTTTGGGTATTTTCAGTTTTCACAATCTACAAAAATATGAAAAATGTAAGAAAGAACTTGATACAGTTGTTGAGAAGGCACACATTTCAGTTTGGATGTTCAGAAATACAAATGTGGTATTGGTGTTTCACATTATTCAGCTTTTTAGATATCAAAAATATAAACGAAAAATAAAATATTTGTGTTTGTTTTAAGAATATGATCGACGTTTTGAATTCATTAATATGAATATAATTATGCATAATTCATCACCTCAATCAATTTATTCGATACTAATGTCTAACAGTTACAACCTACACTATATTGTCGGTACAACAGAATGAAAGTTTGGAGAAAATCTTTCGCATAAAAATTGTGGAGACTTACCTGAACTTGAATTTTGATACAGTTTTCGTAGCAGTACATAAAACACCTACATTCAAAGTAACATCATCAATTACTCATTTTTTTCCATTTTACATGCCAAATGAGATCTTCAAACGTTTTGGCTTTCCAATTTGTTCCAACTGATAATATGATAATATGTTAATTCAAGTGGCTACAGCAACGGGTGAAATGAAGCCTCATTTTGAAGTGTGTGTATCCGTGATGAAAGAATACAAAACTATGAGGTCACTAAGTGTCATTAACCTTGGAAAGCCTATCGTATCAAGCCTGGTAATGATATGAAATAATAGTTACTCCT
Source organism: Leptinotarsa decemlineata (assembly GCF_025532065.1). Taxonomy (NCBI): domain Eukaryota; kingdom Metazoa; phylum Arthropoda; class Insecta; order Coleoptera; family Chrysomelidae; genus Leptinotarsa; species Leptinotarsa decemlineata. The sequence goes on from NW_027412686.1 coordinate 3,740,948, forward strand.
TTCCCTTGCTACTCATGATACCCTTTATGAATCATGAAGTGAGCGAAGAATCCGATTCTGAGTCGACAGATAAAATGATCATCTACTGAACGACCCCGACCGTCCTCCCTGTAACATTGAATCGGGAGCAACAGCTTCTCAGTTCTTCAACTCTTGATCCTTTTGAACCTAGGAAGTGATGAAGGCAGAGAGCAAATTATCGTCTTCTTAAAATGTGGGGGTAAATTTTCGTTATGTGGACACCCGGCGATTTTGAAAAACATTGTGACTGTACTTACGTATTTTGATGCGTAGATTATGAATCCGAAAGAAAAAAGCGGCGCTCTCCCTTATTTAAAAAGTTACGGCCCTTCAAAGTTCAGAAAAGGGCAACTTTTCAGCCTTCTTTTTCACTAAATAAACTATTTAAAAACACAAACATTTATTCACTAGGTCACCTTTACACCTTATTCCTCCTTCTTTAACACTTTTCACTTCAATAATCAACATTTTTCTTATGAAAAACTTAATTTAAAAAAGAATGCTTCTCCTGGTGACATTATTCTATTTTTAGGTTAGTTACTAGTGACATTTCAGAAAAAAAGCTGTTGGTATTTGCCGTCGCCTACTATTTCAAATTCGTAATACACCACCAAAAACCAATTTACGATCTAAAGAATGAAGGTAAAAAATATTTGAATTACTTCAGGAATATGGACTGCATCAGTCGTACCAACCATATCATTAACCTTAAAAACGTAAAATACAGTGATATGTAACCAAAAAGCAGCTCCGTACATTTTTTGACATTTTTATAAGAAAAATGTTGATTATTGAAGTGAAAAGTGTTAAAGAAGGAGGAATAAGGTGTAAAGGTGACCTAGTGAATAAATGCTTGTGTTTTTAAATAGTTTATTTAGTGAAAAAGAAGGCTGAAAAGTTGCCCTTTTCTGAACTTTGAAGGGCCGTAACTTTTTAAATAAGGAAAAGCGCCGCTTTTTTCTTTCGGATTCGTAATCTACGCATCAAAATACGTAAGTACAGTCAAAAATTTTTTCAAAATCGCCGGGTGTCCACATAACGAAAATTTACCAAACAAACTTCCATTGAACAAGTCAGCAAACGCTCACCCACACCACAGGCAAAAGAGCTTGAACCAAAATATTCGTTCGGTACAGCTGTCACAACGATTGTCACTACGATTGTCATGAAGTATGCAGTCAAGCCTGTTGTTTTCATTAGACGTTTCATTGCTACGGTTTTGTAGTTGCACATCTATCCTGAATGACTTCAGGTTACCTGAGAGAATGAGAAGAGCGTGTCCTGTCTGATGTGTGTTGTTATGATAGTACTCTCCAGTAATAGAAGATCGCCACAGGAACCCTATACTTCCTAAACCACACATTCGAACTGCACATTCTCCTGACGAAAGTAGACGCAGGCTGACCACCGTTAAACCTTGAACCTTGAAGTGGACTATTCTTCACAAGGAAATTCAGAGAGTCAGTTAGTAGAGTACATACTTTGTGTCTGCCCCGCCGCAGACTTAACGGGGTTTCTACTCTTGTCAGCTGACATAAAATATTATTCACCGAATGAAATTATCGGCTTCATTTGAAAGATGAATTCATTTGGTCGATTTTAAATAGCTGTGAGCCTGTGGAAACTCATTCGGAAGGCATTACATGTGAATAGAAATAATAACTTGAGAAGGACAAGCATTGAGCTCAATTACGAACACTGACGACATGGTTATGTGAAAAAATTCAACAGGTTATAATAATTTGATTGGCGGAATTGGAATCTCTAACATAAAATAAAATTTTTGAAAATATTTTTTCTATGGCAGAACAAATTTCGCTCACAAAGTTGAATTATCAGAAGATGACAGAATATTTTTGTCTCTCACTTTTTCTTTGTACAGGATAAAATAGATCCACTTGTGTTATGATGACAATACGATTTAATTCAATTTCAGCCACACAAATCTTGTTGAAATTGAAAGGGGTATTTTTTCAGGAGAAATTAGTTTTTGGAAATGAAACTTTTTGACTTGCTACTTCTCCTAGAGAATTACCCCCTTCAGTTTATTAACTCTTCTGTGCCAACTTGGTACAGCAAGAGATATCTTCATAAGAACCAATTTTATGATAGTGTTATCATGCTTGTGATATCAGCAACATTATTTATATATATATATTTTTTTGTGTTTATAAACACTGTTTACCCACTAGCTGTGTATGTTTATGTATTGTGATTTGCTGTGTCACAAGATGATGTGGTCAATACATATTACTGGATTTTTTTCCCGACACCAACACCACTATTAAAATAAGATATAAGGAACATTTAGCACACCTAAAATATCACCATAAAAATCAGCAGTCACCCATCATATTTTGCAACAAAACCATTCTATAGACTTTAGTTCATTAAGATTAGTTATGTAAATTAATAGGCATCTAGATGCCTATGAGAGTGTAGAATAGGTAAACATAATAAAATTATGAATAACGATTATGGACCAATACCTAATAGTATACAATATAGCCTGCTGAAATAATATTTTAATTTTTATATTAATCTGACTTTCACATAAGGACACATTGTTAAATTAATTTAAGACTAGTAGATGAGGCAATATCGTGAATTTAATTCAAGTCACTTAAGACGCAGGTACCTAGAAGAGGTATTTATGGTATAAATGAGGATAACATAGTTAGTATATTTAGTTCAATCTTCCTCTTGAAGAAGATCACTTGGTGATTGAAACACGTATCGAGGTGTTGAAATAACTATTTGGTATTGGGAAAAAACTCAAGTGATATTCATTAGTACACCAAAGGTTCCAAACAGTGCATCATCACAAGTGTATAATGTAATCAAATGAAGTATCATCTATCTATATTATTTTTGTTCCGATGTGAAAAAAGTGTTTTCAATAGGTTATAATAATATTTTTCAATTCGATAGTCTGTTATGTCAGGTGGCAAAAGTCAAGTAGGGTTTGAATTCATAATTGTAATATAAAAGGAAAGAAGTTTTGAGTAAAAAATTACAAGTTGTCACAAATCAGATTATGAAAAAGTGAAAGATATGTCGGAACATAAAATTAAACAAATAATTCATGAAAAAAAAATCAAAACATGTGAATGCGAAATATTGCATGACATCTGAAACTTATGTCTGAGTAAAAACACACATTTCTGATTTTCTGACTAATTTCTCTCGAATATTTGCGATTGCATAATATATTAATGTCGGCAAACTGAAACTCTCATGTTGCGCTTGTTTATGCTGCAGGGATCAGATTGAATAGAGAAAGTGTAAATATAGTGTAGTTGATCTTGTTCTTTTATTGTTGAGGTGAGTTATATAATGAACAAGTAATTGTGGTACACTGATTTAAGTAATGGAGGAATTGATCTAACATCGATCTACTTTCGTCTGGAGGGTCGCTTATTAGATGAGACAGTGCTAACGAGCGATATGATAGTGAAAGGGACTGTTAACAAACATTGTAACAATTTCCATATTATGACCAAAAGCAAAACAATGACAAAAGTGAACTCAAACTAGAAAGGCACACTCACTTTCCAAAATACATACTATAATGAGAAAAGTTTTCAATAAATACGTTGTAATCCATAGATCATGTATACACGAGCAAGTAACATCCGTTGTTTCAACAACAGGAGTTCTAACTTCCACCATCTCAGAAGTATTTATATGGCTCAAGCGTATCTATACCTGTACTGAATTACCACTGCTGTTAACTATTTCCAAAGTAATCTTGTATGTCTTTCACATTTGGGCTTATTTTTTCTATAAAATGAAAAACTTTGAAGAAATGCCATTTGTAATGACAGAATTACTTCTTTTCTGGGACCTTGTCACTTTGATTATCGTATTAGTGATGGTATATATTAAAAAAAGCTGTTGATCTAGAGATTTTCCCTTTAATTTTTCTCAAATGAAAACAAACATTTTTTGTATAGGTTGTGAACTTTCATTTCAATGTTCACAAACGTATGTTTGGCCGTATCAAATTGACTATTTTTTGCACTGAATGGAAAAATATTAAATAAATCTTAACTCAACACCTCATTTCATCTACCTATTGCATCAAGTGGGCAGCAGGGTCTCATATCATTCAATTGGGCATCACTTTGAGAAAAAAAATGCTACTCAACCAAAAAAATAGGAAATTTTCATATCAACAAATCATTACACAGTTTGAAGTAGTTGTTACAACTTGCTTGCTTTCATCAGATTACCGAAAAATGCTTACAAACTGTGCGGGACTGTGTTGTGATGCTACAGAAAGGTATTGGGACAAATTAAAGAATTAACTGTCTTAAACAAATTTATTTCCAATACCATTTCACTAATCACAAATTAGCTTAGCAATTAGCAACTGATGTTTGATTTATTTCCACTACATGTTTGATGTTTAGTCGTTCGATTTACTTTCTGAACTGCCCTCTTGGGTCAAGAAGCCGGGCTTATATGATGTAACGTTTCTTTCTAGAAATCTGTAGTCGGTTCGTTACTCGACTGAAGTTTTACCGGCGGTTGCCGACGGCATTCTTTCGCGGTGATGTCATGTGTTTCTTCGCTGGCCGGCATATCGGTCAGGGGCGGCTTCAGATACGTTACAGTATCTATAGAATGAAAGAATGCAGTGATAATAATGCATTATATTTCAATAAAAAAACTGCTATATCCTATCTGTTATATGAATTTAATTTGAATTTCATGTTGGTAATTCGTGAATTGGCAGTTGTCAGATATTATCCATCAATTTTGAATATTAGAAAAACAGAAAGGTCTTGGAGTGAAAAAATGAGAACGGAGATTTGAGAGTAATTTATAACAATATCTTTCTTTTCAAAAATCTTAATAATGAAATTGTATATAAAATAATATATCAAAATGGAACTGGTTTGCTTGGGTGTCGTCTCCCATGTTCACGTTCATCTGTCAAATAGATAATGAAGATTTTGGCATTCTATTCCTCTATATTCATACGAAAAAGTGATAATTTTCTAAAGAAAAAGAAAAAGCAATCAATTCCATAACAAACTCTTCACCAAGATATATAGAACATGCAAGGAAACTTCCAGACAGGAACTGAAAGAAAAACTTTCCTCGAAACAATAACTTTCTTATGAATATTGAATTACAGGAAAGGAAAAGTACTTTCGAATAAACTACTTCCTTATGAGCATTGCGTTTCAAGAAACAATACATCACATGTGAATCTGTGCTCGCTGTTTTTCTCTATATGTTTTCCCTATTTTTTTGTACAACTAACTAACCATACCCAAGTGTATCAAAAAAAAGAAATAAAGATTATTGTTATTATTATTTTTTATTTAATTTTTTTACCGTAGAATGCGCGGGTCAGGCCCTATCCCCCGAAGCCCTGATACATTCGGGAGGGCGCGCCAGCATTATCAACCAACGACCCCTCCCCACACCGTGGGGTAAGTGATCATTGGGTCCGAGAATGTCCAGTACCATTCTGTTATGAAGACACTCCAAACTCAAAAGTCCAAGGCTCATCTGTTGTCGCTGAAAGTACAACCTATGGAGATGAATCATTTTTTGGGTCTTTACGTCGAGTTGATATTGCTTCTCCCAAGTCCACTTCACTACTCCTAACGAGTAGAGTGAGATTGGTACAGCGAGCATATTTGTTGCAGCAACTTTGTTCTCCCCGACAGTTTCGATGACCAGATCTGTCGAAGTTTGTGCTGATTCTTGTTGAGGAGAGAGTTCTTCACTGCTGTTACCTCTTGTGAATGGAATTGTTCCACCCCGAGGTGAGTATACGTCTCTCCGGTATCCATACCGATAGCATGCGTGTACTCTTCCACCATTCTCAAGGACTGATGGAGGTCCTTCTCTCCAGAGGCATAAAGTTTAAGATCATTCATATGGAACAAATGGGTGACCTTAAGGCAATAGTGAGATGCAGAAGAGAAGGGGTCTCAGCGAATCGGCCTGAAACACACCCCTTGTTGTTATTAATTTTTTTTATCGGAGTGTGCACTGGGCAGGCTTTATCCCCCGAAGCCCCGATACATTCGAGAGGACGCGCCAGCATTATCAACCAATGATCACTCCCCACATCGTGGGGTAAGTGATCATTGGTTCTGAGAATCATGTTTCCTGAGCAAGCGCAGTGAGCCAAAAATGACAGCCTTCTGCATATGTGTGGCTTAGATTCCTGCCTTAGTGCGCAAGCCGGTATGATATTAAAATTCGAGAGTAGAGAGGGCATCATTCCACCAAGGGCTCCAATAATCAGAACAACCATCTTAACAGAGTGTTCTGGATAGAGTCTGCGGAGTTCGAAGAGAAAATCCCGATATTTCATCCATTTTTCTTCCTCTTTCGGACGATATTCGTCTCGCCAGGAGCTGAAAACTTGATGACAAATGTCTCGCTCTGGTGGTCAAAAAGGACTACATCAGGCTCAGTAGCTTGTATGAGCCTGAGGATGGGAAAAGGATAGTTCCAATAAATTCGGCACTTCTCATTCCCCACAACGGATTCAATACCGTAAGAGTGCCGTAGATGGTAATAAAGCACTTTTAGGGCCGCGTTATGTCGATGGATATAGGTCGAGACCGCATATGCTGGACATGCTGATAGCATGTGCATCAGGGTCTCGGACGCCTCGCGGCAGGCCATCATTATACCCTCGAGTATATCTGAGCGCAACGGATAATGGCAATAGTGAAATGCAGAAGAGTAGAGGACTGAGGAAATCGCCGTGAAATACACTCCTTCTGAGAGTGAGCCAACCTGGTTTAACTCTAGCTTGACCAGATGTTATGGTAAAGCGAGTTCGTCAGAGTTGTATCAGTTGTTCAATGCATCTCACTATTGACACATGCGATATTGTATCAAATGCCTTACGGTTATCGATTCAGGCAATGGAGAGGTTGCGCTTATATCGTATAGAGTCCTGGGTAAGACATCTGTCGATGAGCAGGTTCTCCTTACATCCAGCGACTCCACTCTTCGACCCTCTCTGCTCAAATATATGTTCGAACACTCGGTCAACTGCGGTGAGTATTCGTGTGTATAAGATGCTTGTTAAAAACTTCCAACACGAATTCCACCAATCTGGAATCTGCTGCCCTCCGTCCAGTCATGAGTTGAAAACTCCGGCCAGATGGCGGTGGGTGCTTGGTAGTTTTTCCCACCAATAATTGTTCAGCCCATCTGGGCCCGGAGCAGTTCTTTGAACCCACAAGGGATCTTGGAACGTCATCCGGGGTTATCGGGTTGCGCAGTTCATTGAGCTCAGGCTGTTGAAGCTCCCTGTTGAGAGCTTCGAACTGCACTAAGGCTGGAGTGTCTAAGTTGAGTGGCTGCGGGTGTTCATAGATATCCATCCAGAAGGATTCCACCTGATCAGCGGTCGGCGGATTATCCACAACACGTGGAGGCTTCTTCGTATCCTGTCAAGTTAGTGCTGTTTGGTGATGAGCAGCACGCCTTGACCCAAAGTGTTATGGATACACCGTTGTTTGGCGGCTATTCGCCGCACTGCGGGCGTGAAAGGCCTGTTGGCCGCCCTGTAATTCATCACACATTGGATACGAGACGCGTAATGCCTCGTCGATCTTAGCCTCCATCTTGTGTACACGCCGTTGAATCTTCCGAATTGCGAGGCAGGGATTTCGTCGTATCGATTTGGAAAGCTACTGGACGACGTTATGGTGGTGGTATGGTGCAAGTCTCCTCTCCAGCCGTGCCAAAGGGTGGTAGAACTGTCACTTCTATCACTTCATTAGCAGGCTGGGAAGGAGGTAAATAGCCCTGCCGCCGAAGATAAGATACGTAATCCCTAAGGCTTTGGGCGAAAAAGGCGGCATGCTCCAAATGTGTTTCACACCACATAGCATGCAATCTCGTTATGTACCCTCTTCCACTATTGTTATTATTATCATTATGGAATTCATTCAGATATCATTCACAGTATTGGAACGCAATCTAATATGTAAAAGAGACTTAAATGGAACATTGTCATCCTCAATAGGGGGCCTCTTGCCTCTTCAGTACCAATATTAATACCATTATATGATGAAGCACACAAGGTATTCATGAAATTACGACTTTATGTCATGAAAGAGTTGAATCTACTCATGTCATCGATGACAGTATATAATAACATTCATTCGCTTATTTGATTCAATATCAGTCATAGAAATCTTGTTCAATTGAAAGGGGATATTTCAAGAAAAGATCAATTTTCGGGAGAGGAAGGTTTGGTTTGACTTTTTTTTATTTTCGTACAAAACAATGTGGGAATATTCCTAAGAAAGAAAGGAAGCAATGTTATTCAAAATCAACTATGTAGATCACGCAAAGAAGTAATTTACAGACACAAACTGGAAGTAACAGCCCTCTCGAAACAGTTACTTCCATGTAAACATTAAATTACATGAAAAAAAACTCTCGAAACTACTTTTGTGTGAACTGCTACAATCTGCATATTACCTTGTTCTTAAATAGCAGATTCTTTCACTGACACTACTTTCACCACAGAGAATAATGTGACAGATCCACTTGATGCATCTTCTTCAAATAAATTCACATGATATTTTCGTTTTCCATCCTAGTTAAAAATATGTCTCGCAACATTACTTCTGAATGTTCCTCATTGAACTTGCAATTTGTAGCGAGACTCAACAGTGATCATAGCGGTGATCACTGAAAGTGAACTTCGAATAATTATTTTTTTCTGTTACTATCTTTGCTGATAATTTTAATAATATATTTGTTGAATGAATACAAAATTGATTCTATGTTAACAACTAAACAGACTTTCGAATAACTTCCCTACAAATGTGAATTAACTGAAATTCAACTGGAAATCGTGCAACAGAATGATTACTCATTTCAGTTGAGCAAGATATCTGGAATGTCTCTATTCTATCACGTGTCTGATGATCAATCTTGTTGTGAAAAGTAGTTTGGTGGAAAATTTCACATTGCTCGAAAAGAAGTCTTTCAAAACAAAAAAGAACAAGCCACAAGACACATACGTTGCGGCACTGAAATAATGAATTTATTCCCAACGGAAGTTCAAACCTAGACGTGAAGTTTTCATAAAATAGAATGTGTACCACCTTTGCAATTTTTCATGACCCTTTCTTTACTTTCCTTGAGAGTAAAATCATGTTTGGTGAACTGCTCATGAAATCCTTATATTTCTGAACGAGAAAACGTTTGTACATTGAACTTATTAGGGTGAAAATGTTGCTTGTTGCGTCGCAAGAAATGATTTATAATTGAGGTTTTATAACATGAGTTTTTTACGGAACTTATATTGGAAATCCTGAGGGCCTGCAGTTTGGTCGACGCTTCAATAAAATAATATTATTGTCCAGATATCAAAATAGGCCACAGCTGCAGGCTGTCGCCTAATTTGTGGGAATTTAGTTTTTTTTGCCCTAAATGCTAATAAATATTTGGCAATATTTATCTATATATAAGTTACCATTTCCAACACCTTGTTGTGAAGCGTACTAGAATGATAAGAAAACCATTTTCACCATTGTGAAATTTCAATCTTTTTCTTGGAGGTATACGGTCTGGACCTTCTACCTGTATGTTATAAATCCTTGCTTATGCATTTTGTAATCAGGTAGTGTATTTCGTCAAATGCCTTTTCGAAGGACCATTTAAAGGCCCAGCCTTTTTTGTAAAAGCTTAGAACATTTTGTTAAAGTAGGTTTTCAGTAGTTCTCGAGCAACCATTGTAGCAATCAGTCGCTATGTTGATTGCTCGTGTTTAAAATTTCATTTATTTATCGAGAGTAGCTATGGAAACTCGTCAACGGTGTAGCAGTTTCTTTCAATGATACATTTTTTAATTGTCTTTCGAATATGCAGATATTCATTGACACTAGAAACATTTGGCTTAGTATGCAGGGTGTAACATAAGTACATTGAAATATTCAAGTGACGTATTCCTGAGACAATTAAAAAAAAAAAGTATACATGAAGTTGTGTCTGAAAATGTTTCGTTTCGGAGATACGGGGTGTTGAAATTGAATTTTTTTGATCGCTTTTTGAAAATAACTCTTGCAAAAAATAAGTTACATGCACAAAATTCGGTGCCCGGGGTTTTTTTGATATGGGACATCATAATTTCGTATTAATTTTCATGTAACATCTAGAGGGCGCTGAGTACGTTGTCATTATTTCAAGTTCTGTTTGAAATCTGTTTTTCCGTTAATCAGCTGTCGCCCCCATACGAACGACAACTCTCAGAAGTTGAGAAACTTGTGCGAGCTAAGAGATAACGAGGTCTCCTCTTTCAACGTGTGATTCCTATCACGTTTGCAAAATCATCGCAGCTTCAACCAGATAAATTCTCTCAAGAAAAATATCTGTTCGAGGCAGGAATCGAACCCACGGTCTTCCGATCGTGAGTCGGGCGCACTAACACCGCGGCCAATTCCACAACTTTTTTGACACAACTTTTTTGACAGTGAATTTTTGGTATTTTTCATGAAACAAGCTAATCCTCACACCTTTTCCAAGTAAAAAAGACAACGCTGGAGATGATCGTTTTCGAAATATTTAGAATTTTATATATCGATGCATATTACTTTATAGCCAAATTTGATTTCAATGATTTTTGTCACTCTCCGCTTGCAAATTAAGTTAATTAAATCGAGTAGGCTGTGAAAGGTTGTTCATAAAAATAGAAGTTCGCTGTCACATTTTTAACTATTGATTGAAAAATTCACAGTTCGGAATTTATAAAGTGATTTTTTGATACCATGCCCTCCTTCACGAGTGCTGAAATGGCTGATATGGTTTTTGCATACGGCTTGGGTGACGGAAATTCAAGCGAGGCCAGACGCATCTATCAGGAAAGGTATCCCCAACGCTTGACTTCTTGTGCAGCGACATTTGCGAATCTTTTCCGGTGACTTTCCGAATCTGGAAGCTTTGAAACAAATTCTGTAGTAGAACGGCCACGGACTACAAGAACTGTTGAATTGGAGGAGGCGGTTCTCGAAGAAATTAGTGAACATCCAGAGACAAGTACAAGAAAAATTAGTCAAACTTTAAATGTGAGTCACATGACAGTTTACAGAATTTTAAAGGAACAGCAATTATATCCTTATCATATTCAACGTGTCCAGACACTTACGCTACGTAATTTCCAACCACGTATCGAATTTGCTCAATGGCTTCAAAGAAAAGTCGAACAACATCCGCAAATTTTATCGAAAATCCTCTTCACAGATGAGGCTAATTTTTCAAGAAATGGTATCATGAATTTTTATAACAACCACATCTGGGCGGACATATTCTCTTTTAATGTATGGGTAGGCATAATTGGGGATTATTTATTTATGCCCTATTTCCTTTCCTTACATTTGAATGGAGATGCTTACCTACATTTTTTGAAACACGAGCTTCCCCAACTTATGGAAGATGTTCCCATTGGTCTCCGAAATCACTCTTGGTTCATGCACGATAGAGCTCCTGCTCATTTCATGTGATAGCAGGCAATTTTTCAGACGTAGCATATACCCAACGATAGATAGGAAAAGGAGGCACTGAGCATTAGCCCCCGAGATCACCAGACCTCAATCCATTGATTTTTTTTTGGGGAAATCACCAGTTTATGCTAGCCCCAACAGTACTTCTACGAATTGTTTTTCTCCACAAACTCCGAAATGCAGCAATTTCTAATTGAATAATTACACCTGACAAATTTTTTAAATTTGGATTGAATAAGCAGTTCGATAATGCTCAATTTAGAAGAAGTCTGTACGGGTACTGCGTATAAAGTTTGATGGAAATAACTGAAATTGAAAAAAACTTATAACAAAAACCTACCATGTTTAGAAAAATTTCAATAATCTGTATTTCGAAAACGAATCATTCTTCGTTAAACATTTTATAGGAAGAAAATGTTTATTTTGACGAGATCCACTACATACTTAGTTTTTGTAATTTTCTCAGCAACTTCACTTAGCGCCCTAGGAGCTAAGTAATATGCATCGATATGGAACATTGTAAATATCTCGAAAACGATCACCTCTAGCGTTGTTGAGGAGGTGCACCTGTTTTACTTGGAAACGGTGTGGAAATTAGGTTTTTTCATGAAAAGTGCCAAAAGTTTACGCAGCGCCCTCTAGATGTTATATGAAAGTTAATACGAAATTATGATTTTCTACGTCAAAAAAAAAACCCGGGTACCAAATTTCGTGCAAAGAAATTATTTTTTGCAAGAGTTATTTTCAAGAAGCGAACAAAAAAATTCAACTTCAACACCCCATATCTCCGAAACGGAGCATTTTCGGACAGAAGTTCATATGGACTTTTTTTCTTATAATTATTTCAGGAATACGTTACTCGAATATTTTGAAGCAGGTGACTCATCTGATGAGAGAGACGTTTTGTGTGAATTC